>NC_138052.1:71936099-72373838 GCF_964194185.1 Rhinolophus hipposideros | reverse complement strand
GGGAATCCTGGAGGCTTAGATTTTTCTCTAGTTAAAATTCATTTGCTTCTTTCCATAGGGAACAGTACTAGTCTGGTGATCACTTTAACCTCCTTCCAGAGCCTTTTGCTCAATGTAAGAATCCTGGTCTCAGCTTACTTTCTTTATGTTTGCTGAAGGCTTTGTCTCCAAAGAGCAGTGTGGTATGGGCATCTGCCCACAGAGCATCTCCCTTTCCTCTTCACTTGCTGTGGTTTCAGCTTACAGTGTTCGTTTCTAACAAGTCCAGCACTGCATTAAAAGTATATTTCATAGTTTTAACAAGGATTTTTTTGTAAAGGAGGGTGCTTCTGAGTATCTAGTCCATTATATTACAGGTATCATTTTTCATTGGTCATATTAATCAGAAAATTTGGAAAATATTCAGTGTCCTTGGGACCAAGATAATACCATCACTACTTGTAGAGTGGAAACTGGAATAACCTTTCTGAAAAACATTGCCATCTCAAACTTTAATTAAATAATGTAACTTTTAGAACTATCTTGAAGTAATTTGAAATGCCTTCAAGCATTTTTTTATTCTCTGAAATATTTACTCAAGTGGTATTTCATATAATGCAGTAAAACTATGCATTCTGAGCTAGCCGTTTCTCATATGCCTATGTTGATCCCAATCTCACACACATCTGTAGATTAAAATAAACCCAAACCCCACATGAATCCATATCAAATGCAAAGTGGAGTAAAGCAGATCATTGTTAAAGATCTCTGGGGAAAAGACGGGGAGGTTACCATGCATCTTATAGAGCAACAGTTTCTTAAAGGTCCTTTAACACAGTCCTTCATTCCCCAAGCTCTATTTCTGTCGCTTAACAAAACTTTCCATGGTGTGACTCTGCTTGTCTGTCTCCCCCATTCCTGCCCTAAAACCCTGGTTCTCCTCCTCACTTGTTTCTCTAGCCGTCTCTAGAATCTCTTTCCCATTACCTGATTTGCCATCCACTTTTTTCCAATGTTCAACTGAAATCTTTATTAATAAAGCCCATTTTTTCTTTATCTTCTGTACTTTTCACCATCTTTATACTAACTGTACTTGAACTTAGAACTTGATTCATTCTTTATCTTTCTTATCTTAAAGCTAAATAACCTTGAGTTCTTTGTATTCTGTATACCTTTCTCTTCAATTTTTCCTTTTGATTACTTTAGTTGAATTAAACTTTTTAACTTTTTTTGTAGTATCCCAAACTGAGCATTGCATTTTAATAAGAGTGTGATAGAGATATTACTTCCTTGTCCTTAGATGTATTACAGCCTCTAAGGTCTCCATACAGAAACACTATCCACTTTTATATGTAGGACGCATTTACATTTCATTGATCTTTTTTTAAAATTGGCCCTGATAATAGTTGAAGATATGAAAATCTTGGATTTTTTTTTAATCTCTGTGTCTGTATTGAGTATATGTGTATATAGAGACATACACAAACAAATGTGATTTTTATATTTGATTCTTTAAATTTTTACATCTCCCTTCTATAATCCGATTAGGTTAATTGAACATTTTGTTCAAATTACAAAATATTACAGTAAATAAGCATGCTAAATTTCTTCTTGTTCAGCTTATCTTTTTATGTGCTTTTGTTTCAGCAACTGAATATCACAAGGAAAAACATTTTCAAATAAGAAAATGTGGAGCGCCTCAGTTTTCTAACTCTGAAAAAAATGGTGAGAAATTATACTTTCAACTATATATGGAAAATTTATTTTAAATTATTTCGTTTTTATTTAATATTTATTTCTTTAATCCTAAAATCTGTATAGGTCTCTATACAAGTATGCAATCCTGTATTTCTACTCTGTAGCACATCACAATGGGAATTAAGTTATTCTTTTTTTTGTATTATTTTGGCCCTGTCAGAATGTATCTGTATCACTGAGGACAGGTAGGTCTTACAATTTGATGTATCTCCACTATCCAGCAGTGTAGGCGTTCAGTAAATACTAGCTTGAATATCTTCCCCAAGCAATTATGTTGCAAACATTTTCTCTAGTCTGTCATTTGTCTGTTGAATTTTCATATAATTTCTTATCATATAAATAAATAAAAAATTTTTATGTAGTCAAATTTATTACTCTTTTCTTTTATTGGATCTGGATTTTTATAATATGCAAAACCCAAGTTAGAAGAATTCACTTATGCTTTCTTTTAGTATTTGTATAGTTTTATTTTTACATTTTGATTCTCCAACTTCAAACTCCAATTTGAAGTTTATTCATGCATATGGTGTTAGCAAAGGATTAAAAGTTTTCTTTTTGCAAATGGCTATACTTTATATCAATTTTTTTAATGCCTTCTTTGCCATAGTAATTTAAGATAACTTCCAATCACATGCGGTATTTCTTTAGGTTCTTGGGACTATTGTTGAACTTTCTTTATATTTCATTGATATTTGCACGCACCAGTGAGTGCCACAGGGTTTTAATTATGGCTTTCTTGCATGTTTTTGTATTTGGTAGGTCTATATCCTCCTTTTCTTTTCTTTTCCTTAGCTATTCTTGCATGTTTATTTTTTAGTATAAAATTTACAAGCATATCAAATTGTCTAGATCCATGAAAAAGCTCATGGATACTTTTATTGCGATAACATTAAATGTGAAAACTGACAGCTTGATGATGTCGAGACAGTCTAACCAAAAAACAAGAAACAGCTTTCTATTTGTTAAAGTTTACTTGTATAGCTTTCAGATGTACTTTTTTTCCAAAGGTTTTGAACATTTCTTATCAAGTTTATTTCTCTGTACTTATCTTTTTCGTTACCATTACCGAAAAACCTTTCGGTATTGATTTTCGCATGTTATTTTATATCCTGCTACCTTGCTGAATTTTTTTATAGTTTGAGGTTTATCATTGATTTTTCTAGAGTTTTCCAAGTATATCATCATGTTATCTGCAAACAAGATAGTCTTGTTTTTTCTTTACCAATTGTTATGACTGTAATTGATTTCTTTTGTTTAATTGCATTTATTACTACATCCAGAACAATGTTAAAATAGTAGTGGGCATTTCATTTATAAGTCCATCTTTGTCATTGTGCATTAGCCCAGTGATATTTTATTTACTATTTTTGCGTTGCTGTTAATTTCTCTGTGAAAACATGTAGGCCTGGTTCTTTGTGTTTTCTTCTCTATGGCGATTGGTCTTTTTAAGCTTTCTATCTGTACTGGGATCAATTTTAGTAAGTATATTTTTCTCAGCCATTGTTCATTTTCTCTAAATTTTGAAATTTATTTGCAGAGTTGTATAAAAATCTCTTTTGATTTTTTAACAGCTTTATTGAGGTATAATCTAAATACTGTTAAATTAACCCATTGTAAGTGTAAAATTCAGTGATTTTTAGCAAATTTATAAACTTGTGCGACCAGTACCGTAATTGACTATTAGAATATTTCCATTACCCTAAAAATTATCTTATGCTTGTTTGCAGTTAATCCTTGCTTCCACTCCCTGCACTACGAAATTGCTAATCTGATTTCTGTCTCTATAAATTTCCCCTTCCTTGACATTTCATATAAATTAAATTATACAAAGGAAGTCTTTTTTGTCTGGCTTTTTGTGCCTTTCATTAAGTATAATGGTGTATCAATCCTTCATGTTGTTATAGTGAGCAGTAGTTCATTACTTTTTTCTGAAATCTTAAATTTTTTTATGTGGTAAGATACATATAACATAAAATTTACCATCTTAACCATTTTTAACTGTACAGTTTTGTGGTATTAAATACATTCATAATGTTGTGCGACCATTACAACCATCTACCTCAATAACTATTTTCATGTGTAACCTGAAATTCTATATCATTAAACAGTTACTCCCTATTCCCTGCTTTCCCCAGCTTCTGATACACACCATTCTACTTTCTGTCTCTATGATTTTGACTACTCCCAGTACTTCATATAAGTGGAATCATACATTATTTGTCTTTTTCACTTAGCATTGTATCCTCAAGGTTCATCCATTTTGTAACATGCTGCAGAATTTCCTTCTTTTTAAGGCTGAATTATAAGTATATACTTACAAGTATAATTTCTATTATTATACCACATCTTGCTTATTGTAGTTCACTACATTTTGTTGATGAATAGTATTCTCTATTATAGATATTAGATATATTGTGTTTACCCATTTACTGATTGATGGACATTTCAATTGTTTCCAGGTTTTGGCTATTATAATATTGCTGCTATGAATATTCAAATATTTCCCCTTTTATGGACATATATTTTAATTTTCCTTAGTTAGATTTCTAGGAGTGGAATTGCTAGATTATATGATAAATTTGAATTTAACTTTTTAAGAAACCCTCCAAACTGCTTTTCAAAATGCTGTATCATTTCATTCCTACTTACAAAGTATGAGGGTTCTAGTTTCACCACACCCTCATCAGCATTTGGTATTGTCTGTCTTTTTATCATATACATTCTAGTGCTTTTAATTTGTGGTTTTAATTTGTATTTATCCAGTGACTTATGATGTTAAGCTTCTTTTCATGTGCTTATTGGCCACTTATATATCTTCTTCATTGACAAATCTATTAAGATTGATTGATGATTTTTTAATTGGGTCATTTATCTTATCACTAAGTTGCAATTTTTAAATATATTCTTAAAACAAGTACTTTTTCAGATATATGACTTGTAAGTATTTTATCTTTGTCTTATTTTCTTAGTTTTGCCTCTAAAAACATAAGTTTAAAAATTTTATGTAATACAGAATTGTACACCTGAAATCTATGTAAATTTACTAACAATTGTCACCCCAATAAATTTAATTATAAAAAAAAAATTTTTATGCCAAGAAACTACTAACAGAACTAAAAGGAGAAATTGACCGAAACACAATTATAGTAGGGAACCTAAATACATCATTGACAGCTATGGATAGATCATCCAAACAGAAAATAAATAAAGAAATATCAGCCCTAGATGACACATTAAGTGAAATGGACATAACTGATATTTATAGAGCACTTCATCCTAGAACATCAGACTATACATTCTTTACTAGTGTACATGGAATATTCTCAAAGATAGACCATATATTGGGAAATGAAACTAGCTTCAGCAAATTTAAGAAGACTGAAATCATACCAAGCATAATCTCTGATCACAAGGCATTGAAATTGCATATCAACTGCAAAAAGAAAGCAGGAAAACCCACAAATATGTGGAGCTTAAACAATGTACTTTTAAAGAATGACTGGGTCAAAGAAGAATTAAGAGGAGAGATCAGAAGATACATAGAAACAAATGACAATGAAAATAAATCCTACCAAAATTTTTGGGATGCAGTGAAAGCAGCTTTAAGAGTGAAATTTATATCATTACAGGCCTATCTCAAGAAACAACAGAAATCCCAGATAAATAACCTCATGTTACTCCTTAAAGAACTAAAAAAAGAAGAACAAATGAAACCCAAAGTCAGTAGAAGGAAGGAAATAAAAATCAGAGCAGAACTAAATGACATAGAGAACAAAAAGACAATAGAAGAAATTAATGTGACAAAGAGCTGGTTCTTTGAAAAGAGTAATAAAATTGACAAACCCTTGGCTAGACTCACTAAGATAAACAGACAAAAGACAAACAA
Source organism: Rhinolophus hipposideros (assembly GCF_964194185.1). Taxonomy (NCBI): domain Eukaryota; kingdom Metazoa; phylum Chordata; class Mammalia; order Chiroptera; family Rhinolophidae; genus Rhinolophus; species Rhinolophus hipposideros. The sequence goes on along the minus strand of NC_138052.1, from coordinate 72,368,215 downwards.
AATCAGAAATGAAAGAGGGGAAGTTATCACGGATGCTACAGAAATACAAAGGATGATTGAAGAATACTGTTAAGGACAACATACCACCAAATTCAGTATCCTAGAAGAAATGGACCAGTTCTTATACATAGAAACATATAGCCTTCCTACGCTGAATCATGAAGAATTGGAAAATCTAAATAGACCAATCTCCAGTAAGGAAATTGAATCAGTCATCTGATACCTTCCCAAAAGCAAAAGTCCAGGACCTGATGGCTTTACTAGTGAATTCTACCAAATATTCAAAGAGTATCTAATACCTGTCCTACTCAAACTCTCCCAAAAAATTGAGGAAGAGACAATACTCCCTAACTCATTTTATGAGGCCAACATTACCCTGATACCAAAACCTGGTAAGGATAACACAAAAAAAGAAAATCACAGAGCTATATCTCTCATGAATACAGATGCAAAAATCTTAAAATTCTAGCCAATCAAATGTAACAATGCATTAAAAAGATTATACATCACAACCAAGTGGTGTTGATCCCAGGGGTACAAAGGTGGTTCAACATATGCAAATCGGTCAATGTGATACATCACATAAAATAAAGGACAAAAATCATATGATTATATCAATAGATGCAGAAAAAGCATTTGACAAGATACAACATCCATTCATGATGAAAACACTTAATAAAATAGGTATAGAAGAAAAATACCTTAACATAATAAAGGCCATATATGACAAACCCTTAGCTAATTTCATAATTAATGGTGAAAAACTGAAGCCCTTTGCTCTACGTTCAGGAACACACCAGAGCTTTTCAACATAGTATTGGAAGTCCTAGCCAGAGCAATCAGGCAAGAAAAGAAATAAAAGGCATCCAAATTGGGAATGAAGAAGTTAAATTGTCACTCTGTGGATGACATGATGCTATAAATAGAAAACCCTACAGAATCCACCAAAAAGCTATTCGAAACAGTAAATGAATACAGTCAAGTTGCTGGCTATAAAATTAATGTACAAAAATCCATTGCATTCCTATATACTAACAATGAAATCTCAGAAAAAAATATTTATAAAAACAATTCCTTTTGCAATTGCAACAAAAAGAATAAAATACCTAGGAATAAAGTTAACCAAGGATGTGAAAAACCTATATATTGAAAACTATAAGACATTTTTTAATTTTTTAATTTTAATTTTAGAAATTGAAGAAGACACAAATGGAAAGACATTCCACATTCATGGATCGGAAGAATCAACATAGTTAAAATGGCCATATTACCCAAAGCGATATACAGATTTAATGCAATCCCCATCAAAATCCCAATGACAATTTTTAAAGAAATAGAACAAAAAATCGGATTTGTATGGAACCACAAAAGACCCCAAATGGCCAAAGCAAACCTAAGAAAAAAGAACAATGCTGGAGGCATCACACCCCCTGATTTCAGCTTGTACTACACGGCAACAATAATCAAAACAGCGTGGTATTGGCAGAGAAACAGACACACAGATTAATGGAATAGAATTGACAACCCAGAAATAAACCCACATAAATATGGACAGATAATTTTTGACAAAGAAGCTAAAAACATACAATGGAGGAAAGACAGCCTCTTCAATAAATGGTGCTGGGAGAATTGAAAAACACGTGCAAAAGAATGAAACTAGACTGCTGTCACCGTGTACCAAAATTAATTCAAAATGGATCAAAGACTTAAGCATAAGACCTGAAACAATAAACTGCATAGAAGAAAACATATGTACTAAATTTATGGACCTTGGGTTCAAAGAGCGTTTTATGAATTTGACTCCAAAGGTAAGAAAAGTAAAAGCTAAAATACATGAATGGGACTATGTCAAACTAAAAAGCTTCTGCACAGCAAAAGAAACCATCTATAAAATAAAGAGGCAACCAACCAAATGGGAGAAGATTTTTGCAAACAGTGCCTCCGATAAGGGGCTAATATCCAAAATATATAAGGAACTCATACAACTCAACAACCAAAAATCAAACAATCTAAAAACTGGGCAGAGGACCAGAAGAGACATTTCTCCAAAGAGGGCATACAAATGGCCAATAGACAAATGAAAAAATGCTCTATATCCCTAATTATCAGAGAAATGCAAATAAACACCACAATGAGATATCACCTCACCCCAGTTAAAATGGCTATCATCAACAAGACAAACAGTAACAAGTGTTGGAGAGGCTGTGGAGAAAAAAGAACCCTGATACACTGTTGATGGGAATGTATACACTGTTGATGAGCTGCTATGGAAGGTAGTGTGGAGAATAGAACTACCATATAACCCCCAATCCCTCTCCTGGGTGTCTACCAAAAAAATCTGAAAACATTTATCCATAAAGACACATGTGCTCCAATGTTCATTGCAGCTTTATTTACGGTGGCCAAGACATAGAAACAACCAAAATGTTCTTCGATAGATTAATGGATAAAGAAATTGTGATACCTATACACAATGGAATATTTGGCCATAAGATGAAATAGTACCATTTGCGACAACATGGATGGATCTTGAGATTATAATGCTAAGCAAAGTAAGTCAGACAGAAAAAGTAGACAACCATATGATTTCACTGATATGTAGTATATAAAACTGAAAAGAACAAGACAAACAAATTAAGAAACAAAAACTCATAGACATAGACAATAGTTTAGTGGTAATCAGAGGGTAAGGGGGTAGGAGTTTCTACAAGAGGGTAAACAGGGTCAAATATATGGTGATGGAAGGAGAATTGACTCTGAGTGGTGAACACATAATGTGAGATGTAGATGACGTATTACAGAATTGTACACCTGAAATCTATGTAACTTTACTAACAATTGTCACCCCAATAAACTTTTAAAAAATTTTATGAAGTCTAATTTACTATTTTTTCTTCTGTCAATTGTTCTTTTAGTGTTATATGTAAGAATTCTGCATAACCCAAGGTCACAAAGATTTCTCGTATGTTTTCTTCTCGACATTTTATAATTTTAGGTCTTACATGTGAGACTATAATTTTGAGTCAACTGTTGTATATGGTATCTAACTTTTTAAAATTTGTTTTTGTTTGTTGCATATGCACCAGTTATTCCAGCACCATTTTTTGAAAAGACTCTTCTATCTCCATTGAATTTTCTTGGCATTTTTGTTGAAATCAAGTGACCAAAACATGTAAGAGTGTACTTCCTGATTCTAAATTCTGTCCCATTGGTCTATAAACCTATCCTTGGTCAGTACCATACCATCTTGATTACTGTGGCTTTATAGTAAATCTTAAGATTAGGTAGTGTAAATCCCACAACACTGTCCTTTTTTCAAAATTGTTTTGACTACTCTAATCCCTTTGCATTTCTACATAAATTTTACAATTAGCTTGTCCATTTTTACAAAAAAAAAAAAGCCTACTAGGATTTTCATAGGTATTATGTTAAATTCATCCTTCAATTTGGAGTTAATTGACATGTGGACTATATTGATCCTTCCAGTCCATGAATGTGGGGAGGGAGATGAGGGTAAGGGGGATCAAATATATGGTGATAGAAGGAGAACTGACTCTGGGTGGTGAAAACACAGTGGGATTTATAGATGATGTAATACAGAATTGTACACCTGAAATCTATATAATTTCACTAACAATTGTCACCCCCAATAAATTAAAAAAAAAAAAAGCCTGTTGAGTGACATTGTTTTCAACAAAGTTGGGACATTTTTTCCATTATTTCTTCAACGCCAACCCCCATCCTTTTGAGACTTTTATTATGTGTATACTGGTACTTTTGATATTGGCCCACCATTTCTCTAAGGCTCTGTTCATTTTTCTTTATTCTTTTGTTTTCTCTGTTCTTCGAATTGCATAATCTCTAATAGTGTGTCTTAAAGTTAGCTAATTCTTTCTTAACGCTACTTCAGATCCACTGTTGATCCTCTGTAGTGAATTTTTCATTTCAGTTACTGTACTTTTCAATTTCAAAATTTCTATTTAGTTCTTTTTGTGATCTATTAACTGTTTATTGATATTCTCTATTTGATGCAACATTGTTATCATACCTTCCTTTTTTAAAGATTGCTTTTTAAAATTTTTCTGCTTTATTGAGATAAAATTGTAAGTTATTGAAAGTATACATTTGTGGATATATGTATACATTGTGAAAAGATTTTCTCCATCTAATTAACACATCTGTCACCTCACTTCCTTAATCATATTTTCCTTTAGTTCTTTGAATATGTTTATAAGCACTACTTTGAAAGCTTTGTCTGTTAAATCTGACTTTCGATTTCTCACACAGGCAGTTTGTTGCTTGCTGTTATATGGATCATATATGTATATATATATTTTTGCATGCCTTATTTTTTGTTGGAAATTGGACATTTTGGAAAATACATTTTCGCAACCTTGGCTACTAGTCCTCCCTTCTGAGGCTTTTTATTATTTGTATATTTGTCTGGTGACAGGCTGGATTATTTCGGTGGAATCTGTTCCTCCACTAGTGGAACTCCTCATGGAATGCAGGCTTAGTTATACCCACAGTCACCCTGGAGTGACAGTGGTTTTGAAGCAGTTCTTTTTAAGTGTCTTTCCCTGATTACATCCAGCTGTTAAACTCTTCTAATTTCCAGCTGTTTGTTCTACTGTTTTCAAAAATGCCCTGGACCTTAAATTGTTCTACAGACAAAATCAATCAAATTTGGACTTCTAGGAAAGGATAGTTCCTAAGGTCATTGTTTGAGATTTGTTCTTATTGTAGGCATGCTCTTCCCTGCTGGCTTTTCCCCCTAGTTCCTCAGGTAAACTGGTTAGCCTACAATAAATCTAATTCATTGTCCAGTGAAATCTACCAATCTCCTCCCAATTGCCTTTCACCACAAGTTCTACCGTTTTTGAGAGTATCCGTAAGCTTGAATTTCTTCAAACTCTGTTGCAAGTGAACTCAGTTCCTTTGGGAAAAGATTAGGAGCTATCTACTTCTCAGTTTCTCCCTCCAGGCAAAATCCGAGTCAGGCCTTGATGCAGGGGTGGACACGTATTTTTCTTTGAGTGACATCCTGTTGTAGGAGCTGAGTGCTAAGTGTGGAGGGTGACAGTAGTCTTAGGTATTTTGGGCTTGCCTCTTCCTGCATGAAACTACCACCTATGGGCAGGGTCAAGTGATTGGGGCCTCCAGAGTTTCAGCATGCCACACCCAAATCAGGCTCCAGCCCATGACTGGGGTCTTGGTGTCTCGGGAAATAAAGAGTTTCTACCTCTTGACTGTACTCCCCTGGATTTTGCCTTAGCGACAGGTAACCAGGTAGAGGATATGAAATGCTGACATCTACCCTTTCTAGGAAGATAGCTCTTGGCTGAGAGCTGTAGGGAAAGGGAGCCCTATGTTCTTGGCTGCACTAGGCTAGACTGGAATGTCCATCTTCCTGAACTGGGAGTTGGAAAGAAGAGAGTGGTTCTTCGTTTACCAGTCTCTCATTATTGCTAAATATTACTAGACTTCCTTGAACAAACATTTCTTCATTTGATGTGTGTCCTTGGAACAATTTCTAAGAGACTTTAAATAGTTGTTTTTAAAATAATTTCCACCAGTTATTTAAAAACTTTGTTAATTGCTATTTACGTATCCCATGGATTATAATTTGAAATGTCTTCTTTATCACTATTTTTCAGAATTCCACTTCCCTTTCAACCAAGAGTTAATACAAGGTATTAAAATTTACAGGTGGAAGAGCCTTTTAGATTTTTTTCATTTTTAAAATTATTTCATTTTCTTGCATTGTAATCAGAATATGTTGTAATATTTCTTCAAGAAACTGACATTATTGTGTGCCTTAATATAATTAATTTTTGTGAATTTTCAATGTGTGTTTGAGATGAAGGCATATTTTCTATTAGGGTTTGTATATATTCAAAATATCTTATTGATTATGCTGTTTAGATCTCTTATATCTTTACTTTTCTCCTGTTTTTTTTAACTGAGTGATATATTAGTTTCCTATAATTAATTTGTTTGTATTTCTCCTTGCGTCTCCTGTAGTTTCCATCTTACATAGGTGGTTGCTTATTTCTTACGTAGATATTCATATATTATATCTTCATTGTTTAATGTGGTCATTTTGATCCATAGCTTACCTAATTAGAAGTAATTTTCACATAAATTTCGTTTATTAAAAATTGCTAATAAAATATGACAGCAATCAAATTTGATTTGCCCTATATCCTACTCTCATTTCCTCAAAAAGAAAAAAGCCATTCTGTTTTTATTTTCACTCAACAGTTACAAGAGATTTACCTGTAGATTCACTGGAAGACGATTTTGAGAAGGAATTCTCGTTTCTGAACAATCTCCTAAGTCCTGTTTCTTCAAGTACTAGTGAATTTACCCAAGAATGCCAGACTGCCTTTGAGAGCCCCAATGCCAGTCTCATGTCCCACGAGCATTCTGTGGGATCTGAGCCTCTTGCTCATTCTGCACGATTCCTTCCTTCACATCTCTTTGACCTTGGCCTTCATGCTGCTGGAGCTTTCAACAGTAAGTGTCTATGAAATACTTGGACACCGTGACTTATTTTGTCCTTGTGAATCAAAACTATGTTCATGTGGATGCTAAAATCAATAAGATTGATTTTAATTTAAATACTACTAGATAAAACCTGCAGTCACACAAATCAACTGGAAAAATAAAAACTATTATCACCCCTGGAGTCTGCCAATAAGAGTATAACAAGGGCTGCTTTCCTGTCACCTCCACCAAACCCCAAATTTTCTTCACTGACTTTACCAGGTGTCTTCTCTACATAGAAAATCAGTGTCTTGTCTGAAACTCTTGACCTGCTGTTACCCCTACCTAGGGCAGGCAGGTGATACTGTTTCTTCTGCCTAGCAAAACTTGGTGTTTTCTTTATGTGGGTTCAGAGTTGACAAGAGACAAAGTTCTATGGCAGCCTTCTGGGCAAGGCTGCAGGAGTGGGGACTGAAGTAGAAAGCCGAGGGCAGGGTTTTTTCCTGTGGAAGGGGTCATCTTCTTTGTTTATATGTCAAGAACTCCCTCTACTCACCTGCTGTTCTACCATCCTGTGTCCAACCCAGCATCTTGGGAGTCATTTTGCTCCCCAGTTCCATATTGGTTACTAATCCTGTCAATTCTTTTTCTAAAATATGTCTCAAATTTCCCACTGCTCCTCTCTGCCTCCACTACCAGAGCCATTTAGAGCCTCATTTAGTGTCCTGGGTTGCTGCAAGAGTCCACTTTACAGATCTCCCAACCCCCAGTTCACTGTCTAAACTTCCTCCAGAGTTTATTCTCCAAGCAAATTCTGATGTCAGCACCCTGGCTACATTTATAAAAAATGAAGCACCATGGGCTCAAGGATATAACCTGCCTGTCCCTGCATTTCTATCCTTATCGCCTACCTTACTTCCAAATACTTACCATTTTCTATAACCACATTTAATATTTTCAGATCTCTCTGAGGCATCTTTGCTTGTGTCACTTTTTTGACTTATGTTCAGTATTGGAACTTGGGCTTGAGCCTAAGTATTTTACAGTCCCAATCCAGTTATTTCCTTAAATTTCTACGAATTGGATTTCTGAGTCCAATGGCATAAACATAATTACTGGTTTCAAGATTCTAATTATCAGGCCTATTTCCTCTCTGATTCCTTAGAACTTCTCTTTCTAAACCTTATCCATTTGCAGTTGTTTAAAAAAACTTCTGTATTTGCAGTCATGCACCCATTAAAGATGGGGAAATGTTCAGAGAACTGTCATTTAGGCAATTTTGTCATTGTGCAATCACTATGGAGTGTATTTACACAAACCTACAGGTTATATCGCCTACTACTGCAACTGTATGTGCTATACTTTTATACAACTGGCTATGCAGGTTTGTTTACACCAGCATCACTACAAATGCGGAATGCATTGTGCTATGTTACATGACGTTAAGACAGCTATGATGTCAGCTAGGCGATAGGAGTTTTTCAGCTCCATTATAATCTTATGTCGTAAATGCAGTCTGCTATTGACTGAATGTTAGTTATGTGTAGTGCATGACTGTGTTTCAAAACCACTTTGAAACTGTAAGGAAGTCTAATCTAACTCTAGTTGGGACTAAACTGATGATTTGAATAAAATACATAATTACAGATAAATTCTAAGTGTTTTATACCTCTATACTGTACCCTGGTACAAAGCTTGGAAGATTAGATATTTTTCTTGTTTTTCTGATGATACTTCTTATTTGATTAACAATGGATAATTCATGACCTCTCTCCCTCCCAGGTTGGGCCTCCAAAGGGGGATTTGAACTTCCCCTTTCACACACTGATAACCAGCCGGTGCCTTCACAGAGTCCAGAGAAATTAACAAAGTGTAAGTTGTTTATTTATATTCTCTGCCAGTATGTTAACAATCAGTTGAATTCAGATAAATTTAGAAAAGGATCACTTTAGAGTCCTTGTCTCATATTATCCAGAAAAATATTTTAGTAATGAATTAAAATGAAAGCTGTACCTGGCTCTCCCTCATCGTAGAAAGAATTGGATAGAAATTGTAAGCCTGTCATAGTAAACTAAATTCTGTACTTTAATCTTTTATACTTTGTGTTAAGGTTTGTTGATAGTGGATAATAGCACTGGGGATAGAAGATGCTGTTTGACTACGGCATGACTATACACAAACAATGCACTCAGGCACTTAGCATGGGCCTGGGACATGGTAATTACTAACATATATGGAATATTCACCATATTGTCTGCGGAGCTGGTCCATGTTATAATTACCATGTATAGTATACATAGAAAATAGACATATTCTGTCTTGCAGTATTTTAGATACATATTAATCTTGGTCACTGATGTTGATTTTTAAAAACTTTTTAATTGGAAAGAATTTCAAATGTACATAAATATTGCATAAATGAAAATAGCACAAAAAACACTAGTATACCCCTTACCTAGATTCGCCTATTGTTAGTATTTTACCCCAATCCCTTTATGCAGGCCTCTCTGTTATTTTGTTCTGAACAAATTCAGAGTGAGTTACATACATCATGACCTTTTACCCCTAACTACTTCAGTTTGTGTTTCCTAAGAACAGATATATTCTCTTGCATGACCAGAATATGATTGTAAACTTTGGGAAATTTAGTATTAACATAACACTTTTCTATAAGCTACCATTTATTATTCCAATTTTGGGAGTTGACCCAGTAATGTCCTTTATAGCACTTTCCCCCTCTGGTATGTCAAGTCAAGGGTCTTATGTTGTATTCTTTTGCCATGTCTCTTTAGCGTCTTTTAATCTGAAACTGTTGCACTGATTTTTTTTTTTTTACTAGAATGCTCCTTATTTCTGTTTTAGCTGAAGTCTCCATGTGATTAAATTCAGGTCTTTTTTGTTCTTTTGTTCTTTCTTTTACTAAATTCTTTTACATAAGAATAGCTGGTATACAATATTAGTCAGATCAGTTTCAGGTGTACAATATAGTGATTTGACATTTTTATACCTTACAGTGTGATCATCTCACTAATTCTAAAAACCTGTCATCATACATACTTATCACAATTTTATTGTCTAGAATCCCCTTCACCTTTTCACCCATCCTCCTTTTCCCTCCTCTCTGGTAACCATCCCTTTGGTCTCTGTTTGTATGAGTCTGTTTTTGTTTTATGTTTTTTTAGTTTCCACATAGTATTTGTCTTTCAATGTCTGAATTATTTCACTTAGCATAATACCCTCTAGATCCATCCATGTTGCAAATGGCAAGATTTCGTTGTGTTTTTTTTGTTGTTGTTTTTTTAAATGGGAGCCAGAATGGACAGGGAGGCTTCTATTGTTAAAACTGCCCCTTTTGAAATTTTTTTTTAAAGATTTTCTTTTATTGGAGAAGGGGATACAGGGCTTTATTGGGGAACAGTGTGTACTTCCAGGACTTTTTTCCAAGTCAAGTTGTTGTCCTTTCAATCTTAGTTGTGGAGGATGCCGTTCAGCTTCAAGTTGTTGTCCTTTCAGTCTTAGTTGTGGAGGGCGCAGCTCAGCTCCAGGTCCAGTTGCCCTTGCTAGTTGCAGGGGGCACAGCCCACCATCCCTTGCGGGACTCGAGGAATTGAACTGGCAACCTTGTGGTTGAGAGCCCACTGGCCCATGTGGGAATTGAACCGGCAGCCGTCAGAGTTAGGAGCATGGAGCTGTAACCTCCTGAGCCACTGGGCCGGCCCAAGATTTCGTTTTTTTATAGCTGTACAATATTCCACAGTGTGTTTGTGTGTACACATACACACACCACAGCTTCTTTATCCATTCATCTATTGATGGAAAAAGATTTGAGAACCCAGTTTGCTTTAATGAAATCAGAGAAACAGAAACCTGGTGCTTGTTTTCTCCACTTAGAGGCTAAAATGTAATACAAATATTACTGGTTTTTTTTCCTTTATAGAAAATCATGGACCCCCCGCCCCCGTTCCATTATTGAATTTTCATGAACTAACAGGATGGTGTATTTACTAAGTACATCCTCCAAATGTCCAAATGTCAACTATAATTTTATATATATATGTATGTATTTATATGTATGGGATGTAAAGTACAGAATAAGGAATACAGTTAATGGTATTGTAATAGCTATGTACGATGGGTAGTAGACTTCTTGGGGTTATCACTTTGTAAGGTGTTTGAATGTCTAATCATTGTTGTTTTTGTACACCTGAAACTAATAATACAAAAATTTTAAAAATGTAAAAAATATATTCAGAAATCAGTTGCATTCTTATACTAATAACAAAATATGAGAAACAGAAATTAAGAAAACAATCCTATTTACAATTGCATCAAAAATAATAAAATATCTAGGAATAAGTTTAACCAAGGAGGTAAGATACCTGTACTTAAAAAACTATAGGAAGTTAAAAAACTAATTGAAGAAGATACAAATAATGTAAGAAGATACTGTGTTCATGGATAGGAAGAATTAAAATCATTAAAATGTCCATACTACTAACAATTGTCACCCCAATAAATTAAAAAAAAAATGTCCATACTATCCAAAGCAATCTACAGATTCAGTACATCCCTATTAAAATACCAATGGCATTTTTCACAGAACTAGAATAATCCTAAAATTTTTATGGATCTGCAAATGACCCCGAATAGCCAAAGCAATCTTGAGAAAGAAGAACAAAGGTGGATATCAAACTGTACTACAAGCTATAGTAATCAAAATATAGTATGGCACTGGCATCAAAACAGACACATCAATCAATGGAACAGAATAGAGAGCCCAGAAATAAACTATTGCCTATAGTTAATCTATGACAAAGGAGGCAAGAATATACAATCGTGTAAAGACAGTCTCTTTCATGCGTGGTGTTGGAAAAACTGGACAGACACATGCAAAAAATGAAACTAGACCACTTTCTCATACTACATACAAGAATCAACTCAAAATGGATTAAAGACTTGAATATAAGACCTGAAACCATAAAACTCATAGAGGAAAAAAAAGGCAGCAAACACTCTGACATTGCTTAGTAATGTATTTTTTTGGATATATCTCCTCGGGCAAGGGAAACAAAAGAAATAATAAACAAATGGGACTACAGCAAACTAAAAAGTGTTTGTACAGAAAGGAAACCATCAGCCAAAGGAAAGACAACCTACTGAATGGGAGAAGGTATTTGCCAATGATACATCTGATAAGGGGTTAACATCCAAAATTTAAAAAGAACTTATTCAACTTAACACCAATAAAAACCAAACAATCCAATTAAAAAGTGGGCAGAGGAACTGAAAACACATTTCTCCAAAGAGGACACACAGCTGGCCAACCGACATATGAAAAGATGCTCAAAGTCACTAATCCTCAAAGAAATGCCTATCAAAACCACAATGAGATATCACCTCACACCTGTCAGAATGGCTATCATCAGTAAATCAACAAACAAATGTCGAGAATGTGGAGAAAAGGGAACCCTTGTGCACTGCTGGTGGAATTGCAAGGTGGTACAGCCACTATACAAAAAAGTATGGAGGTTCCTAAAAATTAAAAACAAAACTACCATATGACCTAGCAGTTCCAGTTCTGGGTATTTATCTGAAGAAATCCGAAACACTAATTCAAAAAGATACATGCATCCCTATGTTCAGTGCAGCATTTACAACAGCCAAGAAATGGAAGCAACCTAAGTGTCCATCGATAGACAAACGGACAAAGATGATGTTGCACGTATATAAAATGGAGTATTACTCAGCCATAAAAAATAATGGAATCTTGCCATTGTGGCAATGTGGATGGTCCTAGAATGTATTATGCTACGTGAAATAGTCAGGAAAAAACAAATACCATATGATTTCCCTTATATTTGGAAATAAATGAAAAAACAAAATCATACACAGAACAAAATGGTGGTCACCAGATGGGAGGGACTTGGATGAGTTAAAAAGGTGACAGGATTAAGAAGTACTAATTGCCACTTATAAAAATAGACACAAGGACGTAAAGAACCACACAGGAAATATAGGCGATAATATTGTAATAAATATGTATGATTCAGGTGGATACTACACTACTAGGCTTAATGGGGGGATCACTTCGTAAGGTATATAAATGTCTAATCATTATGTTGTATATCTGAAACTGATATAATATTGTATATGAACTATAATTGAAAAATAAATATATGTATATAAATTTGTAAAGCACACACAAAAAAAACTGTAAACCAAAACGACAATTGTTAGGTATGTTAATGGGATAGGATAGGATTAGGGAGTTTTTTCACGTTAGTATTTTAACATTGCTTTTATAACATAGATTTTAAGCACCAAGTTTATAATGTAACATTTCTACTTTGTAGGAGCAAAGGTTACTTTTAATTTATCTGAGAGCCTTCTATAAATTATCTTAGTGTTTCTAAGAAAACTGTACTACTGCCTGCCTTTTCATGTCTAATCAAGTCCTTTCTCAGAGAAACATGTAATTACTTAGATATTAGAGCCTCAACAAAGCACACAGTATCTGCACTAGCTTTAAAAATTATCCTCATGGAGATATAATTGATAGTTAATTTTTGTCAGTTGTCATGAATTTTTTTGATTCAAAAGAAGCATCTATTTTAAAATCATAAGAGGTACAATAATATGATTTCAAAAATCTGAGACTCTTTTTTTTTCTTCCTTTAATAGCTCCCAACAATGGTAACCAAGACATGTCAGCTTGGTTCAATCTATTTGCAGACTTGGATCCACTTTCAAACCCAGATGCTATTGGACACTCGGATGATGAGCTTCTTAATGCTTGACTGAAATTATGAAATAACTTCAATGGCCTTGAGATATCAGTTTTGTAACATATTGCCTGGTGAAAAGTTTATACTGTAACCCATACTCAAAAGCATCGTGTTTGTGAATATAACAGTAACACTTGTCAGCCAACTTTAAACAGATGGCAATGATCACATTTGAATAGAATGTGTCTTTTTAATATCTTAGATTTGCAGCTGTTGATAATATATGGAAAATTTTAGAAACTGTTGAGTCTGAAATAGATAAAATTTCAAAATAACAGCTAGGAACGATTCTGTCAATAAGGAGTTGGGCTTATTTTTTTAGAAAGCCTTTTATGTAAGAGTTGCTGGCTGTGAGAATCTTTATGTGGATAAAGGACAGCATGTAAATTGGATGGTGATCTGGGATTGGTTTTTAAATAAAATAGTGACAAGCAGAATGTTCTGTTTTGGAAAATAACACTAGAACCAGACCAGTTTCATCTTTAGTTCGAAAGGTAGAAAAAGATTTGAGAACCCAGTTTGCTTTAATGAAATCAGAGAAACAGAAACCTGGTGCTTGTTTTCTCCACTTAGAGGCTAAAGTGTAATACAAATATTACTGTTTTTTTTCCTGTATAGAAAATCATGGACCCCCCCCATTCCATTATTGAATTTTCATGAAGTAGTAGGATGGTGTATTTGCTAAGTACATCCTCCATAGAAACAGAAAAATCTCTTCCCATTTCACAAATCAGAAGAATATCTAGTAATATTGAAGACATTGTACATGTGTTTTCAGGCTTGATTTTTCACATTGCTACCATAACTTACAGTATTCATATTCCTTCTGAAGCATGTGCGGGGACACTCCCTAAGCAATTGTCAATAGCAGTCCTGAAATTACCCAGAAACTTCCATCTTAATGAGGGATAAATTCTACACACCTTCTACATATTTGCATAATTACCCATATTTCTTGATGTGATTTAACCCAGAATACTTTCTGGCCGAGTTACAGAAAACTCGACATGATCAATAGGTAGTGTCTTATTTTTCCACCTTTCCTTTTCCTTGGGTGACATCATCTGAGGCTCTATTTGGTTACTAAGGAAAAACTGTTAACCCACAGAGGGTTTTGAATCTGAGTACTGGGGGGAGGTTATTTAACTGAAAATAGTGCAAGTTAATGAAAATAGCCACTGTATACACACATCAATCACTCAATTTCCTGTTTGTTTTCCCTGCCCACCCCTTCATTTTGAGGCAGTTCTCCAGGTGTGTCATTTTTGTCATCCAGTCCATTGCATCTCCATAATAAGCATTTTAACTTAATTGTCCACGATAGTTGCCATGTGCTCTTTAGTTCTAAACAGGCTTATTATTTATAAGAGAATTGCTTGTAATGTCTGAGTCATTGTATATAGAAAAACATTTTTCAGAAATGGATCAGGGTAGGTAAAATGCAGTCCACCTCCCATCCTTAGCAGGCCAGCCTAACTACAATCTGAACTGCCCACAAGTTCTCCAGAAAAGCATGACTATGGCCAAGTACTGCATACGTTGGAAAGACCTTATCTGAGGGTCAGAAAGACAGACCCACTTAGTCTTTCTTTAAAATCTTTTCACATGCTTATTATTTTTATTTGGTTAACCCTTCAGAAGCATTTTTTTAACTCTTGCTTTTTATTCGTGAAATTCCCAAGAATGCAATATTGTCTTTGTTCTGCCAAGATACAATCACCAAGGGTATCGATTATGATTTGCAATCTAAATTCTATACCCAAGGTGACTCTCCTGTCAGCTTTGAGTACCTCCAAAAATGCTGACTTTATACCATTGAGTTTGTGCCATTTTTCTGTTACTAAGTTCTTTCATTAATGCATTAGTTCAAAACTATTTATCTCCTTGATATGCATGCAAAGCAGTCCATTATCTCAGATAAATAAAGACACCATAACTCTCAGAGGAAAACCATAGTCTCTCCAAGCAAGAAGTATGAATCCCAGACTATGAATGTGAAGGGATACTGCCCTCAGTTTTCCAAGAGCAAAGGGTTTCAAAAAATATAAACAATGGATTTTTATTATTCAGTTCTTAGTGTCTTTAACATTGTCTTTCAACAGAGTATGCAGTTGCCCATTTAACCCAATGCAGCATTAACTGCCTTTGGCAAGTCTAGTACCGTGTTTCCCCAAAAATAAGACCTAGCCGGACCATCAGCTCTAATGCGTCCCTTGGAGCAAAAATTAATATAAAACCCGGTCTTATGTAAGACCCGGTCAAATATTTTAGTAAAATAAAAAAGGACTGGATGTTATATTAATTTTTGCTCCAAAAGATGCATTAGAGCTGATGTCCGGCTAGGTCTTATTTTTGGAGAAACACAGTAATAACTTCAATAAGTTCAACAACTCCATTTAAGAGCACATTGAAAACTTAGTTATTAAAATTAAGGAAACCATTCATATTTTCTCAAGATTAGTTATTTGAAGCTCATTCATTCATTTAGGGACCAGATACAAAAATTTGGCTATTATACACCTACATTGCTAATACAGGAAACCAACCACATATTCAATAGGGAGTGACGGATGGACAGAATAAACAGAACAGAAAGGTGACCAGTTGCTATTTGTCTATACCTAGATCTTCCATTTAATAAAAAGTAAATTAATTAACCTTAAACAAAGGTAGGCTAAGAACAACTCTTTCAAATAGATGTTTTTTATATTAAATGGAAATACCTATCTTTTACCTTTTAATAGCAAATAAGAATGCATTTAACATTAGAAAAGCCCAGTTCTAAAATCTGCCTAATTTTTCTACAACCACTTAACTTGAAAGTCAGGAATAGCAGGGCATATTAAGATCAGATAAGTGTAACTTTATATTTTTGAAATTTTTCATTAATTGTAAAACATAGCTTTGATATGGTTAGAAACAAACTATTTTAACAAAGAACGTTTCAGTATTGCACAATGAGAAAAATGTATTTCAACTATGGATATTTATTTCACATAACTATCTTTACAGACCATCTGGAAATGTAGAGTTCTTACAGCATAAGAACAAAGGAAATTTGAATGTGCTCTATTTTTCCGGGCCTCTTTTAATAAAGATTACAAGATGGCATAAACAAAAAAGTTTCTTTCTTCTAGTACTCAATACAAATCCAATTGTTTCTCTATTAAAAAACTTGGGTTTTACCTTAGGAATATAGTAGTAGTGAGGAAGGTAGTTTGAATTGATTAGGCTGGTGCAAAAGTAATTGCGGTTTTTGCAATTATTTTTAACCCTTTAAACTGCAATTACTTTTGCTCCAATAAATGAACATAAAACCAGGGAAATTAGTATCCTTGTGAGGCTCATTCTTTCTAATTTACTTCTTACATAAAGGACTCTGTAAGATACAGGAAATAACAGAATGTGTGTTCTTTGTGTAAATACTCTCAGTAATAAAATACAAATTATCAAGTATCAAAATTTGATGTCTAGAAGCAATAACTGGTGAAATATAAGCCATAATATTTAACCTGATTTCCTGAAGGCAGGAATAAAAAGAAAAAGTCAGAATTGATCCAGCACATTGGCATATATAATATATAACATATTATATATTATGTTATCGGTTATAAAATATTATATTATAACATATATATAATATATATAACATTATATATTATTTTGTAGTGCCTTTGAGCTCAATCTTCGGATATAGAAATTAAACTAGGGAGGAAATTCAAACTTTAAAATATTAACTAACTCAGCAGTACTGAAAGTTATACATTTAAAACATACAATGATAAGTTGTTTAAATATAGCTAAGAAAACCTATGGAACGGGATGGTAATAAAAATGTGTGTTGGTCAGGATGGGTCACATCCATACACCCAACATAAAATTTCTCCTTCCATTGTTAAGTGCCATTTAAAAGGAGACGAAAGAGTTCAATAAAAACAATCCGTGGCATTAATAGGTTAAGATTTTGAAGTGCATTGTTTTTACATTAAAGAAAGTTGTTTGCTTTTTCCCATTTCATAGTAATACCCTCTCATTTAAAAGTCTGAAAAACACTAAAAAGAAGAAAAAGAAATTGTCTGCAGCCCTACCAACCAGGAAGAACCACTGTTAACATTATATATTATTTTGTAGTGCCTTTGAGCTCACATATGATTTAAATTGAGATCCAGGTGGTTTCGTTTTATTGTCTTCTCTGTCTGAAATGGGTATAACCAAGTTAGTTAGAGATTGAAAAAATTACCTTTGTTAAACATTTTCCTCAAAAATTAAAAGAAAAAAACTACCAAAAATGTGACTGCAGTCACCTTCTGCCTCTCTAAATGATGCACTCTCCACATTAATGAAAATATTTCTCTTGAATTTCTACTGCTATAACAACCTTAAATCCAGAGTGTGAGGACTTGTGTCACTAACTTGCTTGGTCAGGAACTGGTGTCTGACCAGCTTTCTTTCTCTTTGCTTTCTGAACCAACCTGCCAGCGGCTGAAGCAAAGAAGTCCACACAGGAGAACACACAGGGAAGTGAGTAGCAGTAAGATTTTGTGGTTAAGTTTGAGTTCTAGAATCAGTCTTGGTTCAAAGCCAGACTTTGACATTTCCCAGATGTATGTATGACCATGGATAATTCCAATTTTCTCATCTATAAGATAGTAAAAATAGCAGTACCTGACTTTATAGGATTATAAAGATTAGGGTAAATAGTAACACATAATGAGCCTGTCATAAATAGCTTGGTAAGCTATCAATAAGTGTTACCTGTTTTTATTATGATTTCAGCTTAACAGCCTTTACTATAATATACTTGACAAGATAAAATTAATCCAGTGGGACTATTTTCTATGACCAAACACTTGCGGCTTTCCTAAAGAATGAATAAACTTACCTAACAAAAAAGGAGATAAGTGTTTGCTTCGTTTTGTAAGTTAAGCTGTTTTCCTATTTACTAGCCATTTAACTCATAGCACTATCATCAGTACTTCCTTCATCATATAATTAAGAAAACAGGTTCAAAGAGGTGACTTTTTTACCCAATATCCCATGACCATGAAGCGGCAGCACCAGTACTAGTACCCAAATTGTAGCCCTAAATCCAGGGCTTTTCTGCATCTTGGAATCATCCCAATGATCTCAAAAATAAATGCTTATTAATATATGGAATTGAGATTAATGCTTATACTCCAGGTTTTCAACCATCAGAGCCTCCTAAGAGTCTTCTATAAAATATGTTTAGCAGGAGATAAATTCTCAGTTTGAGGAAGATGCAAACTGTTGAAAAGACAAGTACTTTACTTTTGACAAAACCAGCCATTTGGAGATACTTATTAAAGGGATGTAGTAACAATGTCTTAAAAGACTCCAATCTCATCTCTGTGTTAAGATACCAGACCATCCCAAAGGCATATACACAAATTATACCTAACAATACTTTTCAAATCATTTTGTTTCCAACACACAGTAAGAAGTACATCTCACTTTACTACCTAGTATGTATGTAGTCACGCGCTGCTTAATGACAGGGATATATTCTGAGAAATGCGTCTTCAGGCGATTTCGTCATCGTGTGAACAAACTTAGTGGTACAGCCTACTACACAGCTAGGCTCCAAGGTACAGCCTGTCGCTCCTAGGCTACAAGCCTGTACATAAGTTACTGTACTGACTACGGGAGGCAATTGTATTATACAATGGTAAATATTTATGTACCTAAACATATCTAAACCTAAAAAAGGTACAGTACAAATATGGTATAAAAGGTAAAAAATGGTACACCCATATAGGGTTCTTACCATGAATGGAGCTGGCAGGACTGGAAGTTGCTCTGGGTGAGTCAGTGAGTGAATGTCAAGGCCTGACTACTGTACAGTACTGAAGACTATAACCACTGTACACTGAGGCTAAACTAAGTTTATACAACATGAGATTAAACACAAGAGATCATGCAATCAAAGGGCACAGTAAACAGAAGATGTATGAAGTTGCTACATGTAACACAGCAGACTGTTTTACGGAAAACTTCTGTAATAGGAGAAATACTCTAAAATATGACAAAAAGTGTATTATAGCAAATACATAAACCAGAGACACTGTTACTTATCATTATCAGGTATGTACTGAATATAACTGTATGTGCTACACTTATATGACTGGCAGCACAGCAGGTTTTACACCAGCATCACTACAAACACCTGAGTGACGCACTGCGGTAGGACATTGCAATGGCTAAGATGTCACTAGGCAAGGGAAAGTGTTCAGCTCCATGACACGCTTATGGGATCACCGCCATATATGCCGTCCATCACTGACTGGAATATTGTTATGCTTTGCATAACTGTATCTCTTTGTCTAGCAAAAGTTTTACACGCAAATAATACTCTCATATATGAATATACTTGTTTTCTATTCTGCTTCATATTTTTTTTAAAAGTTGGCTGGGCCCATTTAATTCAAGACCCAAACAGTTTGAAAAACACTGAACCAGGAGATACAAAGGCTATTTATATTATCATATCATGTTCTGTAAGTTTAAAATAAAGATATTTAATAAGCACACCTAACCTTAGCAAGAAAAACTGGTACTGACATACAGCAGGTCCTTGAATAACATCAAGTCATTATAACTTAACTCATACGAACTTAACTCTTATTTATATCAGCCTATAGTAAAATTAGTTTTGTTATAAATCATTTCTCTCAAGTCACAGAGCCTATCGATGACTTTAAGTGAGGACCTTACTGTACATTGCCAGGAAACGGCTATAAAGAGAATACACACCCAACCACTTAAAAGTAATTGAAGCGAAAGGATCATTACAGACCTAAAAACTTTTCTTTGGTGTTATTTAATACTAATGCAAAAAAATAATAAATGGGGGAACACTCAGCTTGAAATCTAAATTTGCTCCTTTCAATCTCTTTAAAGGTGGGAGGGATAAGACAAAAAAAAAAATGGGAGAAAGTTTGAGCCAGGTTGAGATTCTCTCTGCATTTGATGCTATGTTAAATATAAATATATATATACATTAGTTATCCCTAAATTCTGGTTAATCTTTTCCCCCAGAAATAATTTTTTCAAAGTAATTTGGTGACCACTTTTTATGACTGACAGCCGTGATGACTTTTAAACTTCACTTAACAGCTGTCCCTGCTTTCTAAAGTGGTTACCCTGCACGAAGTCTTCACTGGGGCATATCTGACTGCGTCTGTCATGTGCACCCAGATTAAACCCCTCAGCCTGAACAACTGTCTTGCATAAATAAACCACTGTCACAAAGGAAGAATATGGCTGGGTTACCAAGAATGAACCAGCAATACAAAGGGGAAAAAAACCCTCTTCTGTGTTCCTCAGAATGAAATTAAGTGACTGCCCAGCTAAATCACTTAAACTTCAAAGCACTGAATTACTTATAAACACGCATATCCTTCAGTGTACTTGCTTATACTTCAATGTTTGCTTAGCATTTACCACAAAGATCAGGAACTTTAAATTCTGGAGCAAGTAAGGATGTAGCATGGAAATAACAGACAATATTATATATCCTACTTCACATGCTCATTTTTCTATCAGTTTGTAAACAAAGAATATACCATTTAGAAGTTATTTCAGGCTAGAAGTGTGAAAAAAATGTGAATTTGAGGCAAATCATAAAAACACACAGGCAAGAACTCAAGAAGAACAGACTTTATTTTTAACATAAAAGTTCTATTTCCTTGTGAGGCAGCAACAAGTGTTCAGATACAGGGAATACATAAGTACATAGTAACAATATTTATCACCATTGGAAATGCTATTTGGGGGGGAAACTCTTAGAAAAACAAAATTTTTAAAAATTGCATTTTAAAAAGATTTACACAGCTTCAACAGAGATGAAAGATACAGACTTTAAAAAAACATAAATTATATTCAACAGGATTGTATAAACAAAATATTGTTCAGGACTGCTCTGCTTATCATTCATTTATGCAGAGTAAAACTTAAACCTTAAAGTGCAGAGTTAAGTATTCGTAGCTTAATGCAAATTCAGCACTTCCACTGGTCCGGTTTTGAGACATTAAAATTCCAAGCATTAAGGAATGAATCTTAAAAGTTTAGAACAGTAATGTAAATTCAGTAGCGGCAATTTTTCTTTTATTTCCTTTAACAAAAGAAAATCTTGACAACCCAGTCCTAATCTTGCACATACAAAAGGCTACAAATTCTGCCATTTTTTTTTATTACCTTCCAGTAAAAGCTAACCATTAAAAAGAAAGAAAGAAAAGCATTTCTTGTTGCCAGTAATTCCACAGCTAGCAATAGCACCTTCTAAAAGGCTGATTTGGCTTGTCATAAGTGTAAGAAATATTTTAAACAAAATATTTGAATCAAGATCAAAAATAATTTTGGCATCCATGCTCACCATATTAACCAAAAATGCAAAACAGGGGTTTTTAAACTGTAATTGCTCACAAAAGCCATGACAAGTAATAGACTTAATCATGATCAAAACCAGTAAATTTACATATTTTATCATCACAAAGAAGAAATTGTTTAAGGGCAAAAAAATAACTTAAGACTGACAAAGTGAATAACCACAGATTAGCTCCTTTTCCCGAAATATACATGCCACCTATTTCTTTCTTTTACTGCAATGGAAATAAATTTATTTAAAATTAAAAAAAATTAAATTATATTCCCATTGAAGCTATTCTAATTTATTTACCTTCTGTACAGTTTTCTACAGAACAACAAAATAATGGAATGCAATTTTAGAAAACAGTATTATGTATTCTACTGAGACCCATCTTAAAACAAAAACAAAAAGTCAAACCACCTGTGAACTAAGGGTTAAATAAAAACTGAATGGACCTATGGTTAATATTTTTTCAAGAAGCGATAAAGCTCATATGCTTAAAAATTAGCCCTTTGGCACTGGCAGTTAGAGTTGTTTGTACCTTGTACCATTTTTTTTTTCCTTCAAATCTCAGGCTCTATTTCTCCCAAACCCAAGGGATATGTTTGGTTGCCATACAATTCATTTATCTGCAAATTCACATTCTCCTTGCAACCAAGCATTAGAAGTTCCATTTATAAGACTATGTAAATAATAAATCTTAAACTTGTTCTCCCATTCTGATTTTAAGTTACTTTAGATTAAGGATATATGAAATTCTACACAAAATGTGAATTAGACAAACACATACAACGGAGTAAAAGGGAAAAC
This sequence comes from Rhinolophus hipposideros, assembly GCF_964194185.1. Lineage (NCBI taxonomy): Eukaryota > Metazoa > Chordata > Mammalia > Chiroptera > Rhinolophidae > Rhinolophus > Rhinolophus hipposideros. The sequence goes on along the minus strand of NC_138052.1, from coordinate 72,345,745 downwards.
TGTTAAGAAAGTGGTATTCTAGTTGTAAAATCCCCTTGTGACTTATAGGGATGGAGATAAAAGAAACTAAGGGTAAGGCAAAGAAAATAATATAGATTTAACAGAACTCAGGTAATCCAAAAACTGAAGGTTTTCATTTTAAATCTTGTTTTAACTTCCTTCTCCTACCATTCAAACGAACTCGTCTGATTTGTTTTGCCTTTTCTTCTTCTGTACTTTTGATGCAGCAGTTCTCAGTGGTGAGATGGTCAAGTCAAAGGCATAACAAAGGCAAAGAATCAAGGCTCTCAAGAAACTCAGCAGGAAAGTTGAACCTGAGTAACTGACCTTTTACTGATTTAGAAGCCACAATGTACTAATTCCAGGTAAATTAGTTTGGGACAAAAAAGTTACCAAAATTCATCGGTCCCACCAACTGAAATCTGACAGACTTACTCAAGTTTCAATTTATCTAACTTGCCTAAACATACCTCCATTTTAAACTTAACAGGACACACTTTTGATTACTTACATGTTTTAAAGGTGCGTTGAGTATAAGAAGTCCTTTCCAGGAGATTTATTGCTACCACTAAGTTTTCTTTGATGGGATATGTCGGGATGAACTGACATATTAACCCTCTAAACTGTATCCCTTTTACAAGTATTTAAATCTTTTCCTCCCTTTAATATGTAGAAGAACATTAAATTATTGCATCATAAGGTAGTATATGAAGATCTTAGAAGGATGCTTTTTTCCAACAGTTTGCTGAAACTCATTTTAAAAAAGAGCTGCTCCTTAAATTTCACGACCGCATAACCAGACATGAAATACTGCTGTCATGTGATATTGGCAGTGATTTTATTAGCATGAGCCTAAATCCAAACCTGTACGGATTTTTCAAAGGTTCCTGTTGTTTATGCTCCAGAGCTCCCTTGCCTGTTTTTCCCACTGTGTGGAATGCTCGAGGGACAACTAGCAAAATCTGTAGGCAACAATGTATCTCAGTGCCAACCATCAGAAAGAAAAGGTCAGTCACAAGATTCTGTGACTCCGGATTGCTATTCAATGGGTTACACTCCTGGCAAACTACTAACCCTGACCAAATCCACAAGACAACGACATCACAAAAGCAAAGGAGGAAATCCATGCAGTCACTTTAGGATCTATGATACAGCAGTGACTAAAGACAGAACGACACCTGTGGTAAAGGGAGATCGTGTGGTAAATACTGCGCAGAAAACCAAAAGGGCTCCTTACTCCTCGCTATCAACACTTACTCCTCGCTTCCTTTTGGTTGCCTTTTAAACCAACTTCCAGTGATGGGTGAGAACACATTAAGCACTTGTCTCCAAATTTTTCTGACCACATGGTGAAATGTGTACAGGAGTAGTGAAGAAAACAGCAGTTTTACAAATAGTTCACCCAAAGCACAAACTTCTGACATCAAAAAACATAAATCACATAATGTACTAATATTGCTTTTTATCTCATTTTATATATATTTACTCAATGCATTTACCTATCAATTCTTGTTTGGGAGAAGAACACAGTCATGAGATTAAGATTGCTGGGAAAATGTCAACAATCCCTTTGGTCCCAAAGCTGAAAACAGCTGAGAAAAAGCACACATCTAGAAAGGGAAACAAGAAACAGAGGCCACCAAAGAATCTTTTGAACATCCTATTAACTACGTTTCAGAAAATGTAACATTAGTAATATAAAATAGTCATCTTCATATAAAAGATGGTTCTTGCAGCATCATTCATGTCTCCAGGAATCATGTTTGTAGGGATCAGGTTTTTGTTTTTGTTTCTAAAGTTTAATTTGAAAACAAGCCCTCCAAAAGTAAAGAGTGAGACCTTCTTTGTTTCAACCAGCGCTTTAGGAAAATGCAGGCCAAGTACTTACGGCAGGCCGTCAGAAGTGAGCAAAGCCATCAGAGGGACTGCTTTCTTCCAGAAGCTGTACTGTGACGTGTCACTGTGGAAAGCTGGAGCACGTCACAGCCAACTGGGAGCGCACGATGCCATCCATCATAGTCAAGTAGTCTGAGGAGGTTAGCAGTTGCCCAGAACAATGGCTATGCAGCACTGGGACCTAGCCTTCAGCTTCCTCAATCGGGTCTGGTGGTGTGAGGAGAGAGGCCGACGGCATGACTGTACTCGTTCCTCGAGAGACTCGGTCTTGCTCTGTGTTTGTAGACAGGGAGGCCACAGCGATAGGCTGCAGTAGAGTGGTTGTCATGCCAGTAGTGACTGTCAGACTGTGGCCAGAGCCCTTGAGGGTAAGATCTGGGGTGGGAAGGAGTGGCTTGAGGATGCTGACGAGGCAGAAAGCAGAACCGCTTTTAGGAATGAAATTCACCTTGTTTTTGTCAGGACAGTAAAAAGCTGGAATTTCATGAAGTTGTTTTGGCCTAGACATAGAACAGACAACCCAGTACTTTTAAGTCACGGAACACTGGAAGGAAGCTCTTTTATTTTTTTTTTAATACATAAAAGGAATACAAAATTCAGGCTATGTCAGAAGTTTTAAATGCCATGAACAAAAGTAGAATTAGACATATGATTCAAAACACGTATCTCAGACTGCCAGAAGGCCACCACTCGTTACTGCTGCTTTCAGGCCCCGGCGAGCCCTGGGCTCCACACCGGCAGCTCAGGCTGGAACACTGCAGCTCAGTAGAGATCAAAGCTGGCCAATAGAAACAAACTTTCCTAAAGCCAAAGAACTTCTAGATGTTCATAGACAAAATATGTCCACTACCATGATTTTCCAAAGTTTGTACTATTTTGAATGGAGAGGGCAAAGAAATTAATGACATACAATGTCCATTCTTTGGCTAAGTTCCACCACTGCATGACTCAACTTTGGTAGGCTCTAGTTTTCTCTTGAAATGCGCTTAAAAATCTCTGATTGAAACAATTCCTTGAGTTAACCATGATGGTTTTCTGAGTAATGTAACAAAAATGTGAAATCAAAATAAAACTTTGCTCTGAAACTTCTATAAAAGCCAAATCCTTCCTTGTCCCCAGTGCCCGAAAATTAACCCAAATAATTGCAAAATACTAGTGTTAACTGTATTCTATGAACATAAAATATAAAACAAATTGTTAAAGTGACATGGAAGTGCCACAAAACGCAAAAGAAATTAAGGTGGGAGAACCTAAATAAATCAAGATTCAGGTGGAAAAATGTCATGTGATCATCATATGATAAAAGTATGGTTCTCATCTTCCAATGAAACAACAAAAAAAACCTGAGTGTGACAAGTCTGCACTAAATTCTGGGGACCCAAAGATGAAACAATCTACAAAGAGACAGAAGTATGTAGATTTTGGGGGGAGGAAAGTACTAAGGACTGAACTGTATTTCAATATAGTTAGTCTTCTTTGTAATCTTGTGTGTTTTATATATTTAAAAACATACTTCAGAGAAGCTACAGATAACTTCAAAGAATCCATAAGCTTTACCAGATAGCCAAAGCTGTCCACAGCACAAAAAAGGTTAAGAACTCCTGCAAGAGGGTCTCACAAATGTGCTAAAATTGGCTTGTGAAAGGTTTAGAAGTAGCACAAAAGAGGGGATAACCTGTGCAACAGAGGAACAGGGAGAGTTTGGTAGGAAGAAGCTTTCCAAAGAAGTCACATCTGAGCTGAGTTTGAAAGAATGAATAAACAACAGACCTGGGGAGTGGGTGCAAAAAAAAAAAGTTTCAAGTAAACAATGCTTTAGGTGGGCAGATTTTACTAATTAATAGTGAACACATGGACAGCTTTAACAAATATAGTCATTTAAGATCAAAGAAATTACACCATTTGAATGTTTTATTTGTACACTATTCTTTCTTGGCTGTAACAGAAACTTAACACGTTGAGTACTTTTAGGGCCACAAGTAAATTTGGACTTATGACTGATAAGAGCACATATCCCTCTATTTTTGCTACATGAGTATGGTTTTCAACTGCGAAAAAACAGATAGGAAGTTAAATAACACCTGAATTTTCTTTTGAAGACACAATTATTAGAAATAACTTTCTTATATTCGGAAAAAATGGCTAATAAATTTTTACACCCTCCTCCAAAAAAGGCCTAGGTTTTTAATTAATTTGTTTGAGGTTAGCTTGTTAAAAATGACATGTGGCTGCTAATGGAGCTTGAGAATAAAATCACATTTCTGAAATACAAATGAACTTCCTGACTTTGACATATCTTAATGACAGAATCTAAAAAGTTTAATTTCTTTGCTATTTTCATGAAAACTTACTAAAATTTCTCACACAAAATATAAACAGTAACAACTTGTCTGACTAGCACCCAGATGAAGAAACAGAACATTAACATAAACAGCACCAACGCTGCCCCCCATCCCCACAGCCAGTCATGACCCCAACCCAAGAGGAATTACACTTAACCTCTAACATTTAACTTCTAGGAGCACATTACCCAAGAAACATATTACCCACCCCTAGGGTGTGTGATCGATACTTATGCTAATAGAATTTGCAAGTACTATTACTTCAAAGCTTTCTTCAACTTAAAAACCATAAATTAAAAAAAAAAAAATCTCAGAACTACTTTTAAAGTTTTTTCTATTTTTCCTTATGAAGCTGTTCCAAAAGGATTATGTCTCAAAATAGATGTAACTGTTTGCTAGCTGACTTTCTGAAAAATGGAAGAACAGGCTGGATAATTATAGGTATTTTTATATTGATGCAAGGAATTCTTTGACATTATTTTTTTAAAGACATTACTTTGTCTTTTTTAATTCAGGCATAAATTATCAGCAAAGAAAATGGGTCCAAGTCACTTATAATGGGGAGGGAGGGAAGAAGGGAGGATGGGTCATGTTAATTTTTTTAAATACCTCTATACTGCAAAACCCAAAAATCTAAGATAACTGAGGTCAAGGAGTTCATTAGTTGGCATCAGGAAATAGCATATTTGACTTCATTAAAAAGGACTAAATGCAGGTGACATGGTTATGGTATGCGTGTATCAAAAAGCATACACAGACAGAAGTGTAAGACCTGGTCTTGCCTTTTCTGAGCTCAAATCCAACTACCTATTTTCTTTCAGGTAAATATATACACATTTCTGAAAAAGAGATCGTCCCTCACTCCGCTCCTACCTCTAGTTCAAGTCAGAGTTAGTACACTTAAACCAAAAATAAGACTTAGAAAAGTATCCTTTAAAGAATAATTAAATAAGCTAAAAATTTTAAATTAGGACCAATAAGATACCTTTGCTTTAATGCCCATGAGTCCAGTTGATTCTGCTCTAATTTTGACATAGCCAGGGCAAGGGCAAAAGAGACTAATTTTTTTTCAGACTTTGAGTAATTTGTTGTATTGATAAAAGGTTAAAAACACCTCTGAGAAATCCACTCTTGGGTAACTGCTGTTAATTTGTTTTTGAACATAATGAAAATTTTAAAAAATGAACAGGTTTTTGTGTGCTACATAGCCTTTGTATCACTAAAATTTATAATACACTCTGTACATTTAAAAAAGAACAAGTTTACCTTCTAACAGATAGATGAACCATAAAACATGTTAGGGTTTACCTTATGTATCTTTTATCTATCCATCCATGCACACGCACGTACACACACACACACACACCTGTCCTTTCTTCCCTCCTTTTTAGATACAAATAATCTAGTATATGTATAGCTCAGATATTCAGTCTTGAGAGAATTTCAAAATGCAATAATAATCTAAGGCAGGTACCACAGGATACCAACCTACACAACATATTCACTCAAAGAAACAACATATTCATAAAAGAAACTCAAATTGCTTTTGAGCCAATCAACCATTTCTCTGCATTTAGGCAAATGTTAACTACCATTAAGAAAAGCAAAAGAGCTCAACTCCAAAAAGGTCCACTTGGACCACCTGCTTTTTACTTCATAGAATGACTATTTCTTAAGAATTCTCTTGTGGTTACTGACTGTGCTTTCTAATCCCCTCACTTTCCCCCTTATCCCCACCTCCCCCGTCCCATCTAGCAACCCTCAGTTTTTCCTCTATGTCTCAGAAACTGTTGCCACGGGGTTATGAAAGTTAATTTGGGGAATGTAAGCAACAATGTTGTAAAGATTTTGTAGGGTATCGGTGGACACTTGTCTCATTAGGGAGACCACCTCAGGGATGGTGTAGATGCCTGATCACTGCACTGTACACCTGAAGCTGAGGGTTAACAATAATGAATGTCAATTACAAGCTTATATATATATATATAAATATATATGTATATACTTACAAGAAGCGGAGTATAGCATTAGGAATAGAGACACTGGAAATGTAATGGCTCGGTGCGATGTCAGAGGGATAGTGGATGGGGGGAGGGGGGTCCACACAGTGTGAGGGATATAAATAATAAACGTCTAAGTGTTACTTTGTTTTGTGCACCTGAAACTAATTTAAAAAAAAGAATTCTCTTGAAAAAGTCTAAGCCAGTATTTTCAAAGTGAGCATAAAACTCATATGAGGTATTTGTTAAAGATGCATAATCATGGTCCTACGTCCACATTTACCCTGTAGACCTGGGAATTTGCAGTTTCAACTAAGATCCCAGATGGTTATGATGCCAGGAGTCCAAGAAACAGATCTGAGGAAATACTGCTTAAACTCTCACCTAGCACCAATCAAGTTTAAGACTGACATGGTGGAAAAAAAAACCAAAATAAGCAGTTGCTAAAACAGAGTTTTCAATTACTGTCAGAAAAACAGATAGGAGGATGACAACTGGGATTTCCTAGTAGAGAAGGAGAAAGGATTCAAAACCAAAACTCTTTGTGTAGCAAGATTATTCAGAATTTAGGTTAAAGGAAGCACTGACGAAACGAGCACATAGAGGAACAAAAGGATGTCGTATTTCAAAATGATTCTAAGATTTGCCTAATGCAAGAAAAAAATTATGTGTATCAGACAATGTAAGACAATATCCACATCGTATTTTAGGTTTCATAGTGGGAAAAGGGCAGAAGCGTGGCTCTTAGACTTGCAGCCATAGTGAGGAAGGTGAAGGCTATCTAAGTACGATCATATCCTCAAATAATGTTCACCACTTAATTTACAGTCTCATATACACCTAGAGCCCTGCACCTATCGCTTGTAAAGGAACTACAGCTACTGAAAGCACAAGGCTGTAATATTTTCTAAGCAAATCCTGAGTCTAAAATTGTACTTGACTAGAGTACCATCCAACAGAAGTATATGAGCACAGATCACATGCCAACGGTACTAGACACTTTAAAATTCCCCTTCTTATATTATCTTCACCACAGTAACATGATTCTGCAAAGTGATAGAATTCTGTTTCCTACATTGGCACACAAAATATATACTTTTTAATATTTATAGAACTAGAGACTAAAAGTAGATAAAATGGAAGGGAATTCGATCCTTAAAAGAAGAAACCACACTGTGTGAGATCTGTAGTCTATCATGAATAAATATACTGCTAAATTCAATGTGTGATGTGGATTGCATACAGGTTCAAAAATAACAGCCACAGATGATTATATTGGAAACTGAGGCAATGTGAGCAACAAATGGATATTAGTTGACAGTAAGCATTGCTGCTAATTTTCTTTGGTGTGATAACAGTATTGTGATAATGTAGGAGTACTGTGGTTACTTTTAAGACACAAACATTGTATTTAAGGTTAAGTGTCATGTCTGCTACCTTACTTTCAAACAGTTCAGCAAAAACTACCACCACACCACAAACAAAGAAAATATGGCAAAACGTTAACTATAAAATCGAGGTGGTGGTTATATGGGGAGGTCACTGAATTGTTCCTCAACATACTTGAAGATTCACATTATAAAAGTTAGGGATTTTTTTGGAGGGGGATACTTACGAGCATTCCTCAAACACTTTGACCCTTTCACAGCCCTCAGGAGGTTCTCTTTTGAACATGTAACTGTTGTTAGGTTTTGGTGAAGTTGCATATTTGGGCAAAGGAGAGTTGTTCCCATTCTCTGCAATAAATGACATGCTGGGTTACCAAGAAATACTACTACATAAATGTACAGTCATTCTGTATTTAATTGTTCTTGGCCTCCCCCAACTCCATGAACTGTCTGAGGGAAACAGTGTTTTACTCAATATCTAACACAATTCCTGGTAAATAATTATTATTAGAGAAACAATTATAAGATAATTAATTTTTTTTATTTCTTCTCCACTTACAATTACCACAGCCTCGGCTGTATCACTTAATCTGCAGTACTGAACACTGAACTATCTCACTGCTTTATTTCTATTCCATGCATAGTGAATAGATTCAAACGTCACCTCCATTCACCCCAATACAAGTAACTGAGATGGTTCTTCACTGGTTGCTTCTCATTCTCTTGGTCTGCCCTTCAAAATTTCTCAATTTGATTTCTCTGTTCCTCAGGGTTTTACTCTCTGCTCCAGGTAGTTGGAGCCATATGCGTGCTGGATGCCAAAGACTTCCTTTTGCCTAAGAACATATCCACACCTAAGGGATCCTTCTCTGTTGATTTCCCAAAACTGCCTTTAAAGTATGACTCAAAGTTTTTTAAATCTTTCCGAATTAACCCTATCATAGGTTACTCTGATATTCCTGTTCAGTGTTGAGATCCTCAGTTTATATTATATTAACTTAAAATTCTTAATTATGTTACATAAGTGTTCTAAATTTTCAGTCGGACTGTGACAGCTAAGCTACAAATTCCTTGGTGGCAGTCGCACTGTGCCCCCAGAGAAGCTAGCCAGTCACTAGTCTCCTAATGTCAAATACAGCAGGACACAAAATTTATGGAGTTCCTATACACTACTGAAGTAAAACTAGGAAATATGGGAACTCAAGGGCAGATTTAATAGCCATGTTTTTTTAAACTGGAGGGGGTACATTTGATTGAGCTCTAAGTACCAGGAGCTGTGCTAAATGGTTTGCAATGACTACCCCTTTTAATCCTCCAATAAATACAAGAAGTACTTAATCATGCCGATTCCTGACAAGAAACACAAAGGATTTAACTGAGTAGGTGTTAAACTTGTGTGCACACTGGAATCATCTTGGAGCATCGGAAACTCCCACCGTGTTTCCCCGAAAATAAGACCTAGCCAGATAATTAGCTCTAATGCGTCTTTTGGAGCAAAAATTATAGTAAAATAAGACCGGGTCTTATGTAATACAATATAATATGATATTATATTGTCTTATACTAAATTAGTCTTATACTAATTTTTGCTCCAAAAGACTCATTAGAGCTGATTGTCCGTATAGGTCTTATTTTCAGGGAAACAGGGTAGTGCTTATGTTCTACTCCAGGGGTTGTGATTTAATTGGTCTTCGGTGTTGGCCTGAAATAGCCATGTGTTACTTAACCTAGAAGCTAGTAAAAAAAGGTCCAAATAATAACATTTTCACGGCCCATAGTTTGAGGTGACCTCTTCAGAAAATCTTGTGTTCTCTACAAGTGCTAGTCTCAATAATTTAGGTGATTGGTAGCAATGGCCAGTTGTAACAAAGGAACATGAACACTTTAGGATGTTCGATACTACGTATGAGATCCTAAGTAAATAACTAATGAACTGAGCTGTAGAATTTATATGTATACACGTCTCACTATTGTTCTCTAGTACATGTGTAACTAGGATGAGGCTAACAAAATATTGCTCTGATATGGACAGATGAAAAGTCCTATTTGTTTTAAAAATTAAGAATATTAGTAATTAATATTCAAACTGCTTATGTCTCCAAGTTATTTTTTTAAGTTGCATAAATAGTTTAATACTATAAGTATCCCTCCAACTTTTTATTCCAGGCTTGCCTTGAATATTCATTTTATATTCATATAAATTAGCTTAAATCTAGTTAGAAATATAGATCCTAAAAAACTTTAACTTGAAGGTTTCACATTTAATTAAAAACTAGTAAGATAGTAAAAACATGACAACAGACAGAACAATCTGTCACCATTTTCAGGACAAATGTTTCTCACTGATAAGGAACTTGTATTAACAAGTGCAAAAAAAAAAAGTTATAGATAGAAGGTCCTAAACCCACTCACCAGACCATCACCTGAGCACCACAGTAAAACCTACTGTTTTGTACTCCAATTTTTTTAAATCTATGTTTTGAAACATCTCAAATTAACTACCTTCGTAGCCTTAAGTGTGTGTTAGAAAATGAAGTTATGCTAGAAAATGAACAGAGAGACAGATAAGCTAGGTGGTACGTCCTTATCATCTGGGAACAAAATGCTCCTGCACTGTACCTTTATCCCTGGGATCACCAAGCAGGTCATCAGCTGAACAAGGGCTTTCCTCGCTCCCTTCATTGGAGATGGTAAGGAATGATGTGGGGGACACGGACTGCGAGCGGCTGCTGTTGTTGCTTCCCCTGTCTGCCCCACCAGGGGTCTGCGTGTCAATGCTGCGTGTGCTGCTACTTCTCTGTACCAGAGGAGGAGGTGCCCGATGGCCATCTGGAATATCTTGTGGCTGTTAAAAAATTTTTAAACAAGGGTATATTTACCACTGATTTTGAAATTCACCCAGAAATAAACCCAATGTCAACTTTCCCTTGTTGTTCTGGAAGACTCATAAATCAGAATATCCCTATTTATTAGGCCTAACAAGAAAGAAGCTTCTGTGTTGCTCTATTAGTGACAACCCTGTCTAATCACCTCCCCCACTAGACACCGAGCAGCATGGGCAAATACTTTGTATTTCCCGGGTCTGGCATGTGACAAGTGGTCAATGCTTGCTGAATGATGAACTGCACTGATTTACTTATACGGAAAATATTATTTAAAAAATTATAAAGAAGAGGAGAAATCTAGCTATAACACTAGGTTCCATATTAGAATAAAAGATTATCCCATTGTGGATAATCTTGCTGTCGGGCTCTGTTACCTTCTCCCGCTGCCAATTTCCCCATAAAGGGTTTTTTCAAAGAAACCTTCCTTCATGAGGAAAAGGTTAATCACAGAAGTGTTAATTATAGGGGGTGATCAAGGAGAACAATCCGAAAAAAGCTTGTGTGGCTCACTTAGCAGGGAAACCAGCCCGCTATTCACCTTTGGCTCATTTACCTTTATTACATCAGGGAAAGTGTTCCCCATCATGCAGTATGGAGATGGAGAGGGTGTGGGGAGTCCTGGTTTCTCTAATAGAAACCAACTTTTGATCTTAAGGGAGAGGATCTTAAACGTCAACAAAATACTACTTCAAACTACTCAATTCTTCTTTCACTGAAGAATGAAGCTTAAATATACTTTGACGTGGTTTTAAATATAAACAGGAAATTTTCTCACTGTATCTTACATGTGAATCATTCTTATGTACATTATAGGTAAGCAGAACTGCACTTCATGATGATATAGTTAACCAAATAGTAACTCACAAGTAATAATAAACAGATTCATGCTTAGAAAGTATCTGATGTCATATCCATCCCTCTCCAACAAATTCGCAAGCTAAATTTTTGTTAAATGGAGTTACAGCAATTAGAAGTATACCACCTGTCTAGTGCTTTTAAAATACAGATAAACAAAAAACAGTTTCTATTCAAGGATCCAAATTTAAGTCACATCAGTTGTCTCTATGAGATGTAAGGAAAACTTCATTTTCTCTCAACACGAAGGAAGAAATCTAAGTAAATATTGAAAACAAAATTGTGACTTTTTAAAAAATAATTACAAGAGTTAAGGGTAAGGATGATTTTAAGATATAACATTACTTACTATAAGTTGCTCTTCCTTTTCCCCAGTCTCTTTAATTATTATTTCAATCTCCTGATTCAATCCTTCCACACTATTCCGGAACCGGGAGCCTGTTGATTTGGTGATAGGAATTACTGGAATAAGTGCACTCTTTGGAACAGGAGCCTTGAGAAAAAGTGGTAGAAGGGGGAGAAGAGAGTTTTAATATTACCTTTTAATTTTCTAAATTGAAACATAGTTGACATGAGTAACTCAAACAGAAATCAACATAAAGTTTATAGGCCTTGCAAAAAATGTGAATAACCAAACCTATTGCTTGGTAAACATGAAATATAATTTAAAACCAAAACCCCAGACAATGAAGGTAGACTTTTAGTTTATTCCCATCTATGAAGGACTGTAAAGGGAGTGGGACAAAGGAAAACACAAAGAATGTCTATCTCAGAAATTTTTTATGATTGTAAGAGTTCAGATTTCAGAATATAACTTTAAAGTCCTCTAGTGCTATTATACTCCAGGAAAGAAACAAAAAGAATGACTTATCAAAAAAAAATATTTTGGTTGGAAAAACAAAATTACTTCCAAAATCCATATATAGCAGCAAGACTGAAACAAGAGTAAGTTCCCTATAAAATATAATTATTTACACTTTCATTGTAATGATTTTAATATGTTTTGTTCAGTAGTGAAAATGACATAATTCAGTTTTGTTTTTTTCCAAAGCCTATCTCTAATTTTTTTAAATTCTTTTTTTCACTGACACAGTATTACTTTTGAAATTATGTAATTACAGGATATTACTCCGTTTCCTGACAAAATACTGAAAATAAAACATGAAACAAGAATTGCAGAGGTAGCTGCCAAAGTTAATAGCAACAGTGCCAGAAGATCATCTTGTATATGGTCCTGCTGTCTGGTAAAGAAATGTGATTAGCCCATCCTTCATTTAGGGAGGTTTGTAAAACCTCACTTAGGGTAAGGTGGGCAAGGGAACAATGGTAACAAGGCCTCTAATCAATTATCACTAGTTTCATTCAACGGATAACCTTATCGTCTGATAGAGAACTTAGTGTTAAACCTGTATTTTTCCTCTTTTATTCCTGCTCACTTTTATAATTGAAAATTTTTTTAAATAAGCATAACACAACAACAATATTTGGAAAAGGCAAGAAATTTGTCAGAGAAAAAGCCAAGGGAAAGCTTCAGTCTGGAGTGCTGAGGTGGCACTTCTTCACTGCTCAGTTATTGCTGGGCCTCTGGGAGTCTCACTTTCCTCACATGGGAAAGTGGGAACACAAAGACCTACCTCAGAGAGCGGCCTTAAGAATGAAATGAGAGAACACGTGGCACAGTGCCTGGCCCGTAACGGGTAGATGCTCAGTAAACAGCAGCTACAATTTTTATTTTGTGTTTTCCTATCATGTGTTTTATTCTTAAAATAATCCTTTGTTTTTCCAATTTTTTTCAAGTACCATTTATTTTCTTCTACATATGATGTCTTCTAATTTCCCCCTCTTTAATCACTTTGCCATCCCCTCAAGCTTCTCATTATTATTTATTCCCTCTTCAATTCTATCTCTTCTTTCTGTCCCCTTCTCTGGTCTCAATATCTACTATATCAAAGGAAGAAATATGAAAAATCTTAAGTTTAGATATTTGAATAGTTGTTTTATAGAGAACACTCATATAAAAAAATTTTTGAAACCCACATCTTTGAGCCATTCTCTACAGTATAGATCCTCAGTGCACTGATATACCATTTCCGAAATTGTTTTTTGAGGAAAATCTTTGCCACATCAATAAATCTATTCTCTTTGTATAGTTCACTTTCTATGAACACTTCTCCTGGTGGCTAGACCTTAAGGTTTCTTAAGTAGTAACAACTTTACATCCAACTTGGCTGGTGACTATAGCACATTCAGCATCATAGATCAAGTACTGGTTTGAAAAATATAATTTTAACTTACTGATACTCTGTATCAAAATTTAAATATGATATAACCTGGGGTTAGCTAAACTTTAAAACCCAAGTAACACAGAGTGGCTTGTAAAGGCAATAATGATGGGATTTTTAAGAGGTAAATGAGAGAATTATTTCCAAATTTACGAACAGAAAATTACGGGCCTAAAACTTATGTATCTCCAAAAGGTTTTGGTCTCATTTTTCTTTTGGTTCCTTCTTTCCTCAAATAAAAACATAAATACTATGTTTAGGAAAGAAAACCACCTAATTTCTCAACGTTTTCTGCTCTACCTACTAGAACAAAGCCCCATCTATCCTAGATGCATCACAAAACCAAACAACTTTCTTCCTTTATCTCTTAAAGGTTATCTGACCAAAAGCATGCGTGAGCGCACGTATCACACACATTTATATTTCACACAGAAAAAAAAAAAAGACTATTTACCCCAAATATCAAGAGTAAGCTATAGTTGGGTAGTGGGATTACAGGTGATGTATTCTTTTAGGTTGTTTTTCTACAATCAATCTGAGTGGAGACACTGTCTTATCCATCTCATTGACACTGCCTAACACAGAGTCTAGAACAGATATGATGCTTATTCAACAAGGTTAGAGTCAAGGACTGAATATGTGTCCCCTAAATTCATATTTTGAAGCCATAACCCCCGATGTAGCTATACTTAGAGATAGGGGCCACAAGGAAGTAATTAAGGTTAAATAAGGTTATAAGAACGGGGCCGTGATCCGGCATGATTAGTTTCTTCATAAGAAGAGACACCAGAGAGCTCATTCACTTGTGTTCTCGCTCACTCTCTCCCTCTCTACACACAATCACACACACACACACACACACACACACACACACACACCAAGAAAACGCCACTTGAGCACATGGTACACACAACACTAAGGAAAGGCCACCTGAGCACACGGCAAGAAGGCGGCCATCTTCAACACAAGGGAAGAATTCTTTGCAGATACAAACCCTGCTGGCACCTTGATCTTGGACTTCCAGTCTCCAGCACTGTGACAAAATTAATTACTGTTGTTTAAGCCACTCAGCTTATGGTATTTTGCTGTAGTGGTCCAAGCGAATACACTCACCCTTAGTTTATTCATTTTTTATTGTCTTCAACAGTCTACAGGGACTAAACATAATCCTGAGATACAGTGATTGAGAGAACTTTAATATAGCCATAAAAACTTTACTGTGAGAACCTATTCTAACTGGCATTGTTTTCTTTATTGCAAAAGTAACAAGTATTCACTGAAGAAAAAAATTGGAATTCAATCACCCAGAGATAATAACTGTTACTAATTTGATAAATATCCTTCTATCTAGCCCGTTTTCCTCTGTAAATATACATTTTTAACCAGAAACAGATTGTAACTTGTGTTCAATAATTTATTTTTTTTTATTTCCTATACTTCTAACATCTAAACTTTAAAGCTCTTATCTACCAAATCATTTTTATAGCTGCATAGTATTTCATTGTATAACCAACATTCTGTTATTGGACAGTTTCCAATTTTTCACTATTCAAAACAAATGCTGCTATGAACACCCTCTTAGAGAAATATTTGCACACAAATGTAAACATTTCCTTAGGATAAATTCTTGGGGCAGGAGGGACTATTGGCTCAAAATGTAGGAAAGATTTTAAGGACTTTGATGATTCATATTCCCAAATTGAACAGCAAAATGCTTTTACTCCGCACAGTATCTGTACCTCCACATTCACTGCAGCATTACTTAGGATACACGAGACATGGGGGAAAAACCTAAGTGTCCGCTGACAAATGGATAAAGAAAATGTGATCTACACATACACAATGAAATTTTATTCGCTCATAAGAAAAGAAATCCTTCTATGACAGCATGAATGAACCTGGAGGGCACTAGGCTAAATAAAATAAGTCAGAGAAAGACAAATACTCTGTGAAGTTACTAATATGTGGAATCTAAAAGAAAAACAAAACTCTTAGAAATAGGATTAGATAGGTGGTTGCCATGGACAAATGGGTGGAGGAACTGAGTGAAGGTGGTCAAAGAATACAAACTTCCAGGTGTAAGGGTCATAAGATAAATACATCTGGGGATCTAATGTACAGCATGGTGACAATAGTTAACAATAATGTATTTTATACTTGGAGGTTGCTGAGAGAGTAGATGTTAAAAGTTCTTACCAGAAAAGAAAAAAAGGTAACTATGAAATGACGACAGCTTGATGGCCATTCCAGAAAAAGAGTTCCAAAATGGCTTTGAAGGGTTGAGTAGGTGCTGGCATCAGTGCACAACTTCCCAAGGGGAATACTTTGAGGGTGACCGTAGTGCTATTCAGCAATGAGATATGGAGCACTTTTTCTAGGATGAGTTCGTGAACTTAATTGTCTGACTTCATACACTACAAATATTTTTTTTCACTGAAAGGTACTCAATTCCAAACTTAAGTTTCTCTTCTAAGTATCACAAAAAAATATATATAACAATAGTTTGCAGTGGATGCCATTTTTTTAGGCTGCTTTCAGGTGATGAATGCATTTGGTTTATAACTATTAAGTAACAAACGAAGAAGAAGACAAGAAGGAGATGATGATCTGTAAAAGGTTTTACAAAATGTTGACCTTATTAGATTTTAGAACCATAAAAATCTACTAGTCAGCCTGCTTAAGAATGGAAAGTTTAAGCTTTCTGGTTGTCATGTTGAGAAATGCATATACACAGAAAGCTGCCAGTTTAATAAATAACTGTATATCTGATTACTGCCTTTCAAGGTAGCTAAAGAAGCCATACCCTACACATCTGGTAAGGAGTTTTTCTCAAATATAATCTAAACAGCATCAAGTATTTATCAACAGTTTAGTCTATTTAAAGCAAAGAAATAAAGAAAGTAGCCACTTCTTTAAGGTCAACACACCATTTTAGGTAAAGAAGCAAAGGTTCAACTGTAATTAACTAGCAGATAGTTATATTAAAAGAAAAGCAATCCACCCAAGGTGCCTGGGAAAGATTTCCTTCATTAAATATACTGTTATTGTTCTAGAAATAGAAGGTAATAGGCCTCTGATTTCACTCCTTACATAAATTATAAAGTATCTAAAAATAACAAAAATGGTTACACTTAAAATTTTATGCTTCATTTCAAGGCCTCCTAAGGAATTTTATGTGTGTGTATAATTTATTTTTCCTGTATCTGCACATGTTTCTGTAATAAAATTTGTATTTCTACATATAAATCAGTATATGCAAATATAAGTGGACTATCATATTAATAGAGAGGTCATCTTTAGACAGCTCTGAAAGATTAAAAGTTCTTCATTGTACTAAGGTAAACTCTCTGTCTCTCCTAAAATCTGTCCTTTGGAAATATCAAGAACAAGGATCTATTTTCTTAGCTTTTGATTATTTCTCTTCAAATAAGAATGTTTTCCACTCAATTAAGGTTTTTAGTTAGGTGAATCACCATTTTAAAGTTTTGTTTTTCTATTTACATTCTCCATATATCTATTACAGATTAAAGGTCAATTTCTACATAACAGATGAGAATCAGCCAACAACGAAAGAACACCGAGAAGATTTAGCCAACATTGAATCTTCTAAGATTATTGTACATTATAACTTACATACCTGTTTCAAAGTGTAAGGATAAGTATGGTATGACTTTCCTGACATAAAGAATCAGGATAGATGGGAAGAACACCTATTGAAGCAGTAGCTGAGTAAGGAAAACAAATATAGAATTAAATTTTTAAAGGGAGAAAAATGTGCCCTAAAAAACAAGTAGTATGGGAAAAGGTCCATTCAGGAACTCAACAGTGATCAGAGAACGAAACATAAGCCAGAAACCCTAACATAACCAAAGGAAGGTGAAAACTGACAGAATGTTTAAAAAAAAAAAAAAAATTAGAAAGCACTGAAAAAAGAGTTTCCTATCTTAAGGGCTTTTGATTTGAGGCCTCCACCTGGCCTTGATTCCTCCTTTCCTGTTACTTTATTTCTGTCCTCTCATCTTTTTATCCACCTTTTAGCTCTTCTAAGCTGCAGCTATACTCTATAACAAAGGTCGCAGCAAAGTTATCTACTCTTTTGATTTCTCAGTGGCAAAATATTTTCAAAAAGTCATGAAGAGCAACCATGTCCTGGGTCAGCGTATAAAGTTCCAGTGCAGAGCAGCAATTTTCATTTTTAAAGTGCAATGGCCCCTCTCATTCCTCAGATGAAGATAGGTCTCTTCCTTTTCTACCTCACTATCCCTTTGCTCTCAAATGCTCACAGGCTACTATAAATCTATAGTGCCCCCAGCCCAAATGAAGAAATAAGAAATTCCATGGCAGAGCTTTCTTGCTTGGGGCTATATCCAACAGCCAGAAAACACCTGCGCCATTTCTTAATTCTCCCCTAGAAATTAGTTGATGTGGCTGTGAAGATGTTGGAATCTCCTATTCTTCAGTTATTAAGATGTGACTGTAATCCTCAATCAAACAATTCTGAAATAAGTTGACTACGTTTTCTAGTAAGAATATTTTTTGAAACACTCCTTAAAACATAAAATTTTAAGCATCTGAGGGCTTTGTCAATTTTGGAAACCACTGACATGTGAAAGAGACTTCCTAAGAAACGTGGCAGCATTTATTCCTCATAACAAATAATTCCCCCTGAATTTCCTTTTCTCTTTCCCCTGAATTGGGGAAAGAACCACCCAAAAAAGTACATTATTTTCTAACTGTAATATTCATTGTATGCCCAAGAAAAAGATCTTTTGTTACCTAATGGTTGTAGACCACACCGCTATCAGAAGAACAATACTGTCTGTCCCTTGACTGCTAAAGGATAGTAAAGAAATTTCCCAGTAAAAATCATCTACATATCATGAAATCCAAACAAAAAAACAGTAATAACTTAGAAAGCCTATAAAAAACAAAAGAGCCTCTAAAATATTCAAGCTTTTTAACCAAATAATGGAAAAGCTATCCCTAAAAAAGTATAAATATAGAAAAAACTTTAAGCACACAAAAACTAGACCCAACTAAATGGTCAAAATAGGGAAATACCCTACAGAATCCAAAACACTAAAAATGTTCCTGAAACTCCTTTCCTCAGCGAGAGCCTCATCCCTGCCCTCCTTCACCCCGACGCCTGTGTGCTAAATGCAGCACCTGAATCCATACCTGGGCGCCAGCCTTTGGCAGGATTGCCATAGAATTTGGGGGGAGATTTGGGTTCCTAAGATGCACAGGCTTTTTAAACCAGTGGTAATTAACCCAATGTAAATTTCTACTATAAATTTCTACTATAGAAAAGCTGGCTTTCCTAGACAACTAATGCTGAGATCTTTCCACCAGGGGAGAGTTGATGGAGGGGCTAGTGAGGAGGTGGGGTACTTGAGTGCTGGATTACCATGGAAACCGGAGCGTGTGTGCGAGGCCACAGCCTATGCTAAAGAGCCATTGAGCGCTCCCCCACATACGTTTGGTGACCACCAGAACCTGTTGGGAAATACACTGCCGTCCCAGATTCCTTTCTTCATAGCAAGGGTTGCCTTTGCACTATCCCTGAGCGTACTCAAGAGAGACAAGGTTTCGTAACTGTTTCACTGTGTTTTATTTTCCATTCTTATATGACTATATATAATATATACACATCTGTGTGTGTAATTATAAAGACATAATCAACATTGTCTTTCTTAGATATTCATGTAATATTCTGAAATTAAATGTCTTTTGTTTCAAAAAAAAAAAAAAAAATGTTCCTGAAGCATTTGTGATAACATAAACGTTTACCACGTTAAATACAAAAAAAACCAAGAATATGAAGTCTAACATATGGTATGATCTCAACAAGCAATGCAAAGAAAAAAACACACAAGAAAATAATGTCATGAACAGCTGTGTTTATAGGGTATGACACTGGATGATTTTTTTTCTATTTGATTTTTTTTAAATAACACCTTTCCTCAATATAATTTTTCTATTTGATGTTTTTTAGCTTCTAAAATTTCTGTAATGAGCATGTCAATACTTTAAAATAACTTTAAAAAATAAGTTCAATAAGAAACTAGCAGAGAAGCCTGGTGGAAAATCCAACTGGTTTACTTGTTTTATATTAAGGTGCTACCTCAAACAACTTAAGAGTTACTGAGCAATTATTATATTCCAAGACTTGCATTAAGTGTCTTATAACATTCTATACTATTTAATATTTAGGACAACACAAAAATAGGTAACATCATGCAAAAAATCTGAAGAAATTCATACGGCATCCAAGTGTCAGGATCCGGATCTTCAGCTAAACAGTCTAACCTCTGAGCACCTGTGCTCACTCTCTACCATGTTACAAGACCTCCCAGCGTACTTTTTGGTTCTTTTTTTTACCATTTCATCTAATTTATTATTTCCAGACAATTATATTTGTATTTTATATATTTGTTTTTTTATGTTGGTTGGTAGATTTTTTTATAACAGCTTACTGAAAAACAACTCATAATACCATTCATTTAAAGTGCACAACTTTTGCTTTTTTAATGGTTAATAAACAGAGTTGTGCAACCATCACAATTAATTTTAAAATCACACCCAAAAAATCTCTTACTCAATAGCAGTCACTCTCCATTTCCCCCTAACTTTCCCAGTTCCAGGCAACTACAAATCTACACTCTGTCTCTATAGGTTGGCCTATTCTGGACATTTCATATAAATGGAATCCTATATGTGCCCTTTTGTTACTGGCTTCTTTCACTTAGCATATTTTCAAGGTTCACCCATGTTGTAGCATGTATCAGTACTCCGATCTTTTTCGGGACTGAGTAATATTCCACTGTATGCATATACCACATTTTTATCCATTTATTGGTTGACTGACATTTGAGTTATTTCCAAACTTTGTTATAAACCATGCTGCTATGAACATTTGTGTACAAGTTTTTATGTGAACATATATTTTTAATTCTCTTGGGTACATTCTTTGGAGAGGACGTCCTGAGTGATATGGTAATTCTAATTAGCCTTTTGAGGAAATGACAAACTATTTTTCCAAAGTAGCTGCACCATTTTACATTCCTATCAGCAATATATAAGAATTTCAATTTCTCCCACCTTCACTAATAGTTATCTTCTAAATTTTAGCCATCTTAGTGTGTATGAAGTAGTATCTCATTAGAATTTTAATTGCATTTCCCTATTGACAAATGATGCTGAGCATCTTTTCATATGCTTATCGACTATTTGTGTATCTTATTTGGAGAACTCTATTTAGAGCCTTTGACCACCTTTAAGTCTTTCTTTTATTGCATTGTAAGAATTCTTTACATGTTCTAGATACAAGTGCTGTACTTTGTAAGTTGTCGTTTCACTTTTTTGATGGTGTCCTTTGAAGCAAAAAAAAAAGTCTTAATTTTGATAAAATCCAAATTATCTACTTGTTTTGTTGCTTGTGCTTTTGGTATCATAGCTAAGAAACTATTGCCTAATCCAAAGTCACATTTATGCCTATGCTTTTGTCTAAGAGATTTTAGTTTTAGTTCTTATATTTAGTTATTTGATCCATTTTGAGTTACTTTTATACAGAGTATGAGGTAGGTATATATATATTTTAAATCATGTTTAAAGTCTAGAATTGATATGTATTATCCTTTACTACTCTCTCTCCATCATTCCCATCTCATCAACCATCAGCTAACATACAGTTGAAAACTCAGGTTCTGAAGTTAAAATGCCTGGATTACAATACTAGCCCTGCCTCATATGACCTTGAACAAGATACCTGACCTCTCTGGGCCTTAATTTACTTGTCTGTAAAATGGGGATAACAACAATTCCTACCTCAAAGATGAGGATTAAATGCTAATAATATATTAAAATCTGAATAGAGTGCTTACAATATAGTAAGCACTTAATAGAGTTCAACTATTAATTGTTACTATCTAAATATCACTTAGGTTTGTCCATTCTCTCTAGCTCCATAGCTTCTACCTTACTTTAGGTTGCCATCCTTTAGTATACGGATTATAAATCTTATTCTTAAACGATTTTCCTGCCTCACATCTTGCCCTCTTCCACATTGATTCTGTACTCTGAATTCATAATGGCCATTAGAGAATATGTATCTGGTCACAAATCAATCTCCCTCTGCATTTTAAAAAATAGCTCCCTGGTGCCTCTATGACAAAGTCAAACTTCTTAACAACTGAGACATGGAGACTTTCAGGTATGACTACTATTTACTTCTCTAGCATAATCTCTTACTACTACAATATCTGGAGCCATGATTTCTTCCTCCTTTAGAAGACTGGATAAATCCTACTTATCCTTAAAGGATCAGCTTAGATACCACTTTCTCTGAGAGGCATTTCTAGATGGCTCCACAGCCAGTAAAAGGATAAATACCCCTCTATAACACTCTCAACTCGCCCCTATTCATATACTCATCACACTAGGTAATAATTAACTATTTATTTGTATCTATCTGAGACTTGGTAGGGGGCAAGCCCCAGTATTTTTTTTTATCACTGCTTTCCCTAATGACTACTACAGTACCAGCCACATGGTTGGTATTTAATAAAAGCTGTGTAGACGGAGGAACAGCCTCCAAAGTACACAAAGTGGTACTTCTCTCCACAAGACAGAGAAGGCACTAAAACAAAGCCACATCCATGACTTAATGCATAGTATTTTCATGTTCACAGTCTGAAAGTCTCAATTACACATGAATACCACTGTCACAGCTATCATGATGCACATGCGCCTGATGTCTGGTTGGCTATTAAAACTCAATAAAACATGTCAAGCAGTCATGATGTTTGGTGTGTGTCATTTGTACAAAACTCAAGTTGCATGAATTTATTTTTCAACTTAACTCTATTTTCTAGTCCTTACCCTCTGCAAAGAGATGTTTTACAATTAAACAAACATGAACTTTATGCAAACTCAAATAATCTTTATTACGAAAATTCAACTTAAAAAAATGAAAATTTTGGATTTTACTAAATTGTTGATTATAAAGCTACTTAAGAAAAATCACTTTAGAAACTTATAAACTCCTAAAACTTATCATTTAATTCAATAAATTTCAATCTTGAGCCTTATTCTACTTGAAGTAAAAATACGGGTTGTGAATAAAAAGTAGCTTTATCTCTTAGACATACATATAAATTATTTATGGATAAACAAGAGGGAGTTGAAAGTTGGTAAATTCACCTGAAAAACCGACTGGCTCTGTAGCCTTTTGAGTGAGAGAGTTTGGTTTTTAATAAGCATGCCAATTTTGATAGTTATTCATCTATTCAAATATTTCGTTTCTTATTTTGCCAATTTTACACTTTCTATTTCTCCACATGTATATGCACTTTGTTTACATTTTAAATATATATTTATGTACATTGTTATTTTATAATTAAAATGCCTTATACAGAAAAAAGCCATTGGAAATTACAACCGAACTATAAATATATGAAATCCAATTGACCCATGTGTCAATATTTTAGGAAAAAATTAGTTTGAAAAAATATATACCTCTACCAGTACATTTCTTAAAAACAATTCACATATACTTGGCAATCATCAAAAACTATCAACCTATAAAGAGGGTTGGCAAAATTTTCCATGCTATCTCTTTGCCAAGAGACCCTATCCAATTTCTTTTTTTTTCCCCTTAAGGGATTTCTTTCTTTAATTTTTCTTTTTTTCAATTACAATTGACAGCCAATATTATACTATTTTCAAGTGAACAGCATAGTGGTTAGACATTTAGGTAACTTAAGAAATGATCCCACTAAGTCTATACCATACCGACACCATACATAGCTCTTACAATTTTATTGACTATATTCCCTATGCTGTATTTTACATCCTTGTGTCTACCCTGTTTCCCAGAAAATAAGACCTAGCCGGACAATCAGCTCTAATGCGTCTTTTGGAGCAAAAATTAATGTAAGACCTGGTATTATATTACATTAATTATATTGTATTAAAGACCCAGTCTTATGTTATAGTAAAATAAGACCGGGTCTTACACATTTTTAATTTTTGCTCCAAAAGACACATTAGAGCTGATTGTCCGACTAGGTCATGTTTTCTGGGAAACACAGTATGTTTGTAACTGGCAATTTGTACTTCTTAATCCCTTCACGTTTTCCCCTCACTCCTCCAAACCGCCCCCATCTGGTGACTATCAATTTGTTCTCCATATCTATGAGTTTGTTTCTGTTTTGTTTGTTCACTTATTTTGTTTTTTAGATTCCACAAATAAATGCAATCACATGGAATTGGTCTTTCTCTGAATTATTCACTTAGCATAATATACTCTAGGCCCATCCATGTTGTCACAAATGGCAAGGTTTCATTTTTTTTTAAGACTGAGTAATATTCCACTGTATATATGAGGTCAGACAATTAACTTCACAAACTCATCCTAGAAAAAGTTCCAAATGCCTCATTGCTGAATAGCACTATGGTCACCGTTGAAGTACTCCCCTTGGGAAACTACATACTGATGTCAGCACCTAGTCCACCCTTCAAAGCAATTTTGGAACTCTTTTTCCAGAATGGCCATTAGGGTGGTCATCCTACTACCCTTGATGTCCTGAATATCATCAAAATGTCTTCCTTCCAGTATTTCCTTTATCTTCAGGGAAAGAAAGAAGTCAATGGGGGTCTGATCAGGTGAATAGGGAGAGTGTTCCAATACAGTTATTTGTTTACTGGCTAAAAACTCCCTCACAGACAGTGTTGTGTGAGCTGGTGTGTTGTCGTGATGCAAGAGGATGAATTTCGGAGAAAAATTCAGGTCGTCTAACTTTTTCCCATAGCCTTTTAAGCACTTCTAAATAGTAAACTTGGCTGTTTGTCCAGTTGGTACAAATTCGTAATGAATAATCCCTCTGACATCAAAAAAGATTAGCAAGATCACTGCAACAAGTTTGCGAACTTAATGGTCAGACTGAATATGTACCACCTCTTTTTTATCCACTTGTCTATCGATGAACTTAGGTTGCTTCCATATCGTGGCTATCGTAAATAATGCTGCAATGAACACAGGGATGCATGTATCTTTTCGAATTAGTGTTTTTGATTTCTTCGGATAAATACCCAGAAGTGGAATTACTTGGTCATGAGGTAGTTCTATTTTTAATTTTTTGAGAAACCTCCATACTGTTTGCAATCACAAATAACGGCTACATCAATTTGCAATCCCAACAACAGTGCATAAAGGTTCCCTTTTCTCCACATTCTCGACATTTGTTTGTTGATTTACTGATGATAGCCATTCTGACAGATGTGAGGTGATAGCTCATTGTGGTTTTAAGTTGCATCTCTCTGAGGATTAGTGACTTTGAGCATCTTTTCATAGTGGCCATCTGTATGTCCCCTTTGGAGAAATGTGTTTGCGAGTCTTCTGCCCATATTTCAATTGGATTGTTTGGGGTTTTTTGGTGTTAAGTTGAATGAGTTTTTAAATTTTGGATTTTAACCCCTTATCAGATGTATCATTGGTAAATATCTTCTCCCATAAAGTAGGTTTTCTTTCTTTTGGTAGATGGTTTCCTTTCTTGTGCAAACACTTTTTAGTTTTGGGGGTATTTATTATTTTATTGGGGAATTTGGGGTATAGTGTGTTTTCCCAGAGCCCATCAGCTCCAAAGTTGTTGTTTTTCAATCTAGTTATGGAGGGGGCAGCTCAGCTCCAAGTCCATTTGGTGTTTTCAATCTTTAGTTGCAGGGAGTGCAGCCCACCATCCGATGCGGGAATTGAATCAGCAACCTTGTTGTTGAGAGCTGGTGCTCTAACCAACTGAGCCATCCGGCCGCCCCTCTGGCAGCTCAGCGGCAGCTCATTGTGTTTAGTCTAGTTGCAGAGGGTGCAGCTCACTGGCCCATGTGGGAATCGAACTGGCAACCCTATTGTTCAGAGCTCGTGCTCTAACCCACTGAGCCCTCCGGCCTCCCCAAACACTTTTTAGTTTGACTTAGTCCCATTTGTTTATTATTTCTTTTGTTTCCCTTGCCCGAGGAGATATATCCAAAAAAATGTTACTAAGAGCAATGCCAGAGAGTTTGCTGCTTCTTTTTCTTCTAGGAGTTTTATGGTTTCAGGTCTTATATTTAAATCTGTAATCCATCTTGAGTTGATTCTTGTATATGATATAAGAAAGTGGTCTAGTTTCATTTTTTGCATGTTATCTCTCCAGTTTTTCCGACACCACTTATGGAAGAGACTGTCCATAGATTAACTGACCATGAGCAATGCTTTATTTCTGGGCTCTCTATTCCGTTCTATTGATCGATGTGTCTGTTTTTATGCCAGTACCATGATGTTCTGATTAGTACATCTTTGTAGTATAGTTTGATATCCAACTTTGTTCTTTTCTCAGGATTGCTTTGGCTATTAAGGGTCACTGGTGGTTCCACAGAAATTTTAGGATTTTTTCTGTGAAAAATGCCATTGATATTGTGATAGGGATTGTACTGAATTTGTAAATTACTTTGGACAGTGTAGACATTTTAAGAATGTCTATAGCATAGTGGTTAGACATTTATATTTCAATCTTCTTAAATTTACTGAGACTTGTTTTCGCCTAACGTGGGGTCTATCCTGGAAAATGTTCCATGTACACTCCAAAATAATGCATACTCTTCTGCTTTGGGGTGAAATGCTCTAAAAATATCAAAGCCATCTAGTCGAATATGTCATTTAAATCCACTGTTTCCTTGCTGATTTTCTGTCTGAAGATCTGTCCATTGATGCCAATGGGGTATTAAAGTCCCTGACTATGACTGTATTACTGTTGATCTTTCCCTCTATGTGCGTCAACATTTGCTTTTTGTGTTTAGGTGCTCCTATGTTGGGTGCATAAACGTTTACAAGGGTTATATCCTCTTGTTGGGGACCCCATCCAATTTCTATTCAGTTAAAGAGAAATGCTCCCTGCATGAGCCATCAAGAGCAACTCGGAGGGTTCTACTAAGGAATCAAAGCAGCTAAAGGTTTCCCTACTGAAAGACTTTAATGAGACAGGTTATCATTATTATCCTCAATCTTCAGGTAAGAAAACAGAAACTTAGAAAGAACAGACTACTTGTCCAGAATCTGGTTCCAATGTTTATGTCTCTATATTATTCTGCCTCCAATGTACTAAACTGATAAAGACAAAAATATGGTAAATCAAAATATGTAATGAGCTAATGTCTCCTAAAAGTTGTATCACACGTCACCAAAGGAAAATACCCTTTTGTCAGATTAACATTCTTTTCTTTTTTTTAATGAAGGCTGTGATTCAGTATTTAATCATTGTTTCAAATATGCTTTTGAACATTTTGTCCTAAACAGTTACCTATGAAATAAATCACCAAGAAAACAACAAATCCCTTGTCTGGATTTTGTGGTATTTCTGCTCCTACCTGACACTGGTTAATAGCTGCATGGTTGCCATGGAATGGAGACTGTCTTTCTTTATCTCGATGATGCCGACTGCTGTGTTTACTTCTCTGCAATTGCTGGCGTAATTTTGCAATCTGAAAAGCGGAAAAATAACAAGTGCATCAGAGTGTTTTCCACACTAAATAAAACATTTCTTTGCTTAATAAAAACCAGTAAAATTCACCTTGAATACATCTTTTGAATTTTGAAACCATACCACAATGTCTGATTTACTGTAAAAAATTTATATTTACATACATATACACACATGTGCATATTTATATCTTTCTTTAAAAGAGAAACAAAATTATGTTCCAACACTGTTCTGAGACTTCAAGCTTTCCAAGCACTAAACAAATGAAGTTTTCAGCATTTAGAATAAATTATAGCTTTCACAAATTCAAAAAGAATAATTATTCTCTCATTGCCTTTACCAGCCACATTTTATTTAGATTTAGACTTCTTTATCAAACACCTCACCTTTCAACAGCTCCAAAAAAATTAAACATTATTTAAAAATCTATTCAAGTCATGAACAGTATTCACAGATACAATCTTTATATAATACAATTCTGATCCATATCCCATATTATTCCTTGACTGAAATTTTCTGTTTTATTTCTACATTATGTGTAAAATGAAAACGGCATAATTATAAGAGCGAAAATCACAATCACACTTAGTGGCATAATCAACTTGGTTATACTGGGTTACTGAATTTCAGAAACATTACACTAGATATAGAAATAACAAATGTGAATTTGTTGTATCACTCACTACAAGTTCATACAGCAGGTATTTATATTATAATAACAAGTACAGACACATTTGAAAAAAAGACAAACACATAATCAGATAAGTAATGAAGACATTCAAATCTTTACCCACTGGATATATTAACTGTTTTTGTTATTTCTCAAGTAAACAAAACAACTAAACACACACACACACACACACACACACACACACACAAATGAAAATTGACTAATTCTTGCTGCCCAGAATTTCAAGGAAGTAGCCAACGATGGGATCAACCTTCCACACCCACTTTCTTGGAACCATTTTCCTGACCTCCTTAAGTTGATCTGTACTGCCCCAGGATGCTGAACGCTTGTGGGACCCTTTCTTCTTTTCAGAGTATTCTTCAGCCCATGCACTCTCTGTCTATAATGGGAAAAAGAGGTAAGGGGTATTTTAATAAAATAGTCATTTAACAATAATGTATACTACACTTCAAACAACACAGATGGAACTTGAGGGCATTCTGTGAAATAAGTCAAAGAGAGAAAGGCAAATACTGTATGATCTCATATATGTGGAATCTAAAACAAACAAACAGAAATAGAGATCATATTTGTGACTAGTAGAGCCAGGGGGTGGGTAGTAGAGGAACTGGATGAAGGTGGTCAAAAGGCACAAACTTCCAGTTGTAAGATAAATAAGTACTGGAGCTGTAATGTACAACATGGGGGTTATAATTAACACTGCTGTATGGTATATTTTAAAGTTGTTAAGAGAGTAGATCCTAAAAGTTCTCATCAGAAGGAAATAAAATTTTTTATAACTGTCTAAGGTGATGAATGTTAACTAAATTTATTGTGGTAATCATTTTGCAATATATGTATGTCAAGTCATTATGTTGTACACCTTAAACTTATACAGTGCTGTATGTCAATTACATCTCAATAAACCTAAAAAACGTTCCCTTTCTGAAAAAAATAACATATACCATGTTTCCCCGAAAATAAGACCTAGCCCAACGATCAGCTCTAATGCATCTTTTGGAGCAAAAATTAATATAAGACCCAAGACCGGGTATTATATTTATTATACCCGGTCTTATATAAGACCTGGTATTATATTATACCCGGTATTAAATTATACCCGGTATTATAGTATATTATACCCGGTATTTATTTTATTATATTGTATTATATTATACCCTGTCTTGTTTATATCATATCACATCATATCATATCATATCATATCATATCATATCATATCATACCATACCATACCATACCTGGTCTTATAGTAAAATAAGACCAGGTCTTATATTAATTTTTGCTCCACAAGATGCATTAGAGCTGATTGTCCAGCTAGGTCTTATTTTCGGGGAAACACGGTACCATACTTTTCTATTAGAAAATATATTCCCATTACACTAAAGTTAGATACCAGAAAATATTTAAAATGATACAAATTACCCATAATTCTCCCAGCACAAGTTACCTAATTACAACATTTTAGCCTATTTCATTTCTATAACTAAAAATTAGTTATATTATTTTTACATAATTATAAGTATAGCACTTACTGAACAAATGCTTATTAGTAATAGCTAACATTCAACACACAATGTGATAGATGATGGATTACAGAACTGTACACCTTAAATCTATGTAACTTTGCTAACAATTGTCACCAATAAACCTTAAGTAAAAAATAAATAAATAAATAAATAAATAAATAAATAAATAAATAATAGCTAACATTCCTAGTATCTCATTGTGTGCTAGGCACTGTGCTTTATTTATAAAAGCATAGTGAAGGGTCTTCTTGTATTCTCAGATTTAATACATACAAAAAGTTCTACAAGTTTTGCACATAAAGAAGCTGTGACAAAGAGAGGTTAGGTCAGTTGCCTAAGGTCTCACAGCCAAGAAGTGGCAAAGATGTAAACCTAAATCCAGAGTTCATAATCTTTATCCCTATACTGTGTCTTGTCTTGCTCCAAAATATTTGTAGAGTACAATATAGCTTCAAAAGTGTTAAATCAAAAAAACAAGTGTTAAATCATTAGTGGTTATACAAAATCCAGAATTTAAAAAGTGTATCAGAAAAAAAATACAAATGAGTTCTTGGCACATGAAAATATGCTCAACCTCACCCATTATAAGAAAAATGCAAGTTAAAACACAAATACTGGGTGACATGATAACATACACTCTCCTACACCACTGGTGGGAGTGTAAATTAGGACAGCCTTTATGGAAGGAGATTCAACAACTGTTGTCAAATTTATAGATGCACAGAGTAATCTCTCTTTTGCTAATTTATCTTGTAGATGTACAAACTATATATTGTTATCACAAAATGATGCATCACATGTTATTCCCCGTAGCACTGTTTTTACATTCTAATACATTCTAATACAGTAAATATTAGAAGAGTATAAAGAGAAGATTGGCTAAATAAATTACGGTATATCTTTAGAACAGAACACTATATGCAGCTACAAATAAAACAAGGAAATTCACAATGTAGTGATACAAAAAATAATCTCCATGAGATACTGTTCAGTGAAAAACTCAAGACACAGTACAGTATGTATAGCAACTACCTTTATATAGGAATGCTAGAAAGAATATATACATATGTAAAGTATCTCTGGAAGAATATACATGGTAACAAAAGAAACTGGTATCAGTGGCTGCCTTATGGGAGAAAGATCCTTCACTGCATACTCTTATATACCTCTTGAATTTGTGCTATATAAATGAATGCATAGCTTATTCAAAACAATACACCTCTATATAAGAGGGGAAAAACCTGTTAAGATAATGGGGAATGTTTCTATATGAATAGAATGATGTCCATAAGAGGAAAATAAGGTTGCAGAAAATTGTATAGAGAATATGCTACCTTGTGTTTAAGGGAAAGAAAAAAAATTTTTTTTCTTTTTTTTGCAGCCTCTAAAGAAATAACTGATTTAGGGGAAGATCATCAACGAATACTAAAACCATTAGGTGAAAAGTTACTAGGGAACAGAATATTCATGCGGAGCCAAAAAGTACTCCACAGATTACTTGCTAATTGCAAAAAGAAAAAGCATCTCTTTTACAAACACATGAGATAATTCATAAAATAACTTAATGTCATTAAGACCAAAAAAAGAAAAAAAAGTATGAGAATAAGCTCTTCTAAATTAACAGGGACTGAAGAGAAGTGCAAGGCTTCTCTTCAGATAGGATCCTGGTTTAAAAAAAAAGAAAGAAATCATGGGGAAATTTAACATGGACTGGAAGTCATATGAAATTATGGAATTATTAATTTTCCTAGGTAAGCTAAAGCTATTGTAGTTAAACAGGAAGGATCCTTTTTATTAGAAGATATATGCTGAAGAATCTAGGGATAAAGTGTATGACATATGCAACATACTTTCAGAAAGAACAGTAAACACACACATACAAACACAAAGACTGGTAAAGCAAATATGGCTAATGTTCAACACTGTTGAACCTAATAGCAGCTCTACTATTCTTTCAATTTATTTGTATGTTGAACACTTTCTTAGTAGGTAAAAAAAAAAAGGGAAAAATACAGAATATGAAGTCGTATCAGTTGACGTTTATAAAATTCACTTCAGACAATTCTGTAAGAAATACTTCTATCAAATAGTACTAGACCAAAAAATAAATGCAGAAAGAATGACAGGAGAGTTAGAAAATCATTGGGAACTACTACAGTAATTGCTGATTTAAATAAGCATCATCAATGAATGCTAAAACCAATGAGTGAAAGTGTGTTGTGGAACAGGATATTTAGTTTCAAATATTTCCCCATGTACTATTGACTAGTTACAGAGGAATGTGGCAGATCAAACTTAACATCACTGACAACATGCACCTGTACATGCCCAGAGAGAAACACACATCACATACAATATGCCTGCCAAAAATGTGGTAACTTGAATCTAAATGTGAAAAAAACAGATAAACCCAAAATGAGAAGATTCAATAAAAATACTGGCTTGTACTCTTAAAATAAAAGTATCAATGTCGTGAAAAAGAAAGAAAAGTTATGGGGCTGTTCCAGATTAATGAACACTAAAGAAACATGACATCTAAATACCATGTGTGCTCTTTTACTGGGTTCTGGCTTATAAGAGAAACTGCTACAGAGAATATTATTGGGGAAAATGAAAAAAATTGTATATGTACAACATATTAAATGGTATGTTATTTAATGTTAAATGCCCTGAATTTGGTAATTATGTTGGCAATATTTTGAGTACTTCTTCATATACATGCTGAAGTATTGGAGAAGAATAAGAATGTCTGTACCTTACTAATGATTAGCAAATAACACCAATATTAATAACAAGTATATATAAACAAAAAAATAAAGCAAAATATGGAAAAATGTTCTTGCAACTTCTCTATAAACTTGAGACTTCTCAAAATATGTTTTAAAAACAGGGAAATTATTAGAGATATTAATTTATATTAATTTTATATTAATTAAGTATAAAAATTAATTTAAGTATAAAAATTAATTCAAGGAAAAACAAAGAAACTGAAAGTTTCCTATAGATTTGTTAAGAACAAATGAGAGATAATAAGAACAAGAGTAACAGGTTAGAAAAAATAGCTTAGAGATACAATCTGCAACATGGATGAATCTTGAAAATATTATGTTAAGCAAAATGAGCCGGATATACAAGGACAAATATTTATTATTGCACTCACATGAAATATCAAGATTGGGCAAATTCATAGAAACAGAGTAGAACAATGGTTACCAAGAGCTGGAAAAGAATAGGGAATTAGAGTTTGTGTTTGGGGTGATGAAAAAAGTTTTGGAAATAGATAGTGGCGATGGTTGCATAACATTGTGAATGAAATTAATGCCACTAAACTGTATACTTAAAAATGATCAAAATGGCAAATTTTATGTTACATATATTTTACCAAATTTAAAAAGTTGACTTAATTAACTAGCATACATATATTAGGGAATCCAACATCTACAAATAAGGAATTTGAGAATGTCTCATTAATCACGTTGGTACTAAATTCACTTGCCAAAGGCGAGAGCCCCACATGTGAATGAACGACTAGAGTGCCCAAGTATTACTGCATTATGCTTAATGAGATTCTATCCAAGCTTTGAAAGCAAGATTAACAGCATGACAATTACAAATTTTCTTTGCATTTGTGCCCCCCTTTGGGGGACGTTTAGAAGAAGGTGAAATAATGTTGAATAACTATGGTGTACACCTGAAACTAATATAATATTGTATGTTAGCTATATTTTAATAAAATCTTTTTTAAAAAGATGATGAAGAGAATATGAGACTTATACTTTAATTCACTGAGGTCAGGGCTACATTATAGAAACTTGCTGAAAAGACTTACTAAACTCCCTTCACAGATCAATGGACTCCCAATGGCTTATCTGATTACGGTAGTACCTCAGTTTTCGAACATCTCATTTCAGTTTACAAACGCCATAAATTTTATGGATCTATGGTATCGTTAGATAGTAAAATTCATGCTAAATTTGCAGTTTTAGGGGTTGATCTTAAAGGTCTGAAACGGATTAATCCATTTTGCATTACTTTCTATGGGTAAACTGGGCCTCGGTTTTTGAACGTTTCAGAACTCTAATGGTCTTCCGGAACTGGTCTTCCGGAACGCATTGCATTCGAAAACTGAGGCACCACTGTATATATTCCTTCTAAGACAAAATCTTTGAACTCACTGAACCTGAAACCGCAGAGAAGATAAACAGGGTTGTAGAAATGTTCAAGGAAATACACTGACACTAATTTAAATATGACATGTAGATTAAGCAGAAAGCAAGTAAAGACTGTGCTCATTCTCTATACCACATGTCCTATTGTCAGCAAAGTTACAGATTTTGAATAAATGCAGAGTTCTATAGAAGTATTTGGTTAAAAAAGTCACAAGTTCTAGGTACCGGTCAAAATGCCAGAGTAGGTAAACGATGTGCTTGCCTCCTCTCATGATCACATCAAAATTACAACTACAAAACAATCAGCATTGAGAATTCCCTGAAGTCTAGCTGAACAAAAGTCCTGTAACTAAGGATACACAGAAGAAGCCACACTGAAACTGGTAGAAGAGGCGGAGAGGTGGAAGGGGCTGGTCCCACACTCATGTGTGGCAGTTAAAAATTGGGAGGCATATCTCGGCTACACAGGACCTCCGTAAGGAGCTAGGGGTCACAGTCCACAAAGGCTCTGCAGTCCAAGTTTCCAGTGCCAGGAAAAGAAGTTCCCCCATAACTTCTGGCTGTGAAAACCAGCAGATTGTGGCTAAATGATGCAGAGGGCAGATGGAATTCCAAGCACTCCTCTTAAAGGGCCAGTGCATAGCCTTACTGATGGACTCACTGAGAACTCCAGCGTTGGTGGAGGAGCTCAAAAAGCACCAGGGAAATATGGAGAGGAAATGAACTGTCTGGCTTCTCTGCAAGGACTGGAGGGGCAGCTTTCTCCCAGACAGAAGTGCTAGCATGAGCCACTGTTCCTTTGCTGAGCCCTACCCCACACACAGCACGCAGATGCAGGCGGGCACCATAACTGAGTCTCCATATCTGAGTCTGCCTCACCTAGCTAACACTGTTTGTCCTGCCCTGATGATTCCCTGAGATCCCTCCCCACCCAACTTACAGGCCCACCCAAGCTGCTTCCAGTGGCTTTTTCAAACAAACAGCATGTTTCAGCTCATACTGAGGACTTTCCCAAAATCTCTCAAAGGTTCACAAACCCCAAAAAAGCAGAATTTGCATGCCCCATACCTCTTGCTAAGCAGAGCCTGGAACTAATGGCAGGCCCAGTTCACAGCTTAACCTCTCCCGGGCACCTCCAAGCCCAGCAAAAGCGGCAACCAACTGCAGATCACTTTGTAGCTCATACCAAATGGCTCCTGGAAGGGCACAGGCAGAGGCCGATCTTGGCCAGCAACAGAGCCCCTCCTCAGAGGCCTTAGAGCCAATATACCCAGTGGCCAACTTCAGACCACACCACAACACCACCCAACCATCTCCACAAATATTATAATATACCCAAAGGGCAGATTGGGCAGACACCAGAGTCCTGCTAAAACAAGTTCTGCTCCATAGGGACAGCCCCTGAACAATAGCACTTCCACTGTAGTTAGGGCCAGTTCTCACAAACAATCTAGAGCCAATCCCTCCCAATGACATGCAAACAGCAATCAAGGCTCAACTACAACAGGAGGGCCCACACAAGGGACACACCTGCAGAACCCAGCTCAAGTGACCAGGAAGCCTGCACCACTGGACCCCACAGGACACCTACTACATAAAGCCACTCGACTAACACCAGGAGATATAGCAGCTTTACCTAACACACAGAGACAAACATAGGGAGGCAGCCAAAATGGGGACATAAAGAAACACATCCCAAATAAAGTAACAAAGCTCCAGAACAAAATAGTGCCAAGGGAATACTAGACTAATTGGGGGGATCACTTTGTAAATTATATAAATGTCTAACCACTATGCTGTATACCTGAAATTAATAAAAAATAACACTGAATGTCAACTATAATTAAAAATAAAAGAAGAAGGGTTTCTCAAAAATGTCACAATCTCTAGATTCATTACTTTTTAAAATTAAATTTACTGGGGTGACACACAGGTTAAAAAGATTATATAAGTTTCAAATGTACAGGATTCATAACTTTTACTGAGTACAGACACTGTATTTTCGACTGTAGTTGCCACTGGAGTGTAAACCTCAAGGTAATCTCAAATCCCAAGCATCTACCCTAACAATGGAGCTCAGTTTGAAGATTATCAAAACAGAAAGCAAACTAAACCCACCAAGAACACCTGAAATTTTGGAAACCAATATACAAATCCAAAAACCACTGCAAAATGTTTTCTTGGTTCTGTAAAAGGACAGTATCTCAAATTGCTGGGATCAAGCAACCATCAGTGATGTAAATTTAAAGTCTAAACTGAGATGTCCTTAGCTGATTTTCAACAATCAGTATAAAAAATCTTTTAATTCTTTAAATGATTTTCATTCTTCATTAGCAATAAAGCTTTAACTGTTCTGCTCACTCATTCCCATGCAAATACTCCTTGAATGTGTCTTCTGTCAGGTAAAGTATTAAGTCCTGGGGATAAAAATACAGAAATGGACAAGGGACAAGCCCGCACAGTTCCTGCCTTCGTGGGTTCACCATTTAGTATGAGATACATTAAATAAATGAATATAAAAAGTTAATTAATTATAACTGTAGTAGATGCTATTAAAGAAACTATACCTAACTGAAATGCAGTCATCAACTGGCTTTATGATCTTGGATCTCAACTTCCTCATTTGTAAAACTCGGAAGTAGATCTAAATGATTTCTTAAGATCCTTTTAATTAAAATATTTTACAAATCTAAAAGTATAAAATTTTACTTCCAGAATACCTTTGTCAGGATTATTTACATTTATAGAATCTATTAGCAGTGTAATATAATCCCTATTTTTCAACACATAAAGACTTTTTGGCACAAAAATACAGGTAAGTCCCCACTTAACGTCGTTGATAGGCTCTGGGACTTTAAGCAAAACTATATATAATAAAACCAACTTTACCATAGGTTAATTGGTATAAACAAGAGTTACATTCCTATGGCATCTCATCAACAATGTAATGAAAAGACAATATTCAAGGGCCTGCTGTATAAGGTTAAGTGGAAAGTAAAGTAACCCATACTGTTATAAATTTTTACGCACAAATTCCATATATTAAACATACTGTGATGTTCTACACTATACAGAGTAAGTGGGAGAAAATTATATACAGAAATTACACGTATGTATGGGAACTACTGTGGGAACTATTTAAAATGCACATTCCCATGCCTCAACCAAAATCTACTACAGTACATATGTACTGGTCATCTGCACTTTTGGTAAACCTCTCAAGTTATTCTTACACTAATGTTTTAAAAATCTGAGCACACAGTAGAACAAATAATGTTATGAAAAACGGTTTCAGAGTAAAGCACTTCAGAAGAAGAACTATAATAAACCTACCTGTGTAGCCTTGTCCCTCATGCAAGGAGCAGCCTGCCCATGACTCTCACGAGGCCAATGCCCTGCAAGGTACGGAGCAGCAAGCGTATCTAGAGAGGAAGTGCGGCGGATGATAGCAGAGGGGCTGGAGGAAGGTGGTCGCGTTTTGTCACCTAGATTTAAGACAAATATATTTATGTTAAAAATAGATTAGAAATGAAACAAGGTAGAAACTATGTTTTCAACTATGAAGTTCTCTAACTTAAATATAAAAACAAGTACAAAAGGAATAAGCTATTGATTCACACAAACTTGGATGAATCTCCAAGGAATTACACTAAGTGAAGATAGCTGACCTCAAATATATGATTTCATTTATATAACACTTTTGAAGTGACAAATTTTAGAAATGGAGGCAAGCCTAGTCATTTCCAGGGTCTAGAGACAGGCAGAAAAAATGAAGTGCTGAGAGAGAAGCAGGTGCGCTAAAAGGGCAACACAGAGACCTCTGTGATAAGGAACTATTTAGTATATTGAAAAAGTGGTAGATATTCAAATATACAAAGAAAAAGATTAAACAGGATAGAATTACACACACAAACACACACACACACAAACACATGAATACAAGTAAAACTAAAGAAATCTGAATAAGAGCAGTGAATTGTACAATGTCGATATCCTGCTTGTAACTTTGTATAGTTCTACAAAATATTGTCTTTGAGGGAAACTGGGCAAATGTACAAAAGATCTCTCTATATTATTTCTTATGATTACAATTATCTCTACAGAAAAAAAGAGAAAATAAGACAAACATATATCTATCCATTTTTAAATGATCGTTTTGGTTTTACGATTACAGAGGTATGATACGTAAAACACTCATTTATCACTATACCATCTATACTCAAAAGCATATAAGGCAGCTAAGATAAAGTTACTGATAAAATTCCATTTTAATCAGCTCTATGACACACATATCTTAGTGAGATTTTGTTACAATAAATAGACAGTAAGAAACCATATTAACCACACTATAGAAGCTATAACTAAGGCCACATATGCAAAAATCTTTTCCATTCCAAGCTACATGGTATGTAGTCGGATGTAAGCCAAAAATAAAAACTGAAAAAACTAGAGGTAATGGGAAGTTAGAGATGATGTAGAAGAACGACCCTCATGTCTTCTGTTTTAGATAAAGGAACGTAGTAGGCTTGGCTAATTTATGCTGCAAACGAAAATTTTAAAAAATTAAGGTGCTTAAAAAATATTGAACATAAATATATGCATAACTATGACTATATTGCCATCATTCTAGTTCTATATAACAAACACCTTGCTCTCCTTAGCCACATATGAAAACACTTTAAGACACCTCTCTTCTACTTGTATTATATTATGTCTTAATAAGGGTCTTGCATAGCTACAAGTATAAAAGTTCAGTTGCGGTTATGTGACCCAGATAACAACACATTTAATTCCACTAAGATTAATATTTACAGCAGCTGTTGCTGATAATCATTAAAGCTGCTTTACAGCTGCCTCAGATTTGCTTTTAAAATGGCACAATTATTTCAGTAAAACAATGCCTAATTGTTGCAAACACTAACCATCTCTGCATAGTCTTCCTTTTATAGTAAACAGAAAAGAAATGCAGTACATACCTATTAACTTCAAGAAAGCATGCACCCACATTATTAACTGTGATAAGTGAAAAGCAATAAACATTCACGTTCACAGCTTTTCCTCTAAAAAAATTAATCTCTATTGGGACAGTCACAAGAAGACTGCTCTAAGCTAAGGGGGGGAAAAGGCACACACACTATGTAAAATGATGTATATTCATTAAAATCAGATTGCTAAAAGCTGTCTGGTACTTTTCTTCCCTAACTATAATGCTGTTTCTACCACTACAACTAATCAAACATACTTTACTAATGGGTCAGATTCAACTTTCAAGATTTTTATTTATTTAAAAGTTGACCTTTCAACTAGGCACTAAGACTATTAGATTTTCTATAACGAAATGGAGAATAGAAAAGTTATACATGGTCATATGTAAAAACACTAAACATTTTCTGTTTTGAACTCCCTTCCTGTAATTCATTCACATAAACGTTTACTAAGGGTCTGTGAGCCAGCACTAAGCCCTAGAAATTAAACAGACTAAGTTACAGTCTGCTGTAAAGAACAGTCTATATCTATAATAGCTTGTCATTCCATTTCAATCCAAGTTCCCAAAATTGACAGGATTTGGGGCCTAATAATGAGGGAGTTAAAAGGAGATAAGGGAGTCTTAAGAGTCAAAGATGACTCAAAGATTCCCAGCCTACATGCACAAAGGCTGTACTCTATTTATAAGGAAGTCCAGAGGAAGAGATTCTTGGACAACTGACAAGACCCTTCATGCTCTGGCCATTCCAGCCTCGCTTACCAGCACTGCCTCAATCCCTACCATGCTGAACAACTTGCAGTTCCTAACATGTGCCATGCCCTTGCATGCCTCCAGGCCTTTGTCTCTACCTAGATTACATTCATATTCCTTTTTTTGGTTTGGCTAATTCATCTTTAAGAAACACATCAACATCTACGTTAAAAGCCCTCCTGTGTGCTGCCGTAGCGAGCAGGTGGTTCACTGAAATGGTTCCTTGACTGTCCCAGGGCTCCACTACAGAGTGAGATATTGGAGACCAGTAATTCGACTGTCTCCCATCCCAAGGATTAAGACAGTACCTGACAGTTGGCATAGAAGAAACTGACTTCTAATGTTACTATCACTATCAACAAGGGCAGGTACATGCAATAAACTCATATACTCTCTTGTTAATCCAAAGTAAATCAACAAATACTGCATGGTACCACTTACATGAGGAATCAAAAAAATAAAGAAGTGAAACTCATAGAAACAGAGTAGAAAAGAGGTTGCCAGGAGGATGGGGGCAAACAGGAAGAGGATGATGAAAGGGTAAAAACTTTCAGCTAAAAGATAAGTTTTAAGTCTGAGAATCTGATGTATAACATCGTAATTACAGTTAACAATGTTGTATTACTGAAAAGTGCTAGAGAGTAGAACTTAAATGTTCTCACCAAAAAATTAAAAACAAAAAAGATAAATATGAGTGCTGAATGTGTTAATAAACTAAATGTCAGAAATCCTTTCACAATGTACAAGGTGTGATCAAAAGATACAATGAATGTTTAAATTTTTAAAAAATTATTACAGTAAAAGACACATTGCTATTAATCCCCCTCAAAATAGCCCCCCCTTCATTTCGAACACACTTCTCCCATCGTTCTTGCCACTTTCTGAAGCAGTTCTGTAAGTCCTCTTTCGTGAGTGTCTATAGTTGCGCTGTCATTGTGGCCTCAATGTCCTGAATCCATTTAAAATGTTTTCCTCTCATGATCATTTTAACTTTGGGGACCAGCCATAAGTCGGAGGATGCCAGATCTGGTGAATAAGGTGGATGAGGACACAACATAATGTTTTTATTTGACAGAAATTGCCGTACCAGAAGCAATGTCTGACATGAAGCCTTTCTGTTGTGGTCAAAAATGCAGTGAATGCTTCTGCCGAGTGCCATCCAACAGAAAGGCAGGGACCTTCAATACAGAAAGGGGTGCGTCGAACCTTAGTAACAGCATATGACAAGTTTCAACTTGTTCTGTGTACTCAGTTGGGTGTGAGCTAGGTTGAGAGAAGGTGTGTTTTAAAATGTGCAATAAATCATCCTCCATCATGACAACACTCCATGTCACACATCGCTTCTGGTATGACAATTTCTGTCAAATAAAAACATTGCAGTGTGTCCTCATCCACCTTATTCACCGGATCTGGCACCATGCGACTTCTGGCTCTTCCCCAAAGTCAACAGGATTCAGGACACTGAGGCAGCCACGACAGCACAACTAATGACACTCACGAAAGAGGACTTCCAGAACTGCTTCAGAAAGTGGCAAGAATGATGGGACAAGTGCATTCGAAGTGAGGAGGAGTATTTTGAGGAGGATTAGTGGCAATGTGTCTTTTACTGTAATAATTTTTTTATTTAAACATTCACTGTACTGTTTGATCACACCTCATATATGGATATCAAATCAAGACTCTATTTTACAATTTTATGTGTTAATTATACCTCAATAAAGCTAAAAAGTAAATCAAAACAATAAAACAAGGTTCAAACTTGACTTTGTTCTTTAAAATCAAATCCTTATAGAAGTTAATTACAGCAGGGTGTGGCATAAAAAATTTCAATCAATGCCTTGAGCTCTATCTAGAGTTCAGAACTTCCCAACGATCTGTACCAGTTTAACTGGTTCCCGTGTAGCTCAACAGCAGTTAGTAGAGCATTCCAAACCATGGCCCCTAGGTATTACAAAGGTTCTACAGACTTTGTTAGATTTAGTGTTCGTAGAACTTGATCAGGTCCTGGCTTAAAGGCTGTTGTTCCAGTTATCCACAGTCATTTAACAAGAAGGGATATACCAGACATATTCATTTGTTCAAACAGAGGGTAGGAAAACACCTTTCCTTCTTGAAGTATAAAAATAATAAATATTCAGTAGCACAGAAATCTAGCAGCACCAAAACAAACCAAAATCCCAATAAGGCACCACTCAGAGCTAACCATTTTCATAAATATTTCCAGAACTGTCCAGACTTATATATACATACAATTTTATATAAATGAGGTCCTATTGGCATGCTATTTCTTATTGTTGAGAAACAAAAAGGGCATGTCAAAGACCAATTTCCATTGCAATAAATATAAATCTATAATACGTCATTATTTTTAAAAGCTGTATAGTATGCTATTGAATGGATACACCATAACTTAATCCCATGTTGATGGTCATTTTCAGTTCCGATACATATTTTTCTACACTTTAAAAAAAAGTCCTAGACGTCAAATATCCAAAGATACACACAGATTAAAAATTTAAGTACTGTCAAATTGCCTTCCACCACAAAGGATTTTGACCTCACAAGAATACACATTTGTCCACATTCTGAAGTGCATTTTATATCTTTTTGGCAAGCTACATTTTATTTGCATTTAAATTACTGAGTTCTAAAATAATCATAGTTTACTGGCAATTTATGTATTTTTATACATTACCAGTATTTGAAAAATATTACTCCTAATCTCTCTTCTTAATCTTACAGAGATCTTTTCTTTTGATAAAGAAACATTTAAATTGAAGGAAGTGCCTTCAGTTTCATTTTAGCTTCTTTGTCTTAATAAATTCAACTAAAATTAAATATAGTTGATTTCATCTTAAATAGTGTGCATAGCATGATTAAATTTTTATAAAAGTATATGTCTATTTACTGTCCAAACTTCCTCCTACATGCCAGGCATGCACACATACACACACGTGCATGCACACACACAAAATATCTCTGGAAAGAAATACAAAAAACTGATGACTCTGGCTGCCTCCAGGAAGGGAAACTGGAAGGCAGGCAGACAGAGCGGTACAAGGGAGATATTTCACTGTCTTCCCAAATGCATTAGTATCTTTTAAATTTGACATGTGAAATTACTGCCTCTATTTTGAAAATTCATAATCTTTGATTCAATGATTCTGTATCTAGGTATGTATACAGAATAATCAAATGCGGAAAAGGGCTTTAAATTCAAAGATATTCATTACATTTGCA
The DNA here is from genome assembly GCF_964194185.1 of Rhinolophus hipposideros. NCBI lineage: Eukaryota > Metazoa > Chordata > Mammalia > Chiroptera > Rhinolophidae > Rhinolophus > Rhinolophus hipposideros. Next base: position 72,303,220 of record NC_138052.1, on the reverse strand, counting down.
ATAGTAAAAATCATAAATAATGTTCAAAATTGGAGAAAAAGGAAAGCGATGGAAAATACACAACAGAATATTAGATATTAAAATTTATGTTTGTTTTGAAATGATAAACGTAATTACATAAGAAAAAAAATTCAGGAAAAAAGTATTTCCATACTTTATTTCTAATTTCATTTCTTCAGTTATTTCCTGTTTCTTTTCCGTTAATTTCTCCACTCAGTTTTCAATAAAACATTAACTAATAGCTGATACAGGCACAGTAGCATCTAATTAATAATTAATCCTAATAAGAACTAAATGATTAATTTAGCCAAACTGATTTCCTATAGACATGATATCCAAAAAAAGAACTATTCTAGAAATTTTAAAATCCAATTAGTAATTATTATTTTTTTAAACGTAAGGTTTCATTTTCATAAAATAAACGACCCCTTTTTTAGTGTACAATTTAAAGAGTTTTGAAGAACAAATACACCCATTTAATCATGATCACAATCAAGATTTAAAATATTGCCATCACTATCGATAAAACAAAGAGGCAACCAACCAAATGGGAGAAGATATTTGCAAACAATGCCTCCGATAAGGGGTTAATATCCAAAATATATAAGGAACTCACACAACTCAACAACAAAAACAATCCAATTAAAAAACGGACAGAGGACCTTAACAGACATTTCTCCAAAGAGGACATACAAATGGCAAATAGACATGAAAAGTGCTCAACTTCACTAATCATCAGAGAAATGCAAATAAAAACCACAATGAGGGGCCGGCCCGGTGGCTCAGGCAGTTAGAGCTCCATGCTCCTAACTCCGAAGGCTGCCGGTTCGATTCCCACATGGGCCAGTGGGCTCTCAACCACAAGGTTGCCAGTTCGACTCCCCCAAGGGATGGTGGGCTGTGCCCCCTGCAACTAGAAAACGGCAACTGGACCTGGAGATGAGCTGCGCCCTCCACAACTAAGACTGAAAGGACAATTTGAAGCTGAATGGCACCCTCCACAACTAAGATTGAAAGGACAACAACTTGACTTGGAAGAAAGGCGTGGAAGTACACACTGTTCCCCAATAAAGTCCTGTTCCCCTTCCCCAATAAAACTTTAAGAAAAAACAAAAAACCACAATGAGATACCACCTCACCCCAGTTAGAATGGCTATCATCAACAACATAAATAACAACTAGTGTTGGAAAGGCTGTGGAGAAAAAGGAACCCTCATACACTGTTGGTGGGAATGCAGACTGGTGCAGCCGCAATGGAAGGCACTGTGGAGGTTCCTCAAAAAATTAAGAATAGCATTACCTTAAGACCCAGCAATCCCTCTCCTGGGTATCTACCCAAAAAATCTGAAAACATTTATCCATAAAGATGTATGTGCTCCGATGTTCACTGCAGCTTTATTTACAGTGGCCAAGACAATGGAAACCAAAGTGTCCCTCAATAGATGACTGGATAAAGAAGATGTGGTATATATACACAATGGAATACTATTCTGCCATAAGAAAAAATTGAAATAGTACCATTTGTGACAACATGGATGGATCTTGAGATTATTATGCTAAGTGAAATAAGTCAGAAAAAGTCAAGAATCATATGACTTCACTGATAAGTGAGATATAAAAGCAACAAAATAACAAGACAAACAAAAACTAATAGACACAGACAATAGTTTAGTGGTTACCAGAGGTAAGGGGGGAGGGAGTGGTAGATGAGGGTAAACGGAGCCAAATATATGGTGATGGAGGGAGAACTCACTCTGGGTGGTGAACACACAATGTGATATGTAGGTGATGTATTACAGAATTGTACACTTGAAACCGATGTAATTTTACTAACCAGTCACCCCAATAAATTTTAATTAAAAAGAAAAGAAAAATAACATTGCCATCAACTTAAAACAATTCCTCATGCTTGTTTGAAGACACTGCTCTCCACCCTGGACCTGAGGTAAACTCTGACCTGCTTTCGGTCAGAGGTTAGTTTTGCCTTTTTAAAAAGTCATATAGGGCCAGCGCAGTGGCTCAGGTGGTTGGAGCGCTGTGCTCCTAGCAATGAAGTCGCCAGTTCGAATCTCACATGGGCCAGTGAGCTGCGCCCTCTGATAGATTGTGAACAACAGCTCTCCCTGGCGCTGAGCCGCCGTGGGCCACTGTGGGCTCCCGGCATGAGCGGTCGAAGGCCTTAGCCAGGTAGAGAGCAATGCTCGTAAAATCAACATGGGCCAGAGAGCTGTGTCCTCCACAACTAGACTTAGAACAACAGCTTGACTCGGAGTTGAAGGGAAAGGAAAAAAAAAAGTTATATGGGGGTCAGCCGGATGGCTGTTGGTTAGAGCATGTGCTAATAACATCAACGTTGCCGGTTCAATCCCTGCATGGGCCACTGTGAGCTGTGCCCTCCTAAAAAAAAAAATGATTCAATGATTCATATAACTAACTATACATGTAATCATATAGTACATACTCTTTTGTGTCTGGCTGCTTTCACTCAACACAATGTGAGATTCATCCTTTTGTGTATTAGCATTCCTTTTTATTGCTGAGGAGTATTCTACTGTATGGAAATATGTGATGGTTAATTTTATGTGTCAACTTGACTGAGCCATGGGGTGCCCAGAAGGTGGTTAAACATTATTCTGGGTGTGTCTGGGAGGGTGTTTCAGGATGAGATTAACATGTGGATTGGAAGACTGAGTAAAGCAAATCGCCCTCCCCAATATTGATGAGCCTCATCCAATTCATTAGAGACCTAAGTAGAACAAAAATGGCTGAATAAGGGGAAATTCCTTCTCTGTGTGACTGCTTTCAAGCTGGGATATTGGTCTTCTGCCTTCTAACTCAGGCTAGAATTTAGAGCATCTGCTCTCCTGGTTCTCAGGCCTTTGAACTCAAACTGGAACTATACCATTGATAATTCTGGATCTCCAGCTTGCCTACTACAGATGGTGGGACTTAACTTCCAGAATTGCATTAGCCAATTCCTTATAATAAATATCTATTGTCTATCCAATGTGTCAACAGGATGGGGGGGAGAGGGGGAGAGGGAGACAGAAAGAGAGGGAAGGAGCGAGGAAGGGAGGGAGAGAGAAAGACGGAGAGGGAGAGAGAGAGAGAGATATCTCCTGTTGGTTCTGTTTCTCTGGAGAAACCAGACTAAAACAATATACTATAATTTGGTTATCCAATAGCCTATTGATGGAGAGTTGGGTTGTTTCCAGCATTTCACTATAAAGAATAAAGCATATAGTTATGCACCACAGAACGACATTTCAATCAATGGGGCTGCGGTTACCAAGGCTCAAACAGAGGAGAATCTGCTTCCAAGCTCATTCATATGGCTAATGGCAGACCTCCGTCCTTACCATTGTTGGCTGGAGACATCCATTTCTTGTCACTTGTGCTTCTCCACAGGACTACTTAACTATAGCAAGTTGCTACTCCAACAGAACGAAGACTCTGACAGAGAATAAGTGAGGGAGGGAGAGCAAGATCCAAGTTTTTTTGGTAACTTAATAAATGACATCCCTTCACTTTTGCTGTATTCTTTTGTTAGAATTGAGTCACTAGGTCCAGCTCACACTCAAGAGGAGGGAACTACACAAGGCAGGAACACCAGGAAGTGGGACCAATCAGGAGCATCTCAAAGGCTCCCTACCTACAAGAGGTCACACCTACAAGAGGTATGACCAGGTGCTAGTGATCACAAGTGAAGGATACTCAAGGAGAGAGAAATGCCTAGAAGAATGTGAAATGTGGCATTTGATCCAACTCTTAAAAACTCTTAAAAATGGGTATTTGACAGTGATGGAGCGGGACAGGGCATGCCAAAAGAACAAAAAAGAAACTGTGAAATACATTCTAAGAACTGCATGTACATTGTAATGGCTGAAACAAAAGGACTGTAATTGGCCAGCGAAGGTCGTGAATGCTATGCTAAGGATTTTGGATTTTATCCTGAAGGCAATGAGAGAAAATAAAATGAGATTTGCATTTTACAAATTTTTTAGACAGCAGTATAGATGGAGAAAAACTGAGTTAGGAAGATCTATCAAGTGGATTATTGGATTACTGCCATGCAATAATCCAAGGGGGCATGGCAACTAGAACCAAGAAACATAAAATATTTCAGAACCATTCAAGAGATCATAGTATCGGGTTCTTGCAGAGGTGTCTATGTATACTGTGTTCATGTTGAAGAGACGGAGGCAGAAATGCACCAGAGAGGATAGAGTATGAAATTTGAAACTATCCTGATCCTGTTCAATCCAACTCTATCAGTTATATTGTCACCTGGTTAAGTTACTTAACTGTTCTGAATCTCTCTCACTGCATCTATAAAATAATGGGGTTGCCGTTGAGGATTAAGTGAGAATGTTTATATACAAAGCCCAGACACGTAAATAGCATCTAGCATTACTGTGCTTTCCCCAAGTCTCATACTTAGGCAATGAGGATATAATTAGTTCAGTTTCAAACTCACTGAGTTTGATACAGCCATAGGATATTAAATTGAGACTTAATAGGCAGTTTTATACATTCATGTGTGTACAAGAATATCTAGAGCTCTGTGCCAGAAGAAGAAATTTAGAAGTAATCTGTGCTAAACAGGTTAAAGCTAGGTGCTCAGCTGATGAAGTGTAAGAGAAGTGACTACTGAATGGAACCCCAGAAAACAAGAACATTTCAGGGACCTGCAAAGAAAAGGAAGTTTGGGAAAGAGGCTGCCTCTGGATTGCTGTGAGGATTAAATACAAGGAAAAACAAACAAACATAAAATACCTAGCATGTAGAGGACACTGCACTCCCTTTCGAGCATTTCAATACAGTCAAGTCAACAGCAGAAGTGACACTGGCTAGTTTGAGGCATGACTACGAAGTGAAAAGTTAGACATCATTACCCTTTAAAGAAAGTTCCTTATTAAAGGAAAATTTAAAAAGCTTTACGAAATGGGATGGAAGGAATGATTAGCTTTTAATTCATCACTCTAAAGCAGGCATTAGCAACTTTTTTACACTGAATTCAAGTCCGAAACAGACAGACAGAGGAAATGCTTTGTGATGAAGCAAGGACTGAGCCCTCTAGCACACACAGCTGCAACCCAAGTTCATGCCACCTTAGATCATAAGCATGCTGGATCTCCTTTCTGGGCTCTCCAAAATAGTCTTTCCCATCTCTTGCAAACAACTTTTTAAAAAACTAAAATAAACAGATCCATTTGCAACTAATAAATGCTCGTTAATATCAATCTTCAAAGTCACTGACAATAAAACAACAAAATAAGAATTCTGAACCTAACATTTCTATAATTTTCTTCCTGTGTTGCCAACCTTCCACAAGACTCATGAAACTCATTTATTATGCATTATAGATATAGGAATGAACAAAACAGAAAGGTCCCTGAAACATGTGTTCTAATAGGGAAAGTGAGACCATAAAACCAGCAAGTAATATGTTAGATGCTAATAATAACAGAGAAAACCAAAGAAGGGCAAAGAGGTTTGGGGAGCATGTTGTATGGGTTACCATTTTATACAATAGTTAGGGAAGGCCTTTCTGGTGAGGTGACATTTAGAGATCTTAGAACAGATACAGGAGAAAGGTAAGAGCATGTGAATGATCCAGCTGGAGAGAAGAACAAGAACCCTGAGGTAGAAGCCCTCTTGGCCTCCCAAAATTACTTACCCTTCCCCTCCCATAACCCTCCTAACCAAAAACTGTAACATTCACCAAGACAGTATCTTTTTTTATTTAGCAATTAACTCATTTAAAAGATCTGTAATAAACCCATTACATGCTTACATAAATAACAAATCTTTAGGAACATTGTTATAAAAAAAAATCATCAGAAGACTGGCATAGTTTTACATTTTTGCAAATCTCTTTAATGTCTGGCTTAATAAAAGACAGCTGGATTCTCCTATCTGTTCCTGCAGTCAGTCTGTTGCGAAATGTTGTTTTCGTTGAAGTAGTTGAACAAAATCTGTCTTTATATAGATATGTAGTTGGAAAAAGCTCAGGAGTCTTTTAATAGCATTTTCAGAAAACTGTGGGTATTCTTTGACACTATACCCAAATTTGACACTGGTGACAAGGGTTAGTTGCAATGTGGAATCTGAAATCACATTAGTGAGTTTTTCTTACTCTGTTACAATAAAATCTATTCATCCATCTTGCAATTTATGGATATTTTACTCCTGTATGGTTTCTGTGACATGTATTGGTCATTTGGAAAATACTGGTTCACTGAGTTACCTAGATCTTCCAAATATTGATAACATTTCATTACACAACAGCACAAAATCCTACTTATTAATATCACCACCTATATTTATTAGAAAATTCTCTAAATGTTGGGAAGTAGTCTAACTCACAACGGCAGATACAAGTTTTCCAAATTTCTGATTTTCACCCAAAAGCTCAAATTTTATCATTAGCAGCAAATATTGTCAGTTGTTTCTCTTGAGGCAACAGGCTCACTTCATTTATGAAAAACTGTCTGCCAAACACTGAAGGACAATACCTTTCTAATCGTTCCTTCCTTTGCATACCCATTACTACTGTCCTCATTTCAGGTTTGGTTACTTCTTGCTCTGACAACCGCACCAAACGAGTCTGCCTCCAGCTTCTCCCTCCCTCCATCCCATCCCACTGTTACCTTGCTCAGGTTACTATTTCTATCAAAAGTTTTCAATGATTCCATAACACACATTGAATAGAATCTATAATCTTCATCTGGCATTTGAAAACTCCTCCAAATTTGCCTCAGCCTGTATTTCCCATTTTTCCTAGTGCTCCTAGAAACAGCCAGCAGACTACAGTGTCTAAAACAGAGGCTCTGTCACCAGACTCTAGATTCAAAACCTTGATCTGTCACTTACTAGCTGTATGATTTTACATGTTATTTACATGTAAAACTGTGCTTTCAGTTTCCCCATCTGTGAAAATGGGGATAATTACGATACTCCATTTAAGACTTCTGAAGATGGTTTTCTAAAAATCTATGCAGAGCATTTAGCACCATCATTAATACACTATACATACTTGATAATAATTTCAAATATTAATCTACATATATGCCTCTCCTGCCACCTCAATAAACATTTATTAAATTATGATACACCTACATAAGAAATTCAATTTCAATAAAATGAGAGAAGTTTACTCTATGTAAGTTATATTGCAAAAAAATTAAAAATATAGTCCTTCCAAAAGAGGTCGCTCTATGTGTAAAAATCTCTCCAAGTTTAACAATAAAAATGTGTCACTTTGTATACAGTATGATACTACCCTACTAAATGTGTCAATAGTTTATAAAATATATGTATGTGTGTGAGATATGTGCGTATCACTATATAAAAATTCTGCAAGAATATTATAAAAATTGTTAATAGGGCCCATGGAGAATATTTTTCATCTTAAATCCTCTGAAAGGCATGAACTTTATCATGTACATGTACTATTCTTAGTTTTTAAAATTAAAAATTATTTGAAACCAACATATCCCAGGCCCTATGCTTATTTACAGTCTGATAGGATAGGCAGGTTCCAAACAGCAACCAGACACCTAATGGAGAAGGGAGAAGTGCAGATCGCCCCATAAGCTTATGAAAGAGAAGTGTCATCAAGGTGACACCTGAAGAATGAGCATGAGTTAGTTACCTAAAGAGAAACACATATCCTGAGCTGAGGCTTCATGTTCAACATGCCCTCCTCTACTGGCTGTTTTCCTGGACTCATATTTTGAGCTGAAACTTAGGAGAATTTTCATGTATTTTGGAAAAAGGTGAGGTGTTCACTTCCTCAGCATTATGTGTTTGAAAACCCGAAGCACGCAGGCCTTTTATCTAAACCCCCGTATGATGAAACTAATACAAACCTTATTTTAAAAAGAAATTTTAGATTGGATTGGAAAACATACTATAATCCATGAAAATTATTAAAGTTTTATATGAAACTGTACTTTTAATCATGTAGAATAAATCAGCCACTGGAAAACCCCTTTTAAAAACTTATATAACAAGTGGTGCCAAAACTTTAGTTATAAAGAGGAAATTAAGAAATTCTGCATTTCTTTGCTAGATGCCAAATTAATGACTTAGGCAAGAATCTTCAATTTTGTGAAAAATTAAATAACTGCTCTTTATTTTTCCTGTTTGTGATGTACCCTTCAATAAAGGAAAAAGTTAATTAATTGTACATGTGCAATATACAATTAAGGAAGAAGAAATGTGATTTACAGGCCTTGGAGACCACCAGTAAAATTAATGAAATTTTGAAAGCTGAGTGACAATTCTTCATTGCTGAATGGGTCAAAGATAAGTTAGTGTCTCCTTTTCAGTCTAAAGTGTCACGTCCAAAGCTAACGTAAGAACAGGTGGGTAGGTGTACCTTTCTTTCTCCATGTTTTCTCCGGACAGAAAGAACTCAGAGATAGTAGTTTTGGGTTGTGTCTCTGAGTCACTGGTTGGAGGGGAGCTCTGCCAAAGAGTCGCCCAACCTACAATGGCCATAATAAACCTTTGCTTTGTTAAGTGACTGATACATCAGTTTCAACAGTCTTAACTACCACAATGTAAAGCAAATAAGCTAAACAAGGGTGAGAGGAGCATAGTTAGTATAGGTACTTACGTTGTTCTAGCAATACATGGGATTTTGGTGCAAATCAAAGGAAAAACTCACCTATTCTGAGGATATACAATATCTTTCACCATTTATAGCTAAATTTATCAATCGCCCACCCCACCCTTATATCCATTCACAGCCACTACGGTGGGCACTTGAAATTTCTATGAAGTTCTCTGGACAATTTCTCAAGCATCTGTACCTCTCTAAAAGAGTTTTCTCTAACTAAAAAAGCACAATTTGGCAGCAGGGCAAGCAGCAAGTGCCTAGGAGTTAACACCCCTAAAGCAAGAGATGGTAGAAAAATACCCTAGCGTCCCCGTCCCTTAATGGGACAATTCTGAGATATGTTCTACATGATCTACCAGAGGTGCTCAGCAAGATTGAGCTCCAGTTGCCCACTGTGGTATACTACTTATTAATACACCCTAAGGCTTTTATCCCTTCCCTGTCTTTTCCCTACTTATCATCCCTCCCGAAGATCAACCAAAGAAGTCTTTGCCTCAGGATCTTCTTTTAGAAGAATCTAAACTAAAACATCATGTAACCTTAATTTCCAAAACTGTCTTTATAATCTACAAGACTACAACTTTCCTGTCAACACGATGAACTCTATGGGAAACTATGTATTAAATCATTAAGTTATTTGACTCTTTAGACTGAAGATCACAATTACCCTACATTTAATGGAGAAAGACCAATACTTTCACATTTTCAAAATTAGTAAAACGTTGATATGTGTTAGGTTTATTTGAGCATTGAATACACGGAATCAAACTTCAAAATGCAAACACCAAGGAAGAGCTGCTATCTCTGCCTACTATACACTCTCGCCCTGCCACCTCCCTTCTTTTGGTAACAGACGCTGGTCCCTGAACATGTGTAAATGACTCAGGCTTAGTTAATAACACCACCTCATCCTTCTGGATGCAAGAACTGATTCTGGAATGGGCACACAATCTGACATAGTCCTTCCCTGGAAATTTTTTAGCTGAAATTGGTAGGGAACAAACCCTCTTGCCTCAGGGGTCTTATAGATGAAAACGAGAATCTGGAATGGTCCAAGGCCTTGTTCCCTAGTATATTATAGAAAGTCCCTACATTAGAAAGTATGCTTCTTAAGGACACAGAATTAGTCTGTCTTATTTCATCACTTGTTTCCCCAGCAACTAAAATCATGTCTAGCACATAATAGGCATTCAACAAACACTTGTTGCTTTGAGACAGTAGGACAAAATGAAGCTAACAGATAGACATAGATGAAAGATTAAGAAATTATGAGAAAGTATCCTGAAGACATCTCATCCTTGTGGGCAGATCTATCCAAGTTTTTGATTATTCAGAATTCCATCAATTCTATTGTCATTCTACCTAATGTTAAGCTGGGTTGTCATTTGCAACCATAATTCTAGGGAAGTACTATCTCAAGCAAAGAAAATACCCAAAAAGTGGATAAAATAAATTGGTGCTCTAATATGTCTTCATTTTTGACCCAATAAAGCATTCACAGGTAAAAATTGCAAAGAAAAAGAAAAAACCAATACTCATCTAGCATTTTTTCTGAAAGAAGATTTAAGGAAATATTTCACAATGACACACCCAAACATTCTATTTGAAACAATGTGAGGAACGTTTCTCTTAGTTATGTTCCCTCTTGGCCAAAATATCTCCAAGGATAGTTTTTATAATTTAAGCTTGATTCAGTTAACAAAGTAACTTTCAACAAAACAATCTGGAGCATTTCAAGAGGAAAAAATCTTCTGGTTTACACACCCACACACAAATAAGCAAACTTTATCCTCCCCTGACTATTTATTTTGTAAGGCTGATATTTTTTATTGTACTTCTGGCAATAAAAACAGATTTCCATAAATAAAAAAACTCACAGATTTCCACACTATGTGAAAACAAACCTGTTGGCAAGTAAGCAGACCTACCCACAATGATATTACATGACATAAAAAAGTATGAATTTTTTTAACAATTGAAATTTTTTCTCCTAGAATCACCAATGCTTTACTTCTGAAATTATGTATGTTTTGAAATTTCTAACAACAACAGAGCATACTTCTGTTTACCAAGTCATGATATGGGTTTAAAACGCTGAAAAGTATTTCTACTTAAAATGCCTGTTTTCCCAACCTGTTATACCAATTTTTTTTAGATCACTTTGTCCATTCATTTACCAGTGAATTTTTCTCTATGCTCCCCTTAATACTAAAGATAACCCTATACCAGACAGTCTTAGAAGTGCTATTCAACATTCCTCCAACTAGAAGCAACAGGGAGGAACTTCTGGTACATGAGTATATTATGCCTTATTTTTGTGTTCTTTTAAACCACTCAAGCTTAGTATGATACTTCATAACAGACATTCAGTTTGGGCTAAATTATATTACTAATACTGTGACAAGATTTTAAAAACACAGGCCTCAAAACTAAATAGACATGAGTTGAAATCCCACATTTACTAACTCTCTGAAATACTAAATTACTTAACTCTCAGGGCCTGAGTATTCTCATGTGTGAAGTAAGAATAAATATAGCCTAATTTGGAGGCATGAATTAAAATATTACTTCTCTTTTAAATACATCCTTAAGTCTGAAGAGAATTATTATTACTAATATCTCTTTAAAAATGAAAAACAGAACAATTTTAATAAACCAAAGTTTGTGCATTTAAGTAAGGTAGTTCTGCCAACTGATGTGACAGGTGTATCTCAATAAAATTTTTAGTGCCTAGTTGTTTTGATCAGTTGTATACGTGCTTATTTGATTGTGATTTTACTTCTAACGTTACTACCTATTATCCTCTCTATTATTATTATGTAACCTCATCCACTACACTTCTCTGTGGCTCAGCCATGCCACATGTCCACTTCACTAATAATCCATTATCTCCTCACCAGCCACTATCCCAAGACCTCAAAAGGCTGAAATCTAGCACAAATAAAAACAGCCAGCATACCTTTTAAGCGAGCTAATTCAACTTATTTAGTTTAGCTAATACTCCCTAAATTATCTAGTGGGGCCCAATGGCTTAGGTCCATCTTGAAATTAGTCTAACACGTAACACAAGAAGTACCATCCGGGACACCTTTATACAGCTGTTCCTCTATGTTAATTATTCATAATAATAATTGGATTCATGAACAGAACATCACTTCTATGAAAACAGAGAACATACACGAGAAGTTTTTCCTAAGCCATCTCAAAAAGAAAAAGTGGGACCGGCCCAGTGGCTCCGGCGGTTAGAGCTCCGTGCTCCTAACTCCGAAGGCTGCCGGTTCGATTCCCACATGGATCGGTGGGCTCTCAACCACAAGGCTGCCGGTTCAACTCCTCTGAGTCCCACAAGGGATGGTGGGTTCCGCCCCCTGCAACTAAGATTGAACACGGTACCTTGAGCTGAGCTGCCTCCTGAATGGCTGTCGGTTGCAGCACAGGCTCTCAACCACAAGGTTGCCGGTTGGACTCCTGCAAGGGATGGGCTGCGCCCCCTGCAACTAGCAATGGCAACTGGACCTGGACCTGAGCTGTGCCCTCCACAATTAACTCTGAAAGGACAACGGTCTTGGAAAAATGTCTTTGACTTGGAAAAATGTCTTGGAAATACAAAATGTTCCCCAATAAAGTCCTGTTCCCCTTCCCCAATAAAAATCCTTAAAAAAAAAAAAAGAAAGAAAGAGAGAGAGAGAGAGAGAGAGAGAGAGAGAAAGAAAGAAAGAAAGAAAGAAAGAAAGAAAGAAAGAAAGAAAGAAAGAAAGAAAGAAAGAAAAAGTTACCAAAAGAGCCCAAATAGAGGCCTAGAGCTAGTCCCAGTGCTAACATTTTTACTCTATTTTTAATCCCTTTTTTTACATTTAACTCCTTTGTAAATCACTGCTATATTACAGGTGGATGTTTTTTGTTGTTGTTGTTTTTTAACTTTTATTTATTCAAGTGTGTTTTTTCCAGGACCCATCAGCTCCAAGTCAAGCAGTTGCTTCAACCCAGTTGTGGAGGGCACAGCTTACAGTGGTCCATGTGGGGATCGAACCAGCAACGCTGGTATTATGAGCATCGTGCTCTAACCAACTGAGCTACCCAGCCACCCCTAGCTTTTTTATTATACAAATGAAACACGCTGTTTCAAAACAACTGAATAAAGCAGGAAGTGAAAATTATCAATGCAACATTCCCCCATTTCATCAGTGAAAACACAGCCAGCAGGTAATACTGCCTGACACTTTTCAGAATATAAACATACATATATACACACTCAGATACAATTTTTTAAAAAAAGCAGATGTGGCCGTGAGCTTGTCTGACTGTTCAATGTTCAAGCCTTTGTCCCTCCCATCCTCATCAAAGGCTATGAGTGTGTATATGATATGTTATATTGTATGTTTGTGAGTATATAACACTAATTTTTTACCAACAAAGTGCAAACTCTATTGAGTTGACTTAATTTTTTTTTTAAAGATTTTATTGGGGAATGTGGGGGAACAGTGTGTTTCTCCAACGCCCATCAGCTCCAAGTCCAGTCAGTTTTCAATTTAGTTGTGGAGGGTGCAGCCCACTGACCCATGTGGAAATCGAACGAGCAACCCTGTTGTTCAGAGCTCACACTCTAACCAACTGAGCCATCCGGCCGTCCCAAGGTGACTTGATTTTTTTGATTAATTTATTAAAAACCATAGGTAAACCATTTCTAATTTTTTCAATTTTCATGTTTATTTGCTAAAATAATTTCTTCTGTTTCAACTGCATTTAATGTAAAGCTTACGATAAAGATCCAAGTTGCTTTTGACTATATCAAATTTTATCAATTAGAGCCTTTACCATCAGGAGTTTTCCTTTTAACAATTATCACTATCAGCCCAATTGTATACAGGCAAATGGTGCAGATACATACATATGATAATATACATAATCTATATAAGGTTTCCAATGTATAGAAATATAACATACATGAGGACTTCATCATAAAAAGGAGAGGCTCAAGAGATATGATTGATTGTATGATTTCTACATTTCACCTGAATTATTATATGAAAAGTTAGGTATGTATACTGTAATACCCATAGCAACCAACAACAAAAATCTATACAAAAAGAGTCAAAAAACCAATATATGTCAATGAAAACAAATTACTAAAAAATATTCTAACATTCCAAAAGAAGGCTGACAAGAAGAGAGGGAGGACTAAAAAAACAGAGGGAAAACAAATAATAGTAGACATATATCCGAACAATAATTTCACTAAATGTGAATGATCTAAACACAGTAATTAAGACAGAGATCATCAGACTAAATAAAAAAAAAAGACCCAACTACATGCTCTCTACATCACCTTCAAATACTACACACACACACACACACACACACACACACACGCACAATGGAAATATAGAAAGGATGGAAAAGATAGACCATGCAAACACTAATCAAAGTAGACTTCAGAACAAAAAAAATTATCAGAGATAAAGGAAAATACATAATGATAAAAAGATCAATTCCAAAAAGACACAATTCTGCATGTTTCTGCATATTAGGGAAAAAAAAGCTTCAAAATACATGAAGCAAAACCAACAGAAATGAAAAAAAGTCCACTATCATGTTTGGAGAATTTAACACACCTCTCTCAGTAACTGATGAAACATGTAGACAGAAAAATCAGCAAGGATATAGAAGACATGCAAACCACTATCAATCAGTTTTACCTAACTGACATTTATAGAACACTTCACCCAACAACATCAGAAAATACAAAGCACATGAAACATTTGTAAGGTAGATCATATACCTTAACAAATTTAGAAGAAATGAAATCATAGAAAGTATGTTTTCTGACCTGGAATCAAACTAAAAATCAATAAGAGTGAGCTACCTGGAAAACCCTCAAATATTTAGAAATTGAACAAAATCCTTCTAAATAATCCATAAGCCAAGAAGAAGCCTCAGAGAAAGTAAATATTTTTAACTGAATTAAAATGAAAATACAACATAAATTTTACTTTATGGGATGCAACTAAACAACTGATTAGAAAAAAATGTTCAACATTAAGTGCATCTATTAGAAAAGAAGGTCTCAAATCAATAATTTAGGTTTCCATCTAAGCAACTAGAAAAAGACCAAATTAAACTCAAAGCAAGTGGAACAAAGAAAATAATAAAGACAGGAGCAGAAATAAACAGAAAAATAACAATATAAATGAAAACAAAAGCTGGTTCTTTGACAAGATCTATAAAAGCTAAGGGGGAAAAAAAGAGAAGACAGAAATTTCCAATATCAGGAATGAACATCCCGAAATACCTTTCAACTAGTGAATGAATTAACAAACTGGGGTACATCTATACAATGGAATACTATTCGGAATCAAAAAGGAATGAACTACTGACACATTCAGTAACACGAATGAATCTCAAATGCACTATGCTAAATAAATGAAGCCAGACTCAAGAGGCTAGGTACTATATAACTCATTTATATGATTCTGAAAAATGTAAAACTATAGGAACCAAAAACAAATCAGTGGTTGTTACAGCCTAGAGGTAATGGGAGGGGAATGATTTTAAAAAAGCATAAGGCAACTTTACAGTTGATAGAAATTTTCTATACCTTGGTTATGGTTGTAGTTACACAACTGTGCTCTGTCAAAATGTATACAACAATATACCAACAAGGATGAATTTTAGTGTGCGTTAATTATAGCTCAATCAACCTGACCACACACACCTGCCCAAATGAGGCAAACCTTTTAAAAACAATAACAGCTAAAAATGTTAGCTACTTCGTCAATGAATAAACGGTCAGTCAACAGTTAGAAGACTTCACATAAACAGTGAACAAGCATTTAAAAAGAATATTTAACCTTGTATTTAATAACAACTATTATTTCTTATTAAATGGTATTATGTAGCTACTCTATGAGGTGATTAAATATATTCTCTCAAATACTCACTATGACCCTAGGAAATACGTAAGGAAATACAAATAAAACTATGATGTACTGTCTCACATAATGAATTGGTAAAACTGAAAAAAGGGCATGAAATCTAATTCTGACAAGGCTTTACAGCAACAGGTAGACACATTCCTTTCCATTAACAGGGTAAGTTGATTCAATCGTTTTTTGGAAAGTAACGCTACAAAGCATTAAATTATTTAAAACTTAACCAAACATTCTCAATCTTAGGGAATTTTTTTTCTAAACTGGATACATATAAATGCACACTCACACCAGCCCCCAAACATACACATTTATAAAGATGTTTTTACTAAAGTAATTTATAAGGAGGAAAATTGAAACAAATGTCCACTAAAAAGAATGAGTAAGCCAAAGTTCATAAATTTGATAAAGTACTCAATCCCATATTTAATTGCATACTATACTTTCTTACCTATTTGACGATTCAGACTCTTTAAAAAATTATCACTTTCAATTTTTTTCACATGGTTATAATATTGTCCAAGTGTGACTCTATGTGGGCAAAAAAGCTTTACAGAGAGGAAGTTGTTCCATAACCTCTTGCTATACTTAGCCTTAAACCCAGTTAGCAGTCAAAAGCATACTATTAATCAAAAAAGTATCAGATAAGAGTGTATAGATGGATCAGCATAATCTCATCAACCATTACTAGAAATATGAAACTTTCCAGTATTAAAGGGATTTCCAACAGAATTTCCATGGATCATTGAAGATACTATATTCAATAGTGAGCTAGCAATATAAGCATAGCTCAATTATAAAACAGGAAAATAGTACTCAAAACAGGCAAAATCCAGTAGTACCCAAGGCCTCCAAACCAACAGGGAACAAAGAGACAAGAGAAAGGATGGGACATGGGTCTTCATGCCCATACATATATGTGCCTTTCGCCACTCAGTGGGGGTAGGGGGCACACGCCTTTTTAAATAGGAAGCCATCCATTCATGCATTTGAAAAATTTTATTTTGACTCATTTAAATCTTGCAAGTTCCCCCTACCCCCACTGAGTGGCGAAAGGGACAGACTAATTATAACAGAAGCACTGAGTGGACCACACAGTTTTTTTTTAAGAAGTTTAATTGGTAGGAAGATTGTCCAAAGGTGTGGGTCCTAAATCTTCCTTGTACAATTAAGGCATAACATCTCAAAAGTAGGAGTATTCCTGTGACACTAAATCAATTCCCAGGAGTAGACTTTCCAATTCTTAAGGATAGCATTAATGGCAACTGCTTTCTAGAGAAACAAAGGATGTCTATCCTACAAGTCTCCTAACAATTCCTGACTGCATACAAAGCACTCTGACTAAAGTGTCCCCTGTGGCCATATCAAGCTTTTGCCATTAAGTATGTACTACTCTTCTTAGTAATATTATGTATTTTCTTGTTTTTATTGTTAACCCCCAGATATTACAAAAATATATTTTTTCTCTCTCTTTAATTCTCAAGTCCATAATGTCTTCTCAATACCATATAAGCTGCTCTTCACATACTGAACATGAATTCTAAAATAATACAAATAGACGTCACTGGTCCCCATCTTTACAAATATCAGTATATATACACAATGGGAAAACATATTTAATGTCAAATGGTTTGTTAGAAACTACGAGATAGATCTTAGTAAGTCCTAGTAGAACAACAAATAAAATAACAGTTACAATTTTTTAAGAATAGTAAATTGGAAGACACAAAAACAAAACAAAAATCCTTTTTATCTTACAAAATTTCCGTATTATCATATTATTTTTGAAATGTTAAAAATTTTAGTGCATTATGCCCCCAAAGTCTATGGCCTCTTCTGTATGCACACAGAATAGCATTTATGAAACCAATTAATAATGACATTATTAATTCAACCACCCAAGTATGTTCAAAATCTCAGCCATCATTTTGCTCTCATCTCCCTCACCCCTCAAATCTAATCAGTTAATGGTCCTATTAATTCTTTGCTTCTCAAAAGCTCTTTTTCATTCGCATATTACAAGCACCCTATTTCACACAAAGAAATTAAGAGTGCTGAAATTGGTAAAAATGAGGGTAAATATAACAGATTTTTTCTTATTTTTAATTGCTTTAAAAGATAATTAACCATTTAAAGTAAAAGTAACAACGCATTGTGGGATTTTTAACAGAGAAGCAAAATATTTGACAAATAATAGCACAAAGAACGGGAGGCAGGAAATGAAGGTACAGTAGGTCATGCGCCACGTAAGCACATTTTGGTTTACAACACACCGCGGTATATAAAAGGGTGGTATATCATATAGTCTAGGTGTGCAGTAGAGTAGACCATCTAAGTTTGTGTAAGTGCACTCCATGTTTGCACGACAAAATCGCCTTACAACCGATTTCTCAGAATGTACCCCCATCGTTAAGCAGTGCATGACTGTATATTGATATGTTTCTAATGTGAAATGTTAGAATACACAGATACGGAACATTTCCATTACTGCAGCAAAGTTCTTTTGAACTACACTGCTCTAGCACAATCACTAACAGCATGATAGAGAGGAATAACTAATTACTAATAGTAAAAGTAAAATGGAACCACAAAAAATAATTAATCCAAAGGAAGATAAGAAAAAAAACAGGATCTTGGAATTCAAATATGAACTAATATCAAGTTCTGAAAATATATTTGACAAGAGAAAGAAAAATGTACATCTTGACTAAGAAATTTCATTTCTAAGCATTTATCCTACAGATAAACTAATACACAAGTGCACAAAGAAGTATAAACAAGAATATTCATGGGGCCGGCCCGGTGGCTCAGGCGGTTAGAGCTCCATGTTCCTAGCTCCGAAAGCTGCCGGTTCGATTCCCACATGGGCCAGTGGGCTCTCAATACACACACACACACACACACACACACACACACACAAAGGCAAAAAAAAATGTAAAAAAAAAAAAAGAAGAATATTCAACACACTGCCATTTAACAGCAAAATGGAAATGATCTAAATGTTCAAAAGAAATCTGATGAAATAATGTAATAAATCTATAGGCACAGTCACGTATGCATAACTGAAATAATAAAGAAACAGCTAACTGGTTTCTCTAAGAATAAACTTAAAGACAAGTAGGGGGAAGACTGCTTATTATATTTTCTTTACCAATTTATAATTTTAATTTTTATTGTGTGTATGTATTACTTGCATAAAAAGAAAAAGAAAGAAGATAGGATGGGATGGAGAAAGGGAAGGAGGGAGGAGGAGGGGAGGGAGCAGAGAGAGAGTAAGGGGAAGAGGAAAGGAGGGAAAGATGAATACATGCTGGTAGGTAGCCTACATTTCAGTTCCTTGAGGGCAAGAATTCCCCAAAATTTTTAAGTTTACTTCCAACAGAATTTTACATTAGTTCCTAAAGAAGAATTAGTTAATTAAAAATGTCATGTAGATTTTTCTTTTGGAATAAACTACAGGTGATTTCACCTTGCCCTCATGCTAGCCTTTACCAGAAAGAGTATTAACGACTTCCTATTAAAATACTACTACAGAAATAAAAACATACCTTGAGGGTATAACTCACAAAGACAACAGACAGGAAAGAAGGCAACAGCAGAAAAGAGGTTTCAACCAAGTCTGGGAAGCAGACGTACAAGTGGTAATTTAGCTACAGTCTGATTATAAAGCTCAACTTAAGATTTCCTGATACAAGTTCTAGATTTCTTTGGAAAGAAAAGTGTCTTGCCATTCACAGAAAAGCAATGAATAACTTGCTTCATTTTCAACTTCTTATATGAATAAACAAACTTTTTCTTGTTTAACAAGCATCAAGAGCAAGGAAAAAAATGTTTCATTTCATTTGAAAAAGAAAGGTGGTGGTGCTCATTTCAAGTTCAACCCAGAAATGACTATTTGTACAGCAAAAGGGAAAAAAAAATCCAAGTACATGTTTCGCCTTTAAGAAATAAAATTTTTATTTTTTAAAATATTGATTTTTATGTATAGATGTATAAATGAGGTTAAGAAATCAACATATGTGTAAATAATTCTGCTAGAGCTACATATTTGAGACAGATCATGTTCCTCAGAATTTTTTCAAATTCTTATACAAAATTGTGTCTCAGGCTAAATTTTTTTCACATTATCTTGTCTTATGATTTTATTAGTTTTACTATACAACTTTGTCAATAAATTTTAATACTGTACAAAAATAACTTTATTTAAATTAAATCTACGAACCTACCTTTAGAAAAATTAAATCCCATTTAATCAAAATGTACTGTGGTTGCCTATGGGTTTTTAAAGAAATCTATGAAAGGGGATTAATTTCAAGAAAGGTAAGCTAAGGTTACCTACGTTTTTCCCCAAGAATTAGAGGGGAAAATATGCAAAATGAATAGGCTTATAATAAGTTGGCCAAATAAACTGTTCCACAGAAAAAATAAGTCTATGCTCAGAAGAGCATTAATGATTACAATATATCTCAACTCATAACAAAATTATTCCAAGAGTTTCTCCAGAGCACAAAGATTGGGGAAAAATGCTCTAGAGAGATTAACTAGACAGACTCTGGACTTACGGACAGAAGACATATCTCAGGCAAAATATACGTAGGACTCTTCCATGGGGAAAGTGGCCCAAGAGAAGGAAAAAATCTAAATTTGAGAATCCTTGCATCACTGTTTTATAGTAAGATCCTCCAGTCTACCAACCTGACCCACAAGACAGAACTAATCAGCACATATGTGTCTTATTTAAATCTTTATAGAAACTAAAGACAATTTCCCACATGAAAGACAAAACTCAAGAGAAAAATGACTCTGAGGACAAGAGGGCAAAAGAACACTTTGAGTTTATTTATACTTTTTATGAGTATTTTTAGAAGACACTAACAAGGAACAATCAGAGTAAGTTCTCTTGAAAGACGAAAATATAATGGCCAAAGGTTAAAAATCTGTTGAAAGGATAGAGGATAAAATAAATCTGCTAGGAAGAAGAAAAAGATACAGAGATGGAAATTAGGACAGAAATAAGAAAAGTATAGGTTCAACCCAAGAGGTTCCATAGAGCCCGGGTTCCAAAAGATAAAGCAAAGATAACAGAAAGGAGAAATGATAGAAGAAAAGTTTCCAGAAATGAAGAATCTCTAGATTGAAAAATGCCAGCATAACTAGCACACTAAATGGGGAGAAAAATAAACAACAACAACAAAAACCCTGACCTACACCAAGGCAATCATCATTTCAGAATGGTCATAACACTTCCATAAAGAAAACCACACACACACACACACACACACACACACACTATATAGAACTTAGAATCAGAATGGCATTAACAGCAATTCTAGAAGCTACAAGATGAAGTCCTTTCAAACTTCAGTAAAAAAATTATGTCTAACCTAGGGGTCTATAACCACCAGTCAAACCATCAAGTACAAAGACAGATACCTGCAAACATTCAAGATCTTAAAAAGAAAAAATACACACACATACACACACACACAAATACATACAGAGGATGCCAAAAAAATGTATACACATTTTAAGAAAGGAAAAGACTGTATTAAAATTACGCTGATGGTAACCACTTTGAGCACCTTCTGTAATTGCACAAGTCAAACACGACTTGTATTCATCTTTTATCAGCATATATTGAGTATTACAATTTTAATAGTTTTCCTTTCTTAAAATGTGCCTACATCTTTGTGGCACCCTCTGTATATATCCTACGTACTGTTGCTGGGGGCTCACGGGGACGTCAAAGAGAGGACTCAACCCAGAACAGCAGTGACCAGGTTCTAGTCTCCATGCAAGAAAGAATTCAAGAGCGAGACACGAGACAGATGCAGGAAAGCGGAAGTAATTGACTGAAAATGAAAATACACACTTGAGAGAAACGTGTGGGAGAACTCAGAGAATTAGTCAAATGGAGGAAGTCACAATCAGGTTTTTATCCCTCCAAGGGAGGAAACTGGTAACAACCCACAGACGTGATTCGTTTCCTTCCCCTGGGCGGGGCCATCGTTACCGGTTTTTCCTCCTAATTTGGTTCCTCGGAACTGTCATGGCATCAGATACAAGATGGAAGCCACAGTAACTGCAATGTAAATGAGATTATAATGACCTTATAACTAGCTAAAGGTCAGGTCCCAGTCATAGGGCTGACTTAGCCTTGCTGGATGAAACTGCTTATTTTTCTCCAGCTGCAGTTACTGAGACAGTCACTCGTTACTTGCGTAACCAGTGAGGCACCTCCTGTTATTGTCAATTTCCTAGGCTACCTCTCCTACCTCAGTATCATCTCTCAAAAAACTATTGAAGGTTATATGCTCCAGCAAAACAAAATCCAGAGATCACAGAGTTTCCAAAATAGAGGTGAAAGAATTCCCAGAGAAGTTTCAAAGTGATACTACACCAGAGACCTAGAGATCAATAAGCCAGTTTGAAATAGGATAGAAGACTCCAAAAGGGATATGTCCAACAAAAAAACAACAAAATACCTGATTTGTTTTAAAATATTTAAAAGAAAGTTTCTGTTACCAAAATTTGGAGGATGAGTTTGTTATAGGTATATAGAAAACAAAGTGAACAAAAAAACAAAGCAATTTTAATTTCAAGGAGCACAAAAAGTTATAAACAAAGGAAATGTAATTGTAGCATTCCACAAGGTTCTGCTGTAAACAGTATGTACACAGTCATAGTAATTTAAACAATAATGATTTAACCAAAAGAATGCTACAACTATAAATGGGAGAACTGGGGAGTATGGCAATATGGGAGCTAAGTCTAGGTTCTCCATAGCATATATATATGCATATGTATAGAAAGACTAGTATATTACATAAAGCTGAAAAAACAATCTTGAAGGAGTAGTACCAGCATGTTATTTAGAAATATGTAAGTAAACTCGAGGAAACCACGAAGAGTTGAACCTATGAAGCAGAAAGTGCAAGTGGAGAGATGTGGCAGGCAAACATTTCATTTGATTATATGTTTAGTGCTCTTTGGCATCTTAAATTACGCACCAGAACTTAGATTAAAACATTAAATTTAAGTTTAAAAATAAGACAAACATGCTATTTTTCTTCAAGTAGTTTAGAGATGGAAGTAGCTGACTTTCTCAATGTCCTTCCCTTCTACTGCGGAGTTATCTATCATCTTAATCCACCCTTACTTCCTTCCCATCCTCAGAGAAAAAAGTGTCCTTAATAGTTGCTGAGATTTCCAGACAATACCATGTGCTGGATCCCACTTCCTCCCACATTTTCCATGACTTTGCTCCATCCACTATTTCCATCTTCTCTTAAACTTGCCATCATCTTTCATTCTCCTGTAAATCTTTTCCCCAAACCTATAAAGCATGCTTAGGTTTTCCCCATCCTATAAACAAATGAACCTTAGCTCAATAATTCATCCTGTTTTGTCACTTTCCTTCCTTTCACTTACCTAAGAGTAATTTATAATCCATAAGAGTAATTTATAATCATTACCTCTACCTCCTGACCCACCACTTTAATCCAATTTGTGCCACCAACATTCTACTCAAACTACTCTCTCAAGAAATCATCACCTGATCAAAATACCAAATTCAAAAGGCTCAGTCTACTTGTTCTCATCACAGAATTTGAAAATCTTTAGCCTCTATCTCCCCCTTGAAATCTGCTCTATCTTTGGCTTTCTCAACAATGTGCTACCATTTCTCCACCTATCACACATTCTCATGCTTCTTCCCTGGCTATTGTTTCTACCCTTAAAATGCTTCTTTTCTCCCAGAGTTCTATCTTTAGCATTCTCCCCATCATCTTATCCATCCTAGAGATTGATTAGTCATTTCAAGTATTGTTAAATGAATGTTTATTGAATTGAAATCAATGAGTCCCAATTTTCTGCCCCCAGTTCAAACTGCACCACTAAGTTCTAAAACTGTATTTGCCAAAATCTTGAAAATTACCTGGATTTCCTGACAGCACATACTAAATTTGTCTAGAACTGAGTTCATTTTCTCTTCCTAAATTTGCATTCCCTCTGTGTTGCTTATGTACCACCAAACTACGATCTTCAACTCCCCTTTCTCAAACCCCGAATCCAACAGTTGACCATATCAAAGTCGCCTCAAATCTCTTTTCCTTGCCATTCCCACTGCCATTGCACCTAAATTCAGGTATCCAATGCCTTTGTAAGTTACTTTCCTACAGTCTCTCCTATCTCAAATTCATAATCTACTCATCCTAAGTATTTATAAACTCTTACGAATTCTAAGAATGTGAATTCTTATAACAAATTAACTTTTAATGCCTAAACAATTGGATGATTAGGATGATAAAGATGATATGAAAACAGCTAACAACGAGAGATTCCTTTACCCACAGGAAGATTACAAGATTTCATCCTTTTAATAATCCTCTATTGTAAGTACTATTAGTTACTATTCCCTTTGTACAGTGAACTTGCCTGAAGTTAAACAGCCACTAAGTAAGTGGTAATGCCAAGATCTGAATCCTGGCAGTCTGGCTCAAGAGCTATTAACCATGAATACATTCTATTTAAGCCCATTGTGATAACTTACCTTTCTTCTCTTTTCCTACTGCTCCCTCTTCTCCCCAACATGCTACACTCTACATTTTAAGACATATAGGACTGAATATGATATATTGTCACACCTCTATGATCCAACTATAAAGTTCTGCTCCTCCCTTTCCAACCCAAATCAAAAGCCATCTCCTCTGCCAGAACTTCTACACCCATCCTATATAGAATTATTCACTCTTTATGAGCCTATCATATTATATACTTATGTACCTGTCTTATATGGCTGCTCTGTGAGTCTCTGGAGTTCCCTGCTTCTTTTACATTTTTGTATTGAACACAGAGTAATCAAAGCTTACAGAATTGAACTTAATTAAATGTAAATTCTGCTAGCCAAAATATTGAATTAATAGTAAGATTCTACTTTACCTCATCTTCAAACATAAAATGCGTACATTACAAACTAAAAGGATTCCTTGAAGGTGAGAAGTTAGCAGCAATCCTCTGAATGCTGGAGAAACACTGAATTCTTAAAGCTGTGTACTCCACAAAGTACTAAAAAGTAGAAATCTAAGATGTCACAAATATAAAGTTCTGGTACTCTAATTACTGATTATTAGTCCAAAGAAGTCCATCTCTTTTTGCTGCTCTTGCCACTTCCCCTACCCCAATAAACAGCCAAATTCATACACAACATGATACATCCAAAGTAAGGGGGAAATCAGCATAAACACAACAGCCACACTGCAAAAAAATAACTTTCTCTAATGAGGAGTTTTCAAATATTTCCCTTTGGTGCTTTTAATGACTTTTTTTTTTTTAATTTAGAGCACAGTAAAATCACAGTGGAGTGGAATGAGACTTTCAAAGTCTGTACTAGAACCTGGGAACCTGCATTTTTAACAAGGACCCTAAGTGATTATGATACAGATGAACTACAGACCACACTTAGAGAAACAGTTCTGGATGTTCCCGGGCAACGTTCTCTCCAATGTGAAATGCCGTACAACCATGAAAACTAAGCCTACAATTTATGTTATAGTCACTAAAACTAGAAGCAAAACTAAAATAATACACAATAGCTAATTTTTATACTAAGGTACTGTGCTGAGTATTTTTCAGTTTTCTTTCATGTAACCCTTACCACCATATGAAGTAGATATGAGGTATATAGATGAAAGTTAAGGGTCAGGAAGTTATTCACTTCCCCATATCACATGGCTTCTAAGTGGTGGAACACAGCCATTAAATCCACACTGTCTATTCAAAGCCTATTCTCCTAACTTGTTATGCCAACTCTCCTTTTACAATATATCTATCTGATACTTTATGAAGACAAAGTCAGGTAAAAAGAGGGAAGGCACAAAAACAAACCCCACCTTCTTCACCGTTTTATCTACAGTTATCACTGTTGCCTAGCTACCTTCTCAAAGCATGTCTTAGTTCCTAATGACAAACCACTTTGCCATGGAAACAACAGGCACTGAAGGTGGGAAGTTTGAAATATCCGTCAGGGATCGATGCTTGGATTACCTTATAGTAGTCAAGAGAAGTAAATTCTGGATCAGCTCTAATCCTGGGGGAACAAAGCAACTGGGTCGGGATCCAGCAGAACAGGGAAGACCCTCTAAAGATCCTGCGACCTTATTAGACTCAGGGACTCTTCAGATACTGGATCCCTAAAAAAGGTTATGACATCCAGTTCATCCGATAGACACCCAGAAGCTGGCAGCCTGATAAACATGAGGTTTATAGAACTAACATAAGGTGGACACTTCCCCTCTACCAGTAAGGATTTCTACATTTCATTGAAGGTGCAAACTAGTAGTAGTAATCTCTCTTTACTCTTTAATCTAACAATTGAAAAGACTCTCCTTTTTTCTTTTTCTCTCCTTCCAGTTTTAGTCTGAGAAAACAGCAAATAGTCTAGTTTGTGCTATGAAGGAAGACTCAAAATCCGAAAATGTTTTGTACGACGCTGCATGGAAGTTCACTATAGTGAAACAAGAATACATTCCTGGGAAGGAAGCTATCAAGACATCCACTTCAGCATAACTTAATAATAAGCAGGATCCCTTTTCACACCTAGTAGTTGAGAGTGCTGCCTAGAGGAAAGAGTTTTTATTTTTCTGGAGGTTTTTTTTGGGGGGGTGGGGTGGAGATAACAAGAATGTTCATTTTACAGCATGAATACTCTATGGTATGACAGATCTGGGAGAAGGGAACTTTGGGAAACATGAAAAGTGGGCACATCAGGAGTCCAAGATCCCAGAAAATAGAGCCCTTCTAGAGATCAGAAAAAATTGTTATCAGAATGGAGTAACCACCTTCTATCTACATCTCTACTGCCCACTTAAGCAGCTGTCTTTCCCTTCTACCTGCCACACTATGCCAGCTCCAGAAGGTTGAAGGTAAATTGTGGCAATTACCTTCACCAAATATCTCTAAGAGTTGCTTCAAAAACTAAGCACATGTAATTCTGGTGTGTTATGTATTTCCCAGGTTTTATCTCACACATTATAAAGCTATCTCCTTGATAAAATGTAAAAGACATGGTTTTGGAGTACCACCCAGCAAAACTCAAGTATCAACTCTATCACCTGTTACTTAACATCTCTAAAATCTATCGTGAGAATCAAAATGAGATCTTGTAGGTAAATCACCCACCACATGGCAGGAGCTCAGTGATAGCTATTATTTGAGAGAAGAGGGGGTTCTAGTTCTTTTAACAAAGTTTTTCAAAAGCATTTTACATTTTCAAAAGGTTTAAAACTATCCTCTTGCTCTAATTAGAAAATACTATTGATCATTTTTCAGGATAATTTTCTCCCAAAAAAGTTTCCATTGTCTAAATTCTTTGACAAAATAAATAGAAAAATTCATCCTACTCCCTGCATTTCTGAATGAACTCTTGAACCACTTCATCTGTTTGTTTGGTTAGGAAATACTGTACTGTTTCCTGAAATTCCCGGCCATTCTGCCTGAAAGATTTTAACAGAAATTTCCCAAACAGGGAAAGAGAAAGTTATATATTGTCAGTATTTATACATAAGCTAAAAACCACCCATATCTTCCTTCACTAGACTCTAACAGGCGAGCGATCAGATGATAAATTTCATCTCTTTCCATTTCCACAATTTGAATCTTTTGAGTTCCTCTTTATGAATGACTCAAGTGGAACTCAACAGCGCCATTCAGGACCTTTCCCAAAAAAACTCCCAGATATAGAGATAAAACAATTTTGGGGTCCCTGAAATAATAACAGAGACAAACCTTGGATTTTAGTTTTTAAAAAAAACAAATGAATGGCTTTACATCCTAAACACAAAATCAGTGTATCAGAAATACACCCAGACCCTCAGACAAAGCACATAAACTCTCTCTACAGGAACCTTGCTTAATTTACTTCTCACTTCTTGCTATCCACTCATCAAGTCTTAGGAAATGCTAATACCGTACGCTCCCAGGCTCACGTCTCTTCAGGGATCCAAATATGCTTTGCTGACGTATTCAGTCCCTCAAATCTGGAACTGTTTTGTGGAACAGCAATACTTAGCAGCAGACAGTGCTATCCTAAATTAACCATGTCACTAAAGCAAAGTGACAAACCACTCCTAGCCTCACCACCAAATGAGGGTAAGCGGTAACCAGCACGCGGCCGGAATCCCACGTTTATCAGTAACACTTATCAGCCAAAGACCAAGGTTAGCGGCTGTACCTCCACCGTAGGAACCGGCGCGGAGCCGGCTGAGAAATGAATGAGAGCGGCGGGGCGACACCGAGGCGGGCACGAGGCTGGCCCGGGGGAGGCGGGGCTGCAGCACTCGGGCCCCGCCCCCAGCCCTACCCCGGCCCCCGCGGTTCGGCGGCAGCGCCGCAATCCCCGCGCGGTAGCAACGCACGCGCGGGACCCCTTCCCAGCACCGCCTTCCCCTCGCCGCGCGGCCCCCAGCACGTACCTGCTTTGCAAACGGGGGCGCTCGGGCTCCTCCTCTCCGGGGAGCATCGGCTCTGCTCCGGGGACCTCCTCCGGTGCCGGACGCGGGCTGGGGGTGGGGCCACGCTCACCTCGCCAGTCCACAGGTGGGTGGGCGACGAGCAAGGCGAAGACACGGTGCCCAGCAGCGGCGGCGGGGGCTGCGGCCGCGGGGGGCTCCCGCGAGCCCCGGCCGCGGCGCCGCGCGTGGGGCTGGTGCCTCGCGTGGAGGTCGCGGACGCGCCCGTCTGCGTGGCCACCGTGGGGCTGGTGCGCGCGGCCGCACCCCCGCTGCCGCGCGTGGGGCTCGTGCTGCGTGAGGCTGTGCGCGGGCCCCCTCCACTGCTGCCGCCGCCGCCGCCTGAGGGGCCTGGGGCGCCGCCACAGCAGCCGCTGTTGTTGTTGCCGCCGCCGCTGCCGCCGTTGTTCCGCGTGGGGCTGCCATGTTGCTGCTGCTGCTTCAGCTGGAACGGAACCGTCGCCCTCATGGGCTGCAGGCGGCTCCCGGCTCCTCCGGGCGTGCCGACCGCACCGCCCCCAAGGGAGCCGGCCGGCGTGGGAGACCCATTACGCCTCACCCGCTGGGACATATCGGTCCACCCTCCCTGGTGACTGAGCGAGACGGGGAGTTTTGTTGTTAGGTTGAAGGGATAGGATTCTGGAGGCCGAAGGGAAGGTCCCCACGACAGGGTGATGAGGCCGGAATCCGGGGGACGCCCGAGCCACGGCCGGCAGCAACGAGGCGGTGTAGCCGCTGCCGCCGCCGCTTCTCCTCATCAACAATAGTGTCTCCTCGGTTTCCCCCGCCCCCGGCGAACGCCCATTGGTGCAGCGTCAGCCGCGCTCGAGCCGCTCCACCGCGCCCATTGGCTGCGAGCAGCTCGGGTCCCGGGCCCCTGGGGCCTCTTAGAGCCTGGGTTTGCGCGGAGACCGTCTGCTCTTTAAAGAGAAATAGACCCGCCCCTCGGGGGAGGGGGAGCGGAGGAAACAGGCCGTGTGTATGTGTAGTGTGCGCGCGCGCGCGCGTGTGTAAGTGTGTGTGTGTGTGTATACACGTGAGTACGCGCGTTCTTCGCCAAGCGCGTATTTCCTTTCCTACTGCGGGGTGCCCTGGGTACTCAGACTGTGGCATGTTGCCGAAGGGAATGTCCTGAATCATAGCGGTCCCCAGGGATGTCTTAAGTCTTACACTCCTAACTCATTTCCTTACCTCAGTATTCACTGACAGAAGCCATGAACGTACCGGTACGTCTTTCTGGCTTTTTATTTCTTCATCTTGTTGTGCCCTAATTACATCAATGTTTGGGCAGAGCTCAAAGGAGAAGAAATTTAATTAATCTTACTGGCATTTCACACCTCGTCTCTTTTTTTTTATTAAGCTCTACAAAGAGCCAAAACTCAGAAAGATTAAAATTGCTTGTTAGAATGCAGTTTTAGATTGTATCTACGAAGTCCAGTTAGCAAATGCTATTACTGCCCTCCTGTATCTCAAGTAATCAAGAATTTATTTTAATCAGCTACTTCACAGTTCCATGATACCTTGAGAAGATGTATGCTACCTCACAAATTTGTGAATGCCATAGTTTAGTGCCATAGTTTACAAAGGGCCTTATCTGATCCTCACAATCATTATTTGAGACAAAACTGGACCAGCCATTCATATTTTTATCTAGTGGAGGAAACGGCTCTCTATTATGGGCAAGAACTCAGGAAGGCAGGCGGTAACAGTACGTTCTGAAATAACCTTAGGGGCTCATCGTATAGACCAAAAAAAAATGCTGGACCCTTATCCCACATACCTCTCAGGCTAGAAATCTCCTGTCCATGACCTCTTTTCCCTTTACTACTTTATTAAATGTACATTCTAGACAGATTGCGTCTTATAAAAAGTGGAAGGCACAGTGTGATTTGCTCTGGACCTGAAATTCTACTGGATCCCTGGGTATTCTGGTGGAAAGCCTTTGAAGACTTCGAAAAGAGATTCAGGTTCCCAGATATCCTACTTACTGTGTGGCTTTTTACAGGTCACTAGCTGTAAAATGCAGTTAAACAATGTCATCTTCATACAATTGTTGTGAATATTAACGAAGGGTTAAATGAGAATGTGATATGTAGAGAGTACTCAACAGTTCCAGTCTCCATGTGATTCAGAGGTCCCTATCTCTCCTTATCACCTCCTCCTCCTCCTCTCTCTCCCACCACAAAGAGAGGCCCCAAGCCCAGGAACTGCCTAGTTGACTTGTGCTCTGAATAGACCTGACATCAGGACCCATCCCCATAACCTGGAGTGTAAACAAAAACAGCTTCTTACTAGACAGGACACACAGGAAACTGCCAACAAAATCCATACAGAGAGCTAAGGCTGGTCTTAATAGGTAAGAGAGGAGATAAGCCTTTAAATAAGGATGTCTTGGAAGCTGTATCCGGCACTTTGTCCTGCACAAAGTAGGAGTTCAATATATATTTACTGAATTAAACCAGGGGCGTTCAGCAGCCCTATTGTCTTCAGTTTCCTGATCACTTTCGATGTTAGTAGAGACCTATTTGTTGGTGGCAAGAGACTGAATTTTTCTGAGCTAAAGTACTGATTTCAGCACGAAAGTTCATTAGATTAAAGAGTTAAAATGTCCTTGGCTCAACCCTGAGTTCATCCTTTGCTTCAAGTGATGTTTCCTATAGAAACTCAAACTCTACATTTCCAGACAATGCCTGTTTTTCATCTTATTTGACAGCTTACCTCACTCAATCAGTTTAGGGCTTAACTTTAAACCAGACCAAAGAATTCTAAGGTATCCAAGTGTTTTATTTTTTAAACATTCTCTGATGATTTCATATCTTCAAAGTTTTAGTTATTAGATTGGTGCAAAAGTAAATGCGGTTTTTGCAATTATTTTTAACTTTTCAAACCGCAATTACTTTTGCACCAACCTAATACAAGTCATCCCAAATATCCTTTAGTACAGAGGAGGCTGAAATGGTTAATACCTGCTTCAGTCGATGTACTGTCATTTGTTTAAAGATGTAATGGCAATGCATAAAAGCGTCATTTACATGACTTCATTGTCTGTTGTTGAAGATTCAACATAATGTGCTTCAGGTTGATGTGTTGGTTTGCAGTTTGCTAGTTTATCGATGAAGAGAGTCCTTGTATTTCAGGGATCAATAAAGACATGTCTCCCTCTGATTTAACTTTCTTCTTCTTAGGATAGAATTCAAATTTCTCTCCAAGGTTGAAATGTGTCTATGAAATTAAAGAAGCAATGTATTAGAATTGGTTTATCTGTATTTAAACTCCGGAAGACAAAACAGATAGGCTCATTTGCTTCTGTGCTTTTATAACTCCTTAAAATGATCTTGTTATGGTAAAGGAGGGTGAGTTTTTAGAAAAAGTTTATGTCTGTAGTTTTTTTTCTTCCCACAGTTTTAGTAGAATCAGCCATATTCTTTTGTAAATCTCTAAAATATCATTGAATGGAACATTATACAGCCACTAAAATGATAATTATGAAGTCATGAATTCCTTTCATTTTAAAATGAAAAAAATAAATATTATGCATGTTACTGTACAAAACAACACGAGATTAAATCAAGCACAAGAGAAAATGATACAATCAAGAGAGAGGTACTTCGTGGACTGGGTAGATGCCTGACCACTGCACTGTACACCTGAAGCTGAAGCTGAATAATAATGAATGTCAACTATAATTTTATATATATATATAAGCACAGGATGTGGAGTACAGCATAAGGAATAGAGTAACAGCTATATACGATGTCAGAGGGGCAGTAGATTGGGAGAGGGGGGTTATTACATTGTGAGAGGTGTAAATGTCTAACTATTACATTGTTTTGTACACCTAAAACTAAGAATAATTTTTTAAAAGAGTGGTAAAAATGAGATATATGAGGCTGCTGCCAGTGTAACACGGCATACTGTTTTGCAGCAAACATTCTTTTTTAATAAATAGAAAGAGTACACTCTAAAATAACAATAGAAAGTATAATGTAGTAAGTATAAAAACCGGTAACAAGTCGTTATTATCAAGAGTACACTGTATGTGCTATACAGGCATATGAGGTCAGACAATTAAGTCCGCGAACTCATCCTAGAAAAAGTACCACATACCTCATTGCCGAACATCACTATGGTCACCTTCGAAGTCCTCCCCTTGGGAAGCTGTGCCTACACCAGCGCCTGGTCCACCCTTCAAAGCAATTTTGGAACTCTTTTTCTGGAATGGCCATCAGAATTGTCGTCCTAATACCTCTGATGTCCTGAATGTCAACAAAATGTCTTCTTTTCAATACTTCCTTTATCTTTGGGTAAAGAAAGAAGTCACTGGAGTTCACATCAGGTGAGTAGGGAGGGTGTTCCAATACAGTTATTTGTTTACTGGCTAAAAACTCCCTCACAGACAGTGCCCTGTGAGCTGGTGCATTGTTGTTATGCCATGAATTGGTGAAAAGTTCAGGTCATATAACTTTTTCATGCAGTCATTTCAGCACTTCCAAATAGTGAACTTGGCTAACTGTTTGTCCAGTTGGTACAAATTCACAATGAATAATCCCTCTGATATCAAAAAAGGTTAGCAACATGGTTGCAACAAGTTCACAAACTTAATTGTCTAACATCGTACCTCCGAGATATTTTGGTTTTGGGTTCCAGACACCACAATAAAGCGAGTATTGCAATAAAATAAGGTATGCCTGTACTTGTATATGACTGGCAGAACAGTAGGTTTGTTTACACCAGGATTATCACAAACATGTAAGTAGGTTGCCCTCTGACCTTTCAATCACTATGTCACTAGGTGCTAGGAATTCTTCAGCTTCCTTATAATCTCATCATTTTTTGGTCCATCGTTGACGGAACCATCGTTATGCAATGAATGACTACCATAACGTAACCAATCTCCTACTGATAGACATTTAAGTTATTTTCAACTTTTTGATATAACACACAATACTGTAATGATATCTTTACATTTACACTTCGAATTCTTTTGAGAGTATTTAAAATTTAGTGTTGTATAAAAGCAGTGTGTATACACAGATTAACAAATCAAATAGCTTTAGAAGGCTGATTTTCTTAAGTAACCATTTGCTTCATTTTCATTGCCCTTCACAAACCCTCCAAAGAATTGTTAAATCTCTCTGAAAATGATTAGTGTTTTTTTGTTTTTTTGTTTTTTTCCCTTAGAGACATCTGTTCTAGGACTTCTGCATTAGCTGTCAGCCCAGGGTTCCCCTTCACTTCTTCACTGTGCATACATCATGTTCCCTCTACCCAGGGTCTTCCATTTGTGTTTATTTGCTTGTTTACAACTTTGTTTTGCAATAGCTTCCAGAGGGTGTATGGCAGATCAATTTTTTGAGACATTGCATGTTTGCAAATGTCTTCATTCCACCCTTAATGATTTGGCTTAGAAAGAATGTTTCCTCAGTAATTTGAAGACATTACTCCACTGTCATTTGGCATTCAGTGTTGCTGTTGAGCAATCGTATGGCATTGTGACTTCTTATCCTTTATATATGATCTGTTTTTTCTTCCAGGATCTTCTCTTTGTTAATGGTGTCCTGAAATTTCATTATGCTGTGCCTTATGTAGGGCTTTTAAATTTTTTTTATTTCCCAGGGATGGACACCAGATGTTTTTCAGATGGGAAAAAGTTATTATTCTTCTGTAATTTATTTCCCTTCACATACTAACCTTGCCCTCCCCTGAGAGAATGACACCTTTGGACTATAGACTCTACCGGCTAATTTCTGGTTGAGGTTTGGGCAATGTGAGATCAGATTGCAGGAAGAGAGCAGTCAGAGTATTTCTTTCTGCTGTATTCCTGATGCAGAGCCACATCTCTCAGACAGTAGTATATCTTGCACTGGGGGGCCCTTCTTCCTCTACTCCAGTTCTACCTGGGCTCCATTTACACTGCCTCCTCCAACCTTGTCCCTTCAGCCCTGAGTATAACAGCTTCTCATGGTTGCTATCTGGACACTATACCACCTGTGTTTGTTCCCTTAATCCTTCCTGATTATAATTCCGTAAGAGTCACTTCGTAAAAATCTCTTTATCTGAACCATGTGGGGTGAATTGTGTTTGCTGTTGGGACTCCACCTGATACAATCTGTTCTCTCTCTCTCTCTCTCTCTCTCTCTCTCTCTCTCTCTCTCTCTCTCCCTTCATTTTTCAAGAAATATTGAGCTTCTTGGACTAACCCTCTAACTTTTTCTGTTACCCATTTCTATATCATCTCTTGGATCTACCTCCTGGGAAATTTCTTTGTCTTCATCTTCCAACCCCTCTATGAATTGCTTATTTCAGCAATCATATTTTTCATTTCCAAGAGCTCCCTTTATTCTCTGATCATTCCTTTTTATTTTAGCATTCCATTGATGTTTATTCATGTTTCATGGATCTAATTTATTTATCTTCCTGTATTATCTTTGTTTTCCCAAAATTCTTTTGTTTTGGTGTCTGCCTTTCATGATGGAGACATTCCTCAAATATCAAGTGACTTTCACATAATAGCTGATTGTTAGCTCTGCGTACTCAAGTGTAGCTTGTCCCTTGGTGGGCTTTACTTTGGGGTCATTGAGCAGGAATCCACCTGCTTCATTGTAGGCCCCCGAATGTGATTTCTCTTGTGCTGTTAAATTTTTCAAGAAGAGAATCCACCAACCTCTTGTCTGGCATTCTTGGAGCCAAGTGCAGGAATTAAACTGAGCATCTTCAAATTCAGAATAAACTTTCATTAATGGGAATATTTTTAATGGGAAGAAATTCCTTGAATGAAATTGTGGTATCCAAGAGTACGCATTTCAAAATTTGATGGAGTCCAATGCAATTTTAGAAGGTTCCAAAGAAAAAAGCTTAATGTGGTTTAAAAGAACAAAGCAAATGCATTTTATAAGTTTTAAATGTCATCAGAACTTAATAAGGTGCTTTCCTTATGGAATTAATGTTCCAAGAGGTAAAAGAGACTGAAATAAATTCTTCTTTTCCACAGGTCCTACTTAGCTTCAGAATTGGTGCTAACATAAGTTATTTAAAAGATTAAATTTCTCATCTTTCAAGAAAACAAAATTAGATTCCCTAAAAATGCCATTTGATTGATAGTGCAGTAGAGGCAAAAATGTCAATTGCAGTAGAGGCAAAAATGGAAACCTATAAAGAGGTGCTTGGTCTTATCTGTCTATAAGGACCTAAGGAAGTAGCAGCTAAAAATAGTTGCTTAAACCGGTTATCATTTGGTAACTGATATTTGAGTTTATGACAACTGTGGGAGATCAATCTCAGGGTGGTGATTGCGCTGTAGGCTATGAGAATAATTAGGGCTAAAAACTATTCAACCATACTCCAGAGAGAGGCATTCCACAGAACATGAGGGTAAGTTACTTTTAGAGTACCTAAATTATATCCTGGTTATAACTAAACTGTAGGATCTAGATCTATGCTAATCAAAGTAGCCTTTGCCTTTTTTCAAAATGGCTGATCATCTTACCCCAGAAGCTTGCTCCATATTTTGTGCTAAATACCTCACTACATAGCAGACAGTAAAACTTCATAAACTTCTTCATAAACTCTACTCCAGAAAGGCAAAGTCTCAACCAGAAATAGACATTTCCCTTCCAAAATGATTATAAGGAAATCTTTAAGTTTTCTGTCTTTACGGTGACAGCTTGATAGAGATAAATGAGGATTGGTACATGAAATATGCCTTGCCCTTTCAAATTCTGTAACAACCACTCAACATGAACTCACAGATACCAGTTGTTGCTGTGTAATAGCAATCCCTTTATCATTGCTGAACTGGAGCTGGATTTCTTAACAGAGGGAAACAGAAGAGAGAAAATACATGCAATCTGCATTGTACCTTATCATTCTTACCTATCCTTCTACTCTGGAGATGTAGTTGAATTTTCCTCAAAGAAATACAGTTAAATGCTGTCTATTGGCAAATCCAAGCACTGGTTCATAGTCAACAAAATTTAAGCTCCTGCTATATACCAGATACTGTGTTTTATACAGATACCATTGTCAATAAATATTTGTGAATGAATGATTTCAAGAGCACTAATATTATCAATGATTACTGCTATCTTTTCTCAATATCACTTACCCTTGCCAGAATAGAGAGTGAATTCAAAGGGCAAAGTGTCAAATCACTACTTCATGTTACACACAGTGAGAAGTAGCTTAGCCCCCAGTTATGTGTCTCTGGTAAGTTGGGAGAATTCGCTGAGACGTGGTACCTTGTGAGATGATTTAGGCAGCTTAGATGTGGATAAACTTAACCATTTACCCCTCCCATGTAGTGAAAGCATAGGCCTGCCCAGACTTGGTATCCAGAAAACTAAAATAAGACTTCTTGGTTGACTCAGCTCCTAAATAGTCATTACGCATGGAGCACAAAGACTTCTTAGAGATCTCTCCATGGAGAAAAAGACTTCAGATGACTAGCAGCTCTTTGACCTGTATTTGTAGGTCAAATGACAATCACCTATCATGTTACTGTTTTTTATATATTTTTAAAGCAATGTCCTTTTAAAATCTTTCCTACCAACTCCATTTTAAGTACATACCGTTCTGAGGGACAGTTGCAGAATAGAGTGCTTCTCAATACATGCATAGTCTATTAATAGTAAGCATGAAAAAGAAGAAACCAAAAGGGAATTTAAATTCATGCTCAATATATAAGTTGATAAAATTGTGATCCTACTCTTCCCTGCCTACAACCAAGAGGCTCCACACTAACCAAAGTCTAAGCTTCCCTCCTTTCCCCTCACTTCTGGCATGATTTCTCTTCAGTGCTCTCTATGACTGACATTTTAGTTAATTCTTAGGAACTCTCACCCGTTTCTCATCACTTCCCTCAGTGTGATTCTACTGAACCCTAAATCTTCTGTAATCCAAGAGCAAGGGACTTGTGAGTGGTAAACAACCTCAAACTAAATGTCTCCTTTTTCTTATTCTGGGGATGATATCATTATTCTGCCAGGGTTCCAGATTCTAAAACCTAGGATGATAGTAACAATTTTATTGATAGTTACCATTTATTGAACATTCACTATGTGTCAGCCTCCAGGCCAAGTACTGTACACACTACAACACACTTATATTTTACACCTCTACACACAGGTACTACTATCCCCATTTTGATGGATAAAGGACAGGAGGGGTAATTTTAAGTGGATTTTCCAGGAATGTATAGCTAGTAAGAGCCATAGGTGGGATGAAGTCCCAGAGAGTCTGAATCTAGAGATCATACTCTCAACCACTGCACTAGGATAATTTTCTTCCTAACTTTAACTTCAGAGACACAGTCCAGCATAGCAGTTAAGTGGCTTTGGAGCCAGAGTTCTTGAGTTCAAATTCTAGTTCTCACTTATACTAGCAAGACCTGGAGCAAGTCATTTATTTCTTCTCATACAGTTCTGCTGAGGTTTGAACACATAAATTCATGTGACAAGCTATGTGACCAGCACATAAAAAGCACTCAGTGAATGTTAGCTATTATCGTCCAAGCCTTGGTCACGCCCTGTTAATTGATTCCATCTAATCCTTCCAGTTCATCTCCACTTCATTTTCACAACTGCAGCTTTAAAAGGGCCCTACCACTAACTTTTCTATATTAGTTTATATATAGCAGGAAGATTAATCTTCCTCAGTTTCATACATCATTTCCATGCTCAAGAACCTCCAGTGGCTCCCTATCACAAATTTTATCAGATCCAAATTCCTCAGCTTAGCCTTCAGGTGTATTTCCAAAATTCCCTTGTTTGGCTTCCTCATTCCCTCTCTACTCAAGCCCTTTTCACATAGCTTGCCATGTGATTTCTTCGTTTGCATTTTTTGTGTTCTCAGGAATATGATTCAGTGGGTTTTATCATTTAAACCCTTTGTAAAATTGTGCCTGGGCTCTCTAGGTAAGTATGTAATATCATCAATTAAATCTGCAGTGACTATTCTTCTAAGAAGGCTTTTCTGATTAACTCCACCCAAGCCTGATCCTGCCAATTAACTCCTAAACATTTCTGGAAATACTCTGCATTATGTTAATTTGTACTTGTTTGTATAGTACTTAGTGTTTTTATGCATTCAAGTCTTCTTTCAGCAAATTTTCAGTCCTTAAGGCCAGAGATTATGGTTTTTCTTCCTTCTCAGTGCTATTGACTGCTTGATGGTGTGAAACTCAATGCAAAAGAAAGTTCTGTTAGAGGTGAACAAAGTAATGTGGCACTGGGCCTTATGTTCCTTTTAGTGCAGGTAACAAATACCTTCGCATTCTACAACTTTCCACATCAAGGTAATTTTCATAATAAGGCAAGCCACTTCCCTCTGACAAATAGGGCATCCTTTCAACAGCAGCCAGAAAGCTGATCTCTTGATTCTCCATTCCTGGGCGTGTAGGCATGTAAGCAGAAGAAGGCAAGGGATAGGCTGCCATAACATGTCTAGAGGCCTTTGCTGTGATAACACTAAGTCAGTAACCCTACAGTGGGGAACAGAGTCAGGTTGCAACTAACTCCATGTCACCTGCTACAGCAGACAGCACCCTGGCAGCTTTCCTTTCCTCTACTTAGAGAAAATGCTCCCCCTTTCAGGCACCTCCCTGGATCCCTGATCCGAAGGAGACTCTACACCCTCCCCATTTCCACAAGAAGCAAAAGAAGATAGGATCCATGAATACTGTCCAACTCCAGATGAGTGATAGAGAGAAGGGAGGAGGTCTAGAGGTTTTCAAAGTAACACTTGAAATGGGACCCAAAGGAACTGAGTCATAGATCACCTTTAACCATCATGACATTTACTTCTTTGGTAGAATGACAAAAGGAAGATAATAACTGAAACCACTGAAATGAAAACTCAATCATCCCAGTACATCAAGCAGAGCAGAGAAGGCTTGTCAACATTCACACAAAAATGTAAGGGTGCTCAAATTCCATGAGGCTTAGGTGTGGCTTTTACTTTAAAGGTGGAATTTTTTTTTTTAATTCTTCATAATTCAGAATTAGAAACAGGTAGAATGATGGGATTTTAGAGCTCATGTGGTCTACGTTCCGTATTTTATAAATGCGGAACTGAGATCCAAAGAGGAAAATTAACTGCCAAGGCCACAGGAGTGGTGAGAGAGCCAAGATGAGAGC
Organism: Rhinolophus hipposideros; assembly: GCF_964194185.1. NCBI lineage: Eukaryota > Metazoa > Chordata > Mammalia > Chiroptera > Rhinolophidae > Rhinolophus > Rhinolophus hipposideros. The sequence goes on along the minus strand of NC_138052.1, from coordinate 72,264,027 downwards.
TCGGGTCTTCTCGTGATCCAGTGCAAAGTACATCCACTGAGCAGTAAAGACATCTGTGCCTGGGCGAGGCTCTCACATTCAAGTAAGATCCAGAAAACATGAGTAAACACATCTCTAGAAAGATAAAGTTCCAAACCCACCATTCTGGGCCACAACGCAGCATGGTTTTGTTAAAAAGTTCCAAGTTTTCTGATTTGCAAGTGAAGGAAATAATGTGAAAAAAAGAGAAAAAAAAGAAAGAGGGGAAAAAAACAAACAAAAACCCAGTATAACCTAAAACAAAAGAAGTTTTCTTAGTGGCTTAGTGTTGTTCAGAAGCAAAGTGGAACAGAGTAGGGCCCGAATTCTCCTGGCTCCATCTCTAACACTAACTAGCTTTGAAAAGTCATTTAATATCTCTGGGTCTCAGTTTCCCATGGGCAAAATGAAGGCATTCTACAGCAAATTATTTCTAAGGTCTCTTTCATCTCTATTATTTTAGAATAAACATTAGAATAGTATTCAAGCCTTATGACACTAATAGAATTTTATCACATCCAAGATTTGTAATACAAAAAAATATATAAAATGAAGGTGGTGAACAAGTAGGTGGTTGATTGTGAATTCAACTAAATGGATATTTATTATGTGCCTGGTCTATGTCAGGTCTAGGACTCTCAAGACAAAGAAGATGTGGCCCTACCTTGGTTCCCCGAAAATAAGACCTAGCTGGACAATCAGCTCTAATGAGTTTTTTGGAGCAAAAATTAATATAAGACCCAGTCTTATTTTACTATAAGACCGAGTCTTTAATATAATACAATATAATACAATACAATACAGTACAATACAATACAATACAATACAATACAATACAACATAACACCAGGTCTTATATTAATTTTTGCTCCAAAAGATACGTTAGAGCTGATTGTCCAGCTAGCTCTTATTTTGGGGGAAACATGGTAGCTCTGGAGAAGCTAGCAGTTAGCCTAGAGGAAAGAACTATAAGCCTCAGTATTCACAGATAATCTCTTATCTAAGTACTATCCTGTCTGACCAAAGATCAAACAAGAAGGGTTTTGCCAGAGGCACCTTGGCAGGCAACTTCCTGGTTTATTTTCTCTTCTTACATCTCCACCAACTCCCAAGTATTACAAGTAGTAAGGGCTAACTGGTCCCTGCAAGAACCCACTTGAACAACATTCCTAATTCATGAGTCTGGCCAGAAGCATGATAGGTCAGACACTGTAATAGCTGTTTACTGTGAGTATTGTAAATAATAGATGTAAATTGTCATTAACCCAAATTTTATCCTGGATCAAAGCAAAATGCTAAGAATTTGCAGTGCATGCCCATTACTCTGCTCTGAAAATGGACAAATCAATATAAGTATCTCTGTTAGAGAAACTGAGGGAAAGAAGTAGTCTATGAAATATGTGTCTCTGTACATGTCTGAAAAGATCAGAGTGGTGGAGCCTTTGTTCAGCAGGGAGGGGGTATGTGAGCTGTTGGGTAGTCAAGGGAAACCTTTGAAGGTATGAACAGACTGAGAGAATCAGTAAGAGCTGCTTTGGGTTTAACTTTGGCAAAATTGTACACAATCTGTCTGCCTCTGTGTGTGTAGGTATGAATGTTCCTTGTATGTGTGTATGTACATGGATACCTCTACTTTCAATACTTTTCCTCATTTCAGAATAATTTTCTTTGAAGCAATAGCAATAATGTCTTTGTTTCAAGGATGTGTACATTTCATTTAACACCAGGTTAGTGTGTTATCCTAAATGCACTGTTCTAGCCCTATTTAGAAATAAAGGCACCATAAGCAAATAAGAGAGAGAGAGAGAGAGAGAGAGAGAGAGAGAGAGAGAGAGAGAGAGAGAGAAAGAAAGAAAGAAAGAAAGAAAGAAAGAAAGAAAGAAAGAAAGAAAGAAAGAAAGAAAGAAAGAAAGAAAGAAAGAAAGAAAGAAACAGAGAAAGAAACAAAGAAAGGAAAGAAAGAAAAAGAAAAGACAGACCTGCTGTGAGCCATTGAACCGGAGTGTGGGGGCGGGGGGAGGTGGAAGAAAGGGGGTGGGGGAGATGTGCCTCTGAAGAGCATTCTGAATTCTAGAGGTATTCTCAAGACTCGTCAGAGGTGTAAGGAGGGTGCTTAATGCAAGATACCCTCTCCATCATAAGACTAAATGTTCAAGTCCTGCTATCGTTGTATACTACCTCCATATATACGTAGGTATAGTGATGCGAAATCTGCACTACTCCACGTAACAACCAGGGGAGTAGCTGCAATCCAGTTCACCAAACAACAATTGTAACGGCCACGTAGGTATGTTATGCAAAGTGAAAGCTTAATATGTGGAGACAAGTGCAGCAACCACCTTGAATTACTTTATTCTGTCCTAAGTGTTGTCCTTTCATGCAAACAGCACATAGTGTGTGCATAAATGACCCTAGCTACAGAAATGGGGGGGAGGGGAAAAGGGGCACGTGTAGAAGAAAATAATTGGAGTGGTAGGCCCAGCTTCTGAAGAAATAACAGACTTGAGAAGAAAAATGCCTGCAGTCACTCTTCCCCTGAATGAGACATGGTGAGAGGGCGCATGAACAGGCACCCTCTGCCTCCTAAGCTAGAAAACACAGAGACCAGGACTCTGCACATATCTACCCTCCTCTCTTTTTGTGACCCCATCCCATTAAACTTTTTTTTCTCTACAAGTTTGAAAACAGAGTTCAGTGCTTGTCGGATTATAAGCCCTAAACCAATATGAGTCAGTTAGTCATAATGCCACTGGCTTCCGCAATGTCTTCTGATTAAGCAAAAACCTATCCAAACAGCATCTAATAATAATAATAACAACAACAACAACAACAACAATAATAATAATATACTGAGCATTTCATTGCACATTAAATGAGCAGGCCACTATTATATAGGGCAAATAGAAAAAGTACAGAACACTGAATAAGCTTTCATATCCCACTGAAACTCATGGTAGGAGCAGGAAAGCAGAAATGGCTAAAGGAAAACTATATGACAAGAGAACTGTTCTCTAACACCTGCTTTAGGCATAGGATAGATTTCCCCCGTTCTTTCTTGTTTGGGGGTGTTTATGTCATCAGAGCGTTATTTAAAAATATTGCACAAACTTATTGTGCAAAAAATTAAAATGTATAGATAACCAATAAATAAGTAAATAGAAAGAAAACAAAGGAAAATCACCCATGTCATCCCCCAAATATAATTGCCATTAACTTTTCTAGCCATTTTTCTGTGCATTTGCGTATGTATTTCACACATAAAAAGAACAAGAATCATACTACACATATTATTTTGTAGCCTGTTCAACATACATCATGAAATTCTTTCCATGTCTTATATATTTCTAGGGCTATTTTTAATGGCAGCAGTAAAAATTCGTACATGAACTAGAATGTATGGATATCCATTCTGTGCATACATCATAACTTATTTAATTCCCAGTTCTTGGATGAGGTTATGTTATGGGCTGAATCATGTCCCCCTAAAATTTTTATGTTGAAGTTCTAAGCCCCTGAGTCTCAAAATGTGACTGTATTTAGAGATTGGATATTAAAGAGATAATTAGGTTAAAACGAGGTCATTGGGGTAGGCCCTAATCCACTCTGGTGTCCTTATAAAAGAGAAAATTTGGATACAGACATATGCAGAGGAAAGACTGAGAAAAGACCTGGAGAAGATGGCCATCTACAAGCCAAGGAAAGGAGCCTCAGAAGAAACCAATCTTGCTGATGCTTTAATCTTGGATTTCTAGACTCCAGAACTGTGAGAAATAAAATTCTGTTGTTTAAGCCACCCAGTTTGTGGTGCTTTGTTATGGCAGCCCTAGCAAACTAACGTGGTTGTTTCCAATGTTTTCTAATTAGGAACATCCTTGTATTTAACTCTCTGGGCACATGTCCAATTATTTTCTTGGAATACATTTCTAAACAAGGATTGTTGGGTCAAAGGGTGACTATCTTTTTACACTTCGGACATGTATTGTCAAATTGCCCCTGCCAAGGGTGTGGTTTCTAGATACTCCCAAGGCCACTAATCTTCCAGGTGCCAAATATTTTTTTATAGGTTTTTCCTCTTTTTTCTAATTATGTGTTTTTCAAATTTTCCATTAGGAATACATGTAGCTTTTATAATAGTAAAATATGTTTATTGTAAAAAAGGGAAAAGAGAGCCTTATGTAATATAAAAGATTTCTACATTTGACTGAATTAAAATGAAACTTACATGAAACAGCGGTTTGAAGAGACAAACTTGAAAGCTAATCATGAGAATGAGAAGACAAGCCACAAACTAAGAAGAAATTTATGGGGGCGGTAAAAATCTGAGAAAGAACTGTTATCTCAAACAACAAAGAACTCTTAAAACTCAACAATAAAAGAAACAAAACCAAAACAACAATAAGAAAACAAACAACCTAATTTAAAAATGGGCAAAAAACCTGAACGGACACCTTGCCAGAGGAGATATTCAGATGGCAAATAAGCAAGTGAAAAGATGCTCAATATATCATTACGGAATTACAAATTAATGCAACAATGATAATTCTATTCTTAATTTTTTGAGGAACCTCCATTCTGTTTTCCATAGTAGCTGTACCAGTCTCCATTCTCACCAGCAGTATATGGGTTCCTTTACCTCCAAACCTCTCCAACACTTGTTATTACATATCTTGTTGATAACAGCCATTCTAACAGGTGTGAGGTGGTATCTCACTGTGGTTTTGATGTCCATTTCCCTAACACATAGTGAAGTTGAGCAGTTTTTTTCATGTATCTGTTGTCTGTTTGTATGTCTTCCTGGGAGAAGTGCCTGTTCAGGTCCTTTGCCCATTTTTTAATTGGATTATTTGTTTTTTCTGTTGTTGACTTGAGTTCTCTATGTATTTTGGATATTGGCCCATTATTGGAGGGGTTGTTTGCAAGGATAGTGTCTTTGATTTGGCTGGTTGCCTCTTTGTTTTGTTGATGGTTTCTTTTGCTGTGCAGAAACTTTTTAATTTGATATTGTCCCATTCATTTATATGACCCAGCAATCCCTCTTCTGGATATCTACCCAAAAAATCTAAAAACATTTATCTATAAAGATATATGTACCCCTATCTTCATTGCAGCATTATTCAAGGTGGCCAAGACAGGGAAGCAACTGAAGTGTCCTTCGATAGATGGTTGGATAAAGAAGATATGATACATATACAAAATGGAATAATACTTGGCCATAAGAAAAGATGAAATACTGCCATTTGGAATAACATGGATGGATCTTGAGATTATCCTGCTAAGAGAAATAAGTCAGACACAAGAAGCTGAGAACCATATAATTTCACTCATATGTGGGATATAAAACTGAAAACAACGTATGAACAAGACAAACATACAAACAAAAACTTACACACACAGACAGTAGTTTAGTGGTTACCAGGGGAAGGGGAGAGGAGGGTAAAGGGGCTCAAGTATATGGTGACAGAAGGAGATTTGACTTTGGGTGGTGAGCATACAATGCAATATATGGATGATGTATTATAGAATTGTACACTTGAAGCCTATATAATTTTATTAATCAATGTCATCTCAATAAATTTAAAAAACAACAACTAGACACCTATTAGAAAGGTAAAAGTCCAAAACACGGATAACACCAAATGCTGGCAATGATGTGGAGAAGCATTCGTTGCTGATGGAAATGCAAAACGGTACAGCCACTTCAGAAAAAGGTTGGCAGTTTCTTACAAACTGAACACACTCTTACCATATGACTCAGCAATTGTGCTCCTTTGTATTTGCCCAAATGAATCAAAAACTTATGTCTGCCCAAAAATCTGTACTTGGACGTTTATGGCAGTTTTGTTCAGAATTGCCTTGGAGGTAACCAAGAATTTAACCAAGGATAAACAAACTGTAAAACATCCATACAATGGAATAGTATTCAGTGTTAAAAAAGAAATGAGCTATCAAGCCATGAAAAGACATAAAGGAAACTTAAATGCATATTCCTAATGGAAGAAACAATCTGAAAGGCTACATACTGTATCATTCCAACTATATGACATTCTGGGAAAAGCAAAACTATGGACACAGTAAAAAAAATTAGAGATCACCAAGGGTTAGAAGGAGGGAAAAAAAGAATAGGCAGAGCCCAGATGATTTTTAGGACAGTGAAACTATTCTGTTTGATACTATAATGATGGATCCATGTCATTATACATTATTTGAAACCTAAAGAATGTACAAGAAGAGTGAACCCTAACGTAAACTATGGATTAGGGGTGATAATGATGTGTGAGTGTGAAGTCATCAGTGTTAACATATGTACCACTCTGGAACAGACTGTTGAGAGTGGAAGAGACTGTGTGTGGCGGAGGTGGGGCATGGTGTGGGGGACTGGGGTAGGATAAATATGGAAATTCTCTGTATTTTCCACTCAATTTTGCTGTGAACCTAAAAGTGCTATGAAAAATAAATTCTATTAAAAAACAAACAAAAACTCATGGAGCGATAGCATGTTGGATCAAGTCATTATTCAGAAACCTGTCCCCCACGAAACTTCCCGTTTATGTAAGACTCCATCATTCTCCTAGTTACACAAGCCAGAAACCTGGGCGTCATTCTTGACAACTTCCCTTGCCTCACTACTCGCATTCATTCACTCCTACTGAAAACATATCTTAATATTCTTTCCATCACTGTTGCCACCTTTCGAGGCCAAGCAATCATTATCTTTCTCCAAGACCAGAAATAGTCTAAAAGGTCCTCTAGCTTTTATCTTGCCACATTTCAATCTATTCTCAACACAATAGGCAGAGTAATCTTTTGGAACATAAATGTATGTGATTCCACTGTTTAAAACGTGAATAGATTTTTTTTCCCCTGCACTTTGAATGAAAGCCCAACTCTTCAAAGCTGGTCAGGGCTGCCTATCTTCCAACCCTAACTCACACCCCGCTCCCCCTTGCTCATCAAGCACCAAGAACATGAGCCTTCCTTCACCACTTTGCCTAACAGACTTCTTGTTAATCTCTGTCTCTGGATCTGGTTTATTTCCTTCACAGACTTTGAATTTTGTCAGTTCTTATTTATTTACTTATTCTCTGTTGATCTCCCCACAACCTGGAAGCTCCATGAGAATAGGAGTTCTTCTATCCTACCTAACATGGAATGCCAACCCCTGACACCATCCCTGGCATAGTAGGCAGTGGTGTACCAAGGGAGTAGTAACCCCAGCAATAAGGGGATGCGTTTAAAAACAGTAATATTAATAAAAACCAACTAGGAGTTGGTCTGCTTTTTATCATTACCAGGAGTCTTAAATTCTAAAAATGTCTATGATAGAATACTTCTCCCCTACCAAATTCTTTGGTTGGTATAAATTCTGTAACAATTGTTGCTATTACTAATTTCACTAAGAAAAGCTTCAAATGAGCACAAATTTGTATTACTCATGCTTCAATAAACACTTTATTTTACACTAAAGTTAACTGAGAGGATTTCCAGTTTATAGTAGGCTCTTGAGACAGGCAGAGTCAGCTATCCACAGGCATCTCACCAGTACATTCCCAACAGTTTAGAATTGTTCCAGCTCATTTTGGGAGCAGTTTGTAGCTCAGACCCCTGTGTCAATACATATTGAATTTAAACAGTAGATTCAAAATAAATGATAGCGCATGATTGTAGAGATTAAGATACAAAATGATTTCTATTCTCTCACTCTATGTGATCATTTAAAGTTTCATTTGTGTTTAAAATATAAAACAGTGAAACAGTGCACACTGCAAGATATAACACTTGTGGTTAGTGCGTATTTTAGTTCATACATGAAGTATTTTACTGAATTTAAATATCTTTAAAAATGAAATTTATTCTTTTAAAATTGTTATTCTTGTTATTTTAATAAGCTAAAATATTATTCATCAACAGAATAATATATAGGCATATGTCTTTTCAAATGTAAAAACTACATTAATGTTAATTAAAAATATCAATTACTTCTTTCCTTTTTTGAACTGATATTTTATTCTTATTAATGTCATAATTATATATATATACATATATAGGTATACACACATGGTTCAATAAAACAAAATTTTCACCTTCACATTTTTTTTCTGGCCATTATTGTTCATTTCATGATTCTCATTAAATATAAATTAGTTATATAGAGAGAAGCTAAGAAATTATCTGTTCCAGGTTTTGAATTTGTTGATCACTTACATCATAGATTTGACAATGATGGTAGGTGATCAAAAACTATTTGTTGAATGTATGAATTAGTCAATTTTAAAAGTCACTAGTGTGTAAGGGTTTAATCTCCCTCCAAATTAACCAACCTACATACTAACTAAAGACACCAATAATTTTATTTCTACATGGTAAAACCTATATATTTATAGAAGATGTAAGACCAGACAAATCAAATTTTTTTCAAAAGGCAAAACATACCTATCCAGATTATGACAATGGAGACAAAGTTTGACTTAGATCACAGTCAAAAAGCAACAATTTTAAAATGAAGTAAAGCCACCCATTTTGGAAATGAAGCCTCCTGAATTTGCCAGAGAAAGCTGTATAATTGGTGAGGAGCTTTGGTATCTCCTACAGTTAGTTCCCTGGGAAAAGATGGGAACAAATTTTTGGATTTTTGGTGTGTGTCTTTTTTTTTTCCCCCAGCAAAAAACAGTAGGCAGCCTACTCAAACCGGCACTTCCTTTACCCTTGTGACTATACCCTGCTATGTTTCTAGGACAGTAAGTTCCCTGTGTTTGCCACTTCTAATTTCTGAGTAACAATGTAAGTGAAATGGATTTTCCAACTGCTCTAGGGATCAAAGGGGTTCTGGGCTTTGAGCTTTGTGAATTCCATTCACTGTTCCTGTTTTCTCAGTTTTAACGTCTGTTTCTCTGTCACACACACACACACACACACACACACACACACACACACACAGGCAAGGAAATATTGTTTCCTAATCACAGCTACAAAGGGGCTTTGGGTGTTGTCTTACATCCAAAGTGCTGCCAAGGGTGGAGCTTATCTGAAAAATTCAAGGAACTGTTTAATTATAAGGCAAGTACTTGCTTTGCCTGTTTTAGTTAAAATGTAATCTTAAAAAATAAAGAGTCAGAGTCCAAAATCAACTTAATTATTTTGAAATCTATAAAAGAGGAGAGATTAATAAGTACTATATTTATTCTTTTCCTTTCTTAAATTGAGGAGTTCGTTTCCTTTCTATTTACCCACTATCTGTTTGGGGAGGAGTTTATTTACTTAGGCTAGTAGAAATGAAGTCCTTTAAAATTTGCTTTTGGGTGGAGAATTATTAAGAAAGGTGCAGGAAAGACTAGTATAATTTTACACTAAAATTGGCAGTTTTTACATTGCTTCCATTTACATATAGTTTCTTTCTCACCCTCTCAATTTAGTCAAGTTCATGTCATTTGCATGATAAATGTGTTACTGAAAAGACTACTTGTACCAGAGGAGAGCCTATTTTTTAAAAAAACCAGTATTGATGACTCCTTTTACTTGAAGAATCATGTTCTATTCTATACAGCCAGGTTTTCAGGTAGCAGATTTGATTAAAGAGAGAGAGGCACATCAATATGCTATGTAGCAAAGCATACCTTTTGAATTCCAGACTGAATTTCACTAGAGTTTCGGTCTAGAAAAACCAGTTTAGCAGAATTTGTAGCACCAATAACCTTACCAAAAATGAAAATTTAAGTTATCTGTTGTACATTACAATTGAAGTTAGTAAAGGTCTGATTTGGGCTCCCATAATTTAAGTAAAAAATCAGAGAAAGTTTAGCAATAAATGAGGAGAACATTTCAAAATAAGACATATAAAAAAGAGGCTACCTACCATACCAGGAAGGTGGAAGGGGATATTATAGTTTGGAGAAGAAAAATCTGTAGGAGAGACTTTACGTTGTTTTGAAATTTATCTATCTAAAAGCATATCACCAACTGTTTTCTTTGACATGAGTAACTAAAAAAATAAACATCTCAGCGTTACAATCAGAAACATTTTAGGTAAGGAGCAGCCAGATGGCTCTGTTGATCAGAGCGCAAGCTCTGAACAGCAGGGTTGCCGGTTTGATTCCCACATGGGCCAGTGAGCTGCACCCTCCACAGCTAGACTGAAGACCACGAGCTGCCACTGAGATTCCGGAGGGATGTCCAGATGGCTCAGTTGGTTAGAGCGCGAGCTCTCAACAACAAGGTTGCCAGTTCAGGTTTAATTCCCACATGGGATGGTGGGCTGCGTCACCTGCAACTAAAGGTTGAAAACAGCAACTGGACTTAGAGCTGAGCTGCGCCCTCCACAACTAGATTGAAGGACAACTACTTGGAGCTGATGGGTCCTGGAGAAACACACTGTTCCTCAAGACTCCCCAATAAAATGTATAAAGAAAAAAAGAAACATTAGGTATGAAACAGTACAAATAAGTTGAGGTGAAGGGCACTAGGGTCAGTTTCCGAGAAGGTCAGTGCAGCACACAGCTCCACACTTCTCTGGTTCACTCTGCCATGAAACAAGAGACTGGACTTGGAGAAAATGATTTCTGAATGCCTCTTCTCTGCTCCTACCATTCTAAAAGGCTGAATTGAATCTCCTTCTGTCTCACCTTTCCTTTATCAATAGTGGCCTTCCTTTTCTACTTTTCCTGACCATCTCTCCTACCAAATTAAAAAAAAAAAAAAAAAGAAGTAAGAAAGAGAAGCCTTTACAAAAACATCCAACCAGGGCTCAGGAATGGGGTGATTTCTGATTACCCCAATTTTGCTTGGTGATGCTTATATGATGCAAGTTTGTTTTTGATTTAAAGGAAGCCATATTGGACAGGATAACACAGATTTAAAAACATTTTTAAGCAGTCCTTTTATCCCACGAATGAGTACTGGACCCTTATGTAGGTGCAGGTTTCAATAGGAGATGGAGGCAAAATGGAGAAATAACAGTGGACTTTCTATGGAAGAAGAAAGGTGCTCACCAGTAGAGGGAGCAAACAAGCTGCCTTTCTTCCCCATTTTAGCCAGGGCTGCCTCTCCTCTCAAGTTGATTCCAATATGTCAAGCATTTCCTCTACGTCTTATATCCATGTTATGCCTGGGATGGAAATTCCTAGAACAGGAGCACAACCCTAAAGCTTACAAAGATTAGGTAGGTAATATAAATGGGTAAAATTTGTTGGGTAGAAGACAGGAAATGCTGGGTTTGGGGAGAGTCCAGCTCCCACCAAAAGGCATTCAAATAAAATTAAATTTAAAATATTCTGCAGGCCAAACAGAACACAGCTGGCTGACTGAGTTCAGCTCTAGGCTCATCATGCTTTTATTCCTTTCCTAAAGAATAGGTCTTAAAGTAATGTACTCTCCTTTTGTATGTAGAAAATCAAAACTAATTAAGAGCAAGATCTAGATAGAGCATGATTGCTGAGATTCTACATACCTTAGGGGAGGTATGTAGAATTTCCAGAATTTTAGTCAAACTGTGAATTAAAGAAATCCTGGTTCTGAAATCTTATTTTAATTCTTCAAATGAGTTTTGAGCTGGGGAAAAGACTATTTTTGTGTAAATCTCTTTAAAAGAATGGAGCTTTTTATCCCCATAGGTCAAAAGTCAATTGCTGCCCATTTTGGTTCTTGCCTACACAGTCTATGTGATATCATTCTTGACGTAGCTAAACATTTTTATGTTGAAAGAGATCCTGTCTGAAAACATGGGGAAGTCTTGAATTAATGTTTTAAGGTAGAAACAGCCTTCAAATCCAAAAGGATTGCAGTTTGAAAGATGGGGAAAAATAATTTATCTTTTAAGAACACAAGAAAACAGGGGCTGAGATTTAGGTAAAAAAAAACAAAGTAATATTGAAAATTATCCAACATTCCTGAAATTGGTAACTGGAAGTCATATTTGAGTCAAATATGATCTATGATAGCTTAACACTCCCTTGACCACTTGAGGTATTTGGCTTATCAGGATAGATGTAGTGATGTCTCATTCTTCCCTCACTATTTCATTTTCATTGTTCGAAAAGTATCAGTAGCTGCATTTACCACCTAAAATTTCATAATAAGATCTTAAAATCGGGGAATTGACAATTTATACATCTGAAGGCATCTTAATGGAAACTTAAAGAACACAAAAGCTTTATAGTAATAGAAAAGTGGTGCCTTTTTTCTTCTTAAGATAATATGCAGAGTAATATTGAAGGCTGTTCAACAATTCTGAAAATTAATAAGAATGCAATTTTAAGGTAGAAAAAATCAGAGAAGAGAAAATAAGGAGAGAAATCAGAAATAATTTCCTCAAAAAAATTAAATATCAAGAAAGTCAAAATTAATAATGGTTTTTAAAAAATCTAAAAGCTAAGTTTGCTTATGAAATGTCTTCATAGAATTCTGTTCAACTTTGATAGAAACCTGGCAAGTACTAGTGTTCCATGAAAATGTTCAAAGAACTCTGCATTAGACACCTGTTTCAATGTTTCAGAAATTGTAAATTATGTATCTTTGCAAAACTAAAGTGAAGTCCTAACAAAGTTCTGTTTGTTAAGCCCTGGCTTTGGTATTTGTATTGTTCTGGAGAGAAGGGTTAATCTGTACACTTTCTGCCTTGTCGCTCAAACCTTCTCAGCCAGTGAAAATTACTGGACTCTTCTAATGTAAGTAGTGTGCACAGAGCCTTCCTGCTTATTATTCATAATCAATAAGAAAACATTATGAACCCAATTTGACAAGAGACATCTAGACAGTCAAAAGAATGGAGAGGCCTCCAGTTCTTAGAACATGAAATCAGAGAGCCACCTGGTGGTGAAAGTGATGCACAGACTTGTGACTGGGCACCCGAGGAATAGAGATACTGCTGTTTCATTAACATGACTGAAAAAGTAAGCCCTAAAAACACTACAGTCAAAAACAAACAAAAAAAGTCATTTCAATGAAGGACCTGTTTTCTAAACCCATTTACTCTAATTCACTTTATATTAAAACCATAAGTGCTGAATGCAGTTTGTGGGTAATACTAGTACTCCTTTAGTTAACATTTATATATATCTCTATGTATCTATAGATATAAATATAGATATGTAGATATAGATGTTACATCCATATGTTCTCTCAGTGCTATCATTTTGGTCAATTTTAACCTTAAAGATGTGCCACGAATCTCACAGAATAACATTGAATGACCTACAGTTAAATTACTTTCAAGCACACAGAGAACTCAGATGGACTAAGATGCTTGATTAACAGAAGTTAAATGAGAATGGACTTTAAAAAAATTTTAAAGACTGTTTTGGTATCAGCATACTAATCAATTAAAATTCAGGGGCAGAAAAAAACTGGTAAGACTCCTTCCCTGATGCAAAAGACTGACAATCTAGTAAGGAGATAAAGGAAACATTAGCTATAAACTATCGCTAGAGTGGCAGCAGATAAGGCTGGAGAGGTAAGTGGCTGCTGCATGGTAGACAACATGGAATAGCAGGTTAGGGAGTGCGAACCATTGGTAACCTGGTAAGAGTACTGACAAGATGACTAGCAGCAGAGTATGAAATTGAAGCCGGGGAGAAAAAGGAAAAAAAGGAAGATTGCCAATTGCAACAGCTTCTAGTGGGGTTTGGGAACTCAGTTAAGAAAGTGCAGTGGGAGTTCAGATGAGATAGATGTAAGAGTTTTTACTTTAAAATTTTATTAAAAACTTTATTTTTACTTTTCTGAAGATAAGATGTGACTCCTAGAAGGCATCATCAATGTCATGGATAAGGGAGTTTAAGAACTTTTATTTACTTTAAAAACTAAATAAAATTTTTACTTTAAAAAACCCAAGTAGTTCTGATTGTTCTGCATGACATCAAAAGAGAATAATTTGTTTCCTTAAATATATTTTCCTTAAGAATTTAAGGAAATATTCTCCATGATATCTTACATAAATTATTGATTGACTCAACCTATGGAAAGGTTGCTAAGCAAAGGAAAACTTCACTTCATAAAAATTAACAAACAGAAACCTCATTTAAAGTGAAGAAGGGAGGCCAGAAGATGGACCACTCGTGCCTTACATGATCACAAAGCCCAACAGGAGAAACCCTTTGTAATAGCCTTCTGAATTTCCTTCTGCCCGTCTATAAAAGAGCTCCAGACTTAGCCTGCCATGGCTGCATGTTCCAGATTGCAATTCTCTGTTGTTCCCCAATAAACCCTTTTTGCTGGAGAAGTACCTGGCTGACTTTTTGTTTACAATCAACACCTTTTATCTGTTCCATTTATCACAATTACCAAGAAAACACACACACACACACACACACACACACACACACACACACACACACACACGAGATGCTTGTTTCCTTGAATCGGAAATAGTTTCTGTGCTTTTCTACCTTACTTTCTAATTAAATAGGGAAGAGCTCCAGGGTTAAGAAGTGAAACTGAAGACTTGATGGAAGAGGTAAGTAAACACTGGGCAAGAGAAGGGTAGCTATTCTTAGAAGATCACATATCTAGTCAGTGCAACCTCCTGACTATTTTCCCACCACCCACCACTTTAGGGTATCTTATTGTTGCTCTTGTTAAAGGCTGCTCTTGATACTAATTTTCACCAGGCAGGAACAGGGCCTGACCCAAAATGTCCTAGTACCATTCTATGAGCCACAAATTGGTCTAAGGAAACACTAACTCATCAAGATCAAATTGAATTTACCTAGGGAATGCTCTGTTCTGAAGCAATTCTACAGATAACACGTGAAGGGTGTCAGCATATTTTTAGAATCAAAAATTTGAACACACGATGTTCTATTTGTAACAGCTATGAAGGCAGTCCCCTCTATTAGCTGCACATTTCTGAGATTTTTTTATTTCTCTGAAGGATGATCAGTCCTTTGCCAAATTAGAACCTGAAAGTTACAGTATTTACCTCTTCAATGCTCATCTTAGTGGTTCACCGGGTCCCGCTGATTCTCTTTAACCGTGACCCAATCTGCTTCTTCCTCCCTGCCACGACTGATTCAACCTTGGTTTGGGCTCTCATTATCTTTCGTCAGTGTCATACTAGTCTCCTTGTTTCCATTTGCAACTCCCTTGGTCTCAATCCATTCTTTATACGACCTGTTGAGTTACCTGATTTGAACAAACCACCCCCCCTACCCCGTTTAAATTCTTCCATTGACTTCCAGGATAAATCCAAACTCTTGGCATAGCATGCAAGTCCCTCTGTGATATAGTCCTACTGGAGTCAGCTAGGTTTCTCTAGGTCATCTATTTTTATACTTCCACCTAGCATCCCCAAACTACTCTTACCTAATATCCTCCCATCCCCCTGAAAAAGCTCTACCCTCAGGCCTCTAGGGCTTTGTGTTACAGTTTCTGCTTAGAGGGCTATTGTTCATCTCTTAACGAATTGTTCCTCACATTTTAAGGCAGGAAAGTTATTTCAAAAGGAGAAATTGCCTCTGATTCGTAAGACTGGATTAGGTAGGTATCCTTGCCATATACTTCCTGAATACTCTGGACTTCCACTTTGTCAGAATACTTGGAATCTGTACATTAATTTTCTCCAAATCAACTTTGAGCAACTTTAGGGTAGGACAGTGTCTTTTATCTCCTACTAAAGTGCTTGCTACACACTACGTGTTTGAAAAAGTTTTTTGATGCCCTTCTGAGAGAGTAACTTATTGGTCACAATGGAAATTGTATTTTATTTGCAGTTTCTCTCATGCTTCCAGTCCAATCACTCTGCTTTCTCATCTATTCTGCACACCTGTCCCTCTAAACTTCAAATTACTTCTATCAAGGTCCTTCCTTCTTAAGAAACTTTGGTCTCCCTGTCATCTATGACAGCAAGTCCAGAAACCTTGGTCTGACTTTCAGAAATCTTACTGTTTGGACCTACTTCTTCCACTTTATTTCCAGTTCCTATTCTCCCTTATCCCTTGTCACTTCAAATATCCTGCCTTCACTTTTCGTATCAAAATCCTACCTGTCCTTTCAAGACCCTGCTCAATAACCATGTCCTCACTGAAGTTTTCCTTGGCTCTTCAAACACATATCGAACATACTATTTATCATTTATTTGGGCACTTACCTGTCCTCTTGCTTGGGAGTATCCATTTCCTGGGAAGGCCTTCTCTCCTTCACAAGATGCTTTAAGTTCCTGGGGGGCAGGAATTACAATATGCTTTTTGGTATCTCTCAGTACAGCAATAATGATTCAATTTCAAAACAGTGCATAATAATACATTATAACAAAATGAAAGCTGTTCCAATATAGAATTTGGCCTTTAATTTGAAAAACACTAGAAAATATAGAGGAAAATTATTAGCTTGTTTGTTGCAGAGAAGGACGTAAACTTGGAAGATTGTCAGATAGGTGTAGGTGCAAATGAGAATAATGTTACTTGTGGTTAAGCTGTTATTAAAATGATCAGCAGGTCATTACTACCTATTCCACAGGTCATCATGTTTTCTCCAAGGACATTTAGTTATCATGTTGAATATACATAGTGGGTTCTGTCAGTTAAACGGGAAAAGGTACCCCAAATCTATTATCTCTAAAATATTATTTAAGGTGACAGCAGAGCCTGTAGGAGTAGGCCATTCTTTTCCTCAGCCAAAATTCCCTTGGCATCTAGGTAGGAGTGATCCAGCTCTCTTTTAAAACATAGTTGTCCTGTGAATTGACACAGGATTCTGCTCCAGAACTCTTAATACATTGAATTTATCTAGAGTCAAAAACGATGTGTTGCCTTCACAAACTCATATTCCATTTTAACAAGGTCTCCTGAAAATACAAAGATCTAACCAAAAAGATTATTTGGAGATGTAAAGCACAATGTTAGGCCAATAGAGATAGTTGTTTTTACACCTGGTAGCTTTTCAGTAACTTCAAATTGCTTCATGTACGTTCTTGATACTCTATCTAATACTTGTACTATTTTCATGTTTTAGTTTCTCTTCCATAACCAGAGATTGAAAACTGTAGTTCAAAGCAAAATGGAAAATACATTAGAATCTCATCTTTACCAGTTCTGTAGCTTTGGGA
Source organism: Rhinolophus hipposideros (assembly GCF_964194185.1). Lineage (NCBI taxonomy): Eukaryota > Metazoa > Chordata > Mammalia > Chiroptera > Rhinolophidae > Rhinolophus > Rhinolophus hipposideros. The sequence goes on along the minus strand of NC_138052.1, from coordinate 72,246,977 downwards.
AAGGTATTTAACTTTTCTGGGCCAGTTTTTTAATTTATAAAAGGGGGACAATAATGTTTTAAAGAATTGCTGTGAGAATTATCAACATATGTTTGGTATATAGTAGGTGTGCAATTATTGTAATGTTAGTTGTTTTTTTTTTTTTTTTGATGTATCATACTGAGTAATGAAAGTAATATTATATAGAACATTTACTATCCTGGTGCAAAATACTTAAAATATCACACTAACAATCTTAATTTCTGATGACCTCATGAAATCCAAAGATACGATTACTGTTGTCATAATATGATCTTTAATAAATGGAATAATGCACCATTTTACAGCAAGCCTTTTTTAAACCTAAAGAACTGTCTTAAAATCTCCTCCAATGTCTCTGTATCAATACAATCTTTTTATTTAGGTTTACATATATCAAAGCATTTACTTACAATTATTCATAGAAAACTCTTTAGTGGCTTAATGTCAGCTTTCATAGTGGCATCCATAGATAATACAAAAGAAAAGTGATTTGCTTTATTTCATACACTGATCAATCAAACACAACTTATACAGCATAGCAAGGTCTCAGACGGCTTATACAAAAGCAAAATAAGTGAAATTATTCATAAATTCATATGATATTCTGTCTGTAATGTAAGAGCAAAACACACCAACAAAAGATACCCGTTAACAAGGAAGAGGGTTCTGAGGAATTGACAATATTTTTCAGCCTTTCTTATTCCAGAAAAGCATCCTCAGAAATGAATACTCTGTAGCTTATGTTTCTCCTGTCCATTCAGAAAAAGCATGGCAGCTACACAACCCTATATTTTGGCTACTACAACACCCTAAGTTAGTGTATTTTACAATTATCCACGAATCTTCACTTGAAAAATTATCAACTGAAAATTAAGGATGATTCCAGCTTATACAAACACTTATACAATGTAATCTCCATGGAAACATGATGACAAGGCATACAAAAACTGTTTAAATAAATAAATGTGACCAGAAAAAGCCACAGAAGCCAAGCAATTTAATGTTAAACCAGGGCCTATCTTTGAATTGAATCTTTCAGTAATTCATTTCCTTGTTAAGCTTCTTTAAAAATGTTTCCCTATTATACGAGAATTCATAATAAGGTGAAGAGCCTGAGACAAGAGACTGGTTACAAACAATTTCAATGCTAGCATTTTACGTGTATAGTGTACTAATTTGGAGCTTGAATTTGTCTGACTTTAAGAAAATTCCATTTGGATCTGATGTGATAAATAGGTTACCACAGGCTACCTTCTTAAAACCGTCCAAGTTGTTACTAAAGCTATAAACACGTTAGTTAACTTTAAGAAGACAGTTTTATGTTAAATTACCTCCTGAGAAAATTTATCTCAGATAGACAATGAAGTTCTCCCACTTAAAAATATAAGAAAATGAAATAATTTGTCCCATCACGTATAACCATTTGACCAAAGAACGTAAATGGTGTGAAGATGGTGCATCAACTCTTAAGACCCAAATATGCTGCAACATGTAGCCTATTAGTTGAGTCATTTCCATCTATTCAGTAATTATAGAACTGGGCAAGTTTTATGCTTAATAAAATCTGATGTCTATGTAAATTAAGTCAAATTACAGGATGAAACATTAAATGAACTGTGTGCAACAAATGCTAAATATTCAGCTGGATCTAATTGCTTGTTTACTACCAATTGAAATTTTTCAAGGTGCAAAGGGATGAAAGGGGCCCTGAGTTTTTAAGTAACAGTATGTCTATAGAGTCAGTCTAAAACATGATGTTTCTGAAATCTAAAAAGTACAAATAAAATGGAAAAAAACACACAATACCTTCTAAAACATAAAAAGAAGTGGTAGTCTAAAATACAGTTATTTGCTTAAAAATTCAGTCGTAAATTGATGCCCTAATGTTGTGATTTCTAAAGATTCCTTCTCTTACCTAGATTTTAAAATCTGGGTTTCAAACTAAACTTTAAAAATTACTATCACATGTTTAATAGTAAGATTACAAACATCACAGTAATAACGGAATTGATATTTTCAAGATATGATAGATTTATTTAGGGCATAATTTTAATACACAGCATAAATTCTTAAGTATTTGTTTTCAAATGTATCAGCCATAAGATAAAATCCTAAATTTTTCTTTATATGCACACTCAACTTTAACCAGTCACTTAAAAATTCAATGTAAGTTGTTATAGTCTAGACTATGTTGCAAAACAGTAAGTATTTCAAAAGTGGTCTGCAAAAATGTTCATAGATAATACCTGATTATTGTAGAGTTTGCTTTGGAAAGTTAATGTTGCATTTTGTGTTTAATATTTGATACAAAGGAATATGTAAAACATACATATGTTTTATGTGGCTCAATCATAATGCTAAGTTTGCTTCAATATAGGTGAAAAATTTTTAATGGCAAAATGATATACAATTCTGTATGCCTGGCTTTTTAGTTATAACTAATTAGAAGATAAAATCATTAAACTTCATAATAGAAAATATTCAATGATACAAAACTGAAATTAAGTGATTTGCTGACAATCTGATGGTTGACTCTCTTGTCAAATGGTAACATCTTAATTCTCAATTCTATCCTACTGAACTATTAACTGAAGTAATGAATCTGAATATGATTATCATTTCAGGTGTTCTTAAAAATAAAGTTATTAAAATTGGAGTGAGGAGAAAATGCTAAAGGAACTAAAGCAATTTTGTCTGAAGAACTGAGACTTAGCTGTTAAATGAGAAGCCTGAAGTATATTGAAAAATAACTATGTTGAAGAGGATAGCCAACTGTTTTTTTTTTACTACTGGATAAGGGAAGTGGATATAAAATGCAAACAGGAGGGAAGCAGAATAGATATGAAGAAAACTTCCCTGACACAGAAGATTGTAAGTCAAATAACTATGGGACACAGTACGTCAGACACAAACTAAGAGATGATTGAAGGAAAGTAATGCTTAGGTGTACCCGAGTACCCTGGAACTTCCTTTCTTATATGTTAGTTTAATCTGGGGACCTGTAGAAAAGCCTTCTTTTCACAATAACATTTGTATAGCTGGTACAAATTATGATTTGCCAGATTTACTTAAGGAATATATTTAGGAGCGGGTCATGCAAGGTAGTTTTGCCTAAAGTTTACATAGTTCAGAATCTAAATGTTAAAATACAATTTTATCTGCTGAAGAGCAAACTGACAGTAAAAGGTATGAATATTTAGAAACATCCTAGCCTGAAAAAGACTCCTGGGTTATATGTAGGAGTGTTACACAATTTCTAGAATAACTGGTCTGGACAATCAACTAATGTGTGTGTACAGATTGTAACTTTAAAGGAGTTACCTTGAAAGATAAAGTAATATGTAAAGCAATCTGTGAAATTATGTAACAACCGGCATTTAACTGGTAATAAGTTCAACATATTTATAAAAGGTTTTATAGAAATGTAAGTAATTTCAAGTTCTAGGAACTAACCACTTCCAGTGAAATATTCATTGCCATAAGTATGAGAAAAGAAACAAAAAGTTTATTGAAATCTGTTTTCATTTTAAATTACTTTGGAGAGAGTTTTACAGAGAATGAAAAGTTCAGTAAATAGCTACAACCAACCAGGTATTCCATTTGGCTTTAGAAGCAAAATGTGAAAATATTTTAAATAAAAATACGTGCCAAATTTTGTGATAATTCCCACTGAAACATATACTTACTTGAGTGAGCCTACCTTTCTGTAATTATTTTCACAAACAGAACCAACATACATTTTCTGAACACATGAATACATGTAAGGAAGCTATACAAATTACATTATCAAAAGGACATTATCCTTGTATACTTCCCATATCCTCGTCAATTAGTTCTCTACATTAGAACATTTTCTAAAGTCACTAAAAGCAGAAATTGTCAAGGTGGAGTCAAAGGATTGATGAGACATAAAATCCATGTTAAATTAATTCCTCCAAATCAAGCATGGAATCAATCTAGGAAAAAGTCTTTGTTCCCATAAGCCACTTTCACTTTTCCCTTAAAATTTACTTTTCCTTAGTTTTTCAATGTAAGAATGTTAGGAGTAAAGGGAAGTGATATGATTTTAAGATTCATGATGGCAAAGGTGGGATTGAATTTTGTCTTGAATTAGTAATTATTTCTCAAGCAACAATCAACACAGATATGTCTACACATCTTCTTATGGTTGCCTAACTTTTAACGTCATTATCTGGTTTGGCTTATAAAGAAGTCATAATTGTGCTGTAGTATAATGACTGAATTTCTTACAAAAAGTCAGTATATTATACATCCTGTCATACAGAGTGTAGACAGTATGGCATGGATGAGATGTGGAGATAGGCAAACCTAGGTTAAAATCCCGACTTTGTCTATTATCAGATGTGGATTTTGGAAAAATTACTGAGTTTCTCTGAGCTTCAGTTTACCCATCTGTAAAGGGAGAATAGTATCTATAATCCTTACATGGTTGTTATGAGGACTAGAAGAGAGAGTGTATGTATATCCCAGCATTCAGTACACAACAAGTGGTCAATTAGTATTATTTCACTTCTGCATCTTCCCAGAACTTTTTACACCAATATCCGGGCTTTTTATCCTCCCTCTTCCCCTGCCCTATCATACATTTAAAAAGGGGGAACATTTTTAGGAATTATAATTAAATCACTTTTGTCTATACACAATTCCAATCAGGTTCTTTCAATTACTTGGTTCTGGTATACAATTAGGATAATTAAGGGAATTAAGAATAGACTTTGCCTATTATAATGCCTTTCAGCTTGTAATATTATCTTGCAAAATAAATTTAATATTTTTTTCATTGAATGGACTTCTATTCAAAAAGATTCAAATGCTTTTCTACGTATGAAATGTTGTATAGCAGTTAAATATTAGCTTTAAGAAACATTTATTATTAAACGAATAAAATTGGCAAATCAGTATTTTAAGTAATTTTGCTTGCTTGTATATTATAAACAGATTCTAAAAGTAAATCAGTCTGATGTGCAATTTAATTTGAATTTCATTAAATGATCTACACTTTCCACTTCTACTTTTTCAATAATCTACTTAAAAAACGGGAAATTATTTGTTTTAAACATGCTTGCATGAAATGGGAATTGTAAGGAGTTCTTTTAATTTAATTTGTATATTAATTTTTGTAAGTATTTTATTATTAAATATCAAACAATGTCGGAAAACTTACAATCAACTGGCCCAAACACAAGCTATAGTAGAACATAAGGTAATTCTTCTGTCAGGGAAAGATCAGTTAGACCTCAAATGGTCACTGATCCTTAATACTTCCAATCAGAGAAGAACTATAATATATTTTGACTCAAAGATGTTCTACAAAGGTTTGAAAACAATATTCTGAAATGTGGTTGAAACACACTTAAAAGCGAGGGAACTGAGTGAAAATTTACTGGGAAAGATAAATAATTTGTTACATAGATAAAATAACTAAAATGGAAAAAATTTTTATGTGAGAAGACTGAAAAATATTCTAAGGGTCTGAATCAAGATAAAGGACAATAAAACATAATAGTTGGAAATCCTGGGCACTAGTAAAATGATCAATTCTAAGAATTCAAAATTGTGTTCAGCAATCCAGCTGAATAAATGTAAGTGTTGTAACTTTAAGATCATAGCAGATACAAAACAAGAGAATGCTTATATACATGTCATAAGTATTTTGGACAGCAAATTGGGAAATTTGGATTGTTTTTAGCTAAACGATGAAGATGGAGGAATATGAGTGAAAAAATATTGTTCAGGGGATTACTGTTTCCTCTTAGCTTTTTATGTCCCAGAGAAATCTCAGAACTTAATTAAGTGTACTAAGTACTCTGAGAATCTGTAAAAAATAAGTGACAGACAGCATCACTGTTTGCAAATTGATAAAAGTAATTTGTGCTTATAAAAAAAAGTCCCTTATTTGATATAAAGTGCTTTATTTTAAAAAAAACATGCAGAAGTTGTTTTAGAGACAATTATCAGTAATGAAAGTAGGAAAGAAGCTTTAAAAAAACAGTATGATTTGAAAGATACATAACATCTTATCATTAAAATGTATATTTGAATATAATGCAAATAATAAATGCTGCTCACATATCAGAGATCATGTGAAAATTTGGCAAAAGGAGAAATGATGAAAATAGGATTAGTGATAAAACACACAGTTTTGAAAAGAGAGTGGTAAGTCTCAGTCTGCTCAAAAATGATAGGTTTGGCAGCACTCCTTCCTTTGACAGGGATTTGGCATGCCAACTGAATGATTTTTTCCACACAGTGTTTTAGGTCACGGGAAGAGGAATCATTTTCAGACAGTCACCAGGCTTTGCTTGGGAAGAGGATAAAAAGATACTACAGGTTCAAAACTAAGAATCACTTTTGAAGTTATTTTAAACAGGAAATGTAATTTTGTTTGAGTCAAAGATGGCCTATTCAGAGAATGAAGGATATAACACTATATTGTCTTAACCATCTACCTACTTCAAGATTCTTATAAGTATAGCTCTATAAGTTTTCTGATAAAAAATGTGCTTCTTAAATAAATGAAAATGAAACATAACATACATATAAAAATAAAATAAAATGGAAAAAGGCTAATATTTGACTTCCTCTACTTTGTTCTATGCTCTCTTATGAACTTCCAAAACCAGAACCAAGTATGTTTATTAAAATGCCTGGAAGGAAACATTTAGGACTTGGAAGGTTAAAGGAAGTAGCATTTCAAATTAGGTTTTGGTAGTTCCTTTTTTAGAGCCCTTTGAGACATGTTTTTGCATTCTCCATAAGGAGAGAGAAAGCAAAAAATCAGGTAGCTGCTTTCTCCTCTGCAAAATTCACTGTCTTTGAACAGACTTGCCAAAAGTATGGGGGGTGGAGGAGAAAAATGTTCATATTATGGAAGAATGTATGCTCTGTTAGGAAGAGAGCTTACAAGAAAGCTTATTTGTGGCCTATAGACTATTGCACATTCAAACAAAACACAAGAGAAAAGAATGTCCAACAGACAATATGTTCAGGAACGTATCAACATATAAACTAGCTTGTGCCCAGAAATAAAACATGGATACCAGATACCACTGCAGTCAAACCTGTCTTAATTTGCTTCTGTTTTAATGACCTTTAGAAACTATTTCAAACTGATTATCAGCAATACATTGTTTTTGCTTTCTTTTCTTAAAAAAATATTTTGAGACCACTTTTGATACACACATATAATTCTGTGGTCATAACAGACAAATATAACTTTAGCGAGACTAAACAAAAGTGCAAAAAATTAAAAAAACAAAATTAAAAATATGGAAGCATAAGCTAAATTTTTCTGCATAGCTGAAATCTATTTAAAGCAAGTCCTTGTTGCAGGGGTGGGAGGGGGTACTGACAGGAAGATAAAGCAGTTTTGTTTGTTTTTTAAATGTCTTCTGCATGTTTAAATTATGCAAAAAATAATTTCACTCCATGGACTTGAAAACATTTCACAGACAGTTCATTCCTATATCTTTAGACACCATAGTTGTGGCAGTACCGCCTTCTGCAAGGTAAACGGCGGTGCTAGATTTGGAATGAACGGCCCTGTCACTGCCATTGTTGTTGACCTCACAGTCCAGTGGTTCAGTGGAGATGACCCAGGTGGAGGGGCGCCACCGCTTAAGAGAATAGGGAGTTTTCACACGTTTCTTGATCTTTTCACCAGATCCTGATTTGCCATCTTGTGTTGACTCACCTACTGAAAATAAAAGTACAGAAAAATGAAATATATATAAAGACAATTTAAAAATAAAACATTAGGGTTATAACTTGAGCACAGATCAAATTACTGCCTGCAGGAGATGCTAATAGACACTTTTTGAAATTCATGATGCCAGGAAATATTTTTCTAGGAAAAACTTAACCAACTTATTTTTGAGACTCTTTATGCCCAAAGTTTTTATAATGGGTTGAATTATTCTATAGGGCAAGGGAGGAAATATTTTAAAAACCACAAAAAACAAAAACCGAAGAAGATTGAAAGTTCTCAGCTGTATTGTCAAATCCTTTGGTTACTATAGCAATCCTAACTCGGCAAAATGCATTTAATCATTCTACTTAATGCTCAAAGCGGATCAAATTATAAAGGCAGTTAGCATATGATATGTTACAGAATGACATAAATTCTAGAATGCAAATTTTCTAGTAATTCCCCCTTCCCATACCCGACAAGACATTTTACTGCTACGGAGGCCTGCCATAGGGTATGTCAAGTGGTCTGTAGTACAAATCACTCAAGCAAGGAGCTGGATTCTGCTAATTGATCTTTGAGAACTGAATTGCTTCAGCCCATTTTGTAGTCCTTGACAAAAACCATAAAACATGACTTTGTATTTCTTCATAAGTACTATCTGTCTAAAAGAGAAATCATTTTGTATAATGATGACTCTTAAAAATTGTGGTGAGCTCTCCTGTCTTGTGTTATCCTTTCGGGCCAGAAACCAAGTATCAATTTATTTGTTTAAATTGTTAGGGGGCCCATAGCCCAATGCTATAGACATGCTGGAGACTCAACAAAGACTCTTGAAAAAGATGACACAAAAAACCAAGAACAACTTTATAGTTTCTTTATAGTGAGCCTAATGAATTTTTTCTGGACCTTTAAGATTTATTAAGTCTGATAAACTCTAAATGTCTATATAATAGAAATGAATATCCTCAACAAACTGTTTCAAAAGTTATATTGGCATCATTTTACTTGGAGCTTTTAAACTAATATTCATTTAATCTTAACTATTCACAGCAAATATGTGAGTTGCATTATCAATCAGTAGCTACATAAGGCACATATTAAATTAGTAATTATTCTATTGTGACGTTGACTTTTTAATTATCAACAACAACAAAAATTACTTTTTCCTTTACAATAGTCTAATTACTTTTAAGGTCCAGCCAAATGGCTTATTTTATTTCCAAAAGCGGTAAAAGTAAATAATTGTAAATTGAAATAATCTGATTCTATCTAAGTAGTTACTTAAATGGTCCCAAAAGACAAGCAGGAAAGATTACACGTTTCCTCCACTTACACTGCAAACTGCTGCCCTCGAGGACATTTGTGGCTGAAAGATCCAAAGAATTAGGCCTCTGTGCTCTTCTGGGCTTTGATGGTCCAGGATCTGCCACTGTGCTTGGAACACCCTGTGTAAGAACATCTTGCTCTGAACATGGGTTACTGTTGTTGTTATTGGAATTAGTTCGGCCACCTTCCAGTGGCCGTTCCCTCCTGTCCACAAGACGATCCAGAATACCTTCATCATGGCCAGCCTGTTGCTCTCGCCTCAATAAAGGTTCATGCTCATCAGGACTAGAATTAATATTCAGCCTGGTGTCCTCACCAATGAATTGATTCTGCAGCATTTCTTGGGCCCTGTGCGCCACTGTGTTGGCTGTCTGGCCAGATGGTACTGCCCCATTGGCATACTGGGTAGGGGCAGCATGGGAATTCACGTTGTGGCTTCTACCTGCCACACCATTCATGGTGACCGTCACCACATGAGGTTCTGCAGCATTGATTGTATTCATCTTGGCAACTCCAGTTTCTACTTGTTTCAAGTTTGATTTGTGCTTGCTGCCAAATTTCAACCGGGGCTCCTTGGTTGAATTCTTAGTGTTTAAAGGCAAACTTGTAGGTCTCTTAGGAAGGTTCTGTTGCTTGGGGAGAGGATAGATCTGAGTGGACGAGACATCAGGAATTAAACATGCTTGGCCATTGGCAGCCTGTGTGAAGTCCTGCTGGCCTGTCACTTCTACTGCAAGCTTTATAAGTGGGTAGAGCAAACTAGAACTGGTACTGCTCAGTGGGTCTGGCCCACTGAACTGTTTGAGAGAATGCTCCATGAGATTCTCATCAGAACTTTCCTTGAGGTTCTTATCAACTTCTTTTGGGTCTAGCTTATTGGTCTCCAAGTCTTCTTCTGTCAGTTGTAAGCAGACAGGGGTTGGCCCAATTGGCTGTGAAACATTTGTGGCATGAAGACTTGTTTCATCTGGGTATGGCATCTCAGATATAGTGGTCATGCCAGTGCTTGGAGTGAGGCCAGTGGTGTTTGTGGTGGTTGTGTTGGTGGACAGGCTGGTGACGCTTGTTTCAGGGCTGGGGATTCGAGCTTGTGCTTGCTGTCGTTCATAGTTAATTGAGTTTCGGTTCTTCTCCCCTGTAGTCAAAGGTGTGCTGGACATTGAATGCTCGGAAGAAATATTCTTCACAATGCTGTCAGTGTGATGGATAGAGTCTTCAATGTATGAGGAAGAAGAATAATCTGGATAAGGGCCAATCTTTGGCACACGCCTATTATGGGACAGGTTGCTTAAAGAAAGAAAAAAATGCCACATTGAGAATGTACATTTATGATAATCTCACTCTTGAAGTTTAACACCTCTGATTTTAAAATACAAACTGCTTTTTATTTTATTCCTAACCCACATCTCTAGAGACTTAAAAATTCTAATCAAATAATCAAGTATCAATTAATAACTTATTAATGTTAGTTACATATGATTTAAGCCTACTGAAAAACCTACATGGAGCTAGAATGATTTTTATAGATGTTCATTATTTTGGTTTACAAGAGTTAGTTAAAAATCTCCCCTATAGTTTTGTAACATACCAAATATATCTTTTTGAGTTGTATACTTGTACAATCCTAATAAGAAGAGGAACCACATGGCATATGTTTCTTTTGTACTCTAATTCTAGATACATAGTAGCTACTCAACAAGTATGTTACCAATTAAGTTCCAATGGCCAAATGGTAAAAAGAACATAAGCTTTTAGGTTGTTCCCAAGTGCTTCCAAGAAGAGGCATAGTCTAGCAATGGAATGTATTTTCCTGGGATAGAGTGAGCCACACCAATGAAAGTCCTAGAGCCTAGAGTATAAGGCAGAATGTGACACTCAGATGAAGGATCAGATTCAGAAATTCTTTCCAGTTATCAAAAGGGTTCTTCACAGTCATCATCATACCTTGAGAGTGATGGTTCTTGAACATCACACTGTAATGTATTTATGTTATTTAACATAAAAACCAGGGATAGCTTTAACTAAAATGAAGTATAAACATTGGGAACAATAATAGATACAAGTGTTACAGGAGAACAGCAGCAGTTAATGGAGCAGAGCTACAAAGTAAAACTGATGAAGTGATGAAGGGAATGCTAGGAGAGGAGGAAGTAAAAGGCTGTTGTAATGCACAAGAAAAGGGAGTTTAGGAGGTCTGAAGGGTAAGATTCAATACAATGGAACCTACAGTGGAATGACTATGGCATTCAGGGGAAACTATTTAGAAGTGACTGGACATGGGAAAAAGCATGTAAAGGGTAGAGCTGAAGAACCCACAAGGCAAAAATGGCCAGAGCAGGGGGAAGCATCATCAAAGGTTTTCTCTTATCATTCAAAAAAAGTTCAAAAGCACTCAAAGTAAAAGTAGCTGACTCGTAAGAGAGGTACAAATAGCATACTACAACACACAGAAAATACTGAGATGAAATGGAAGCAGAAGACTATCCTTAGGTATGTGTAAAGTGAGAAAATTTATATTTAGAATTGCTAGTCTCTATCTTCTTAGACTTGCTGATATATAAAACATAAGGGTTTATATGCTGAAGTTAACTCAACCTAAACATAAGTAGTGCAAACCCAATTTGCGGCCTATTGTTCATAATACAAATTGCTCATAGCAATTAGAACAATTGAAAATAGCACAGAAAATGATTCAAGAATCAAGTGTATTTTTATCCCAATTTTCTCTGGTAACTTTTTCCAGGATGCTTTTCTGATAATTTTTAACATGTATTAGTAGATAAAACGACAAATTTATGAAAAGATTTTCCCCAAAAAACATGGAACAAAGAAACACAGATGACACAATCTAAAAGTTCCAGGTTATAGGAATTTTTTAAGCCCTTTTATTTAGAACCCAAAATCATAGTTCCAACAAAGAAATGTCTCATAAAATAATGTTCATAATGGAATGGAAAGACCTTATAAATTGCTCTCATGTAAATGCAGTAGCAGTACATTCTGTAAGACAGAGCATTGGTAGGAAGCCTGGAAACCTTAGTCTCCCCAGTGAAACAGTGGTTAGACATAAAAGCAATCTCCTAGTTCCATTTCCTTTTAAAAAGCCAACAAACAAAAAGCAGGGGAAGGAGGAACAATAACAAAGGATAAACAAGACAATATATGTATACTTTTAGAACTATGAAAATGTTTTTTCACCTTTACTATTATAGAAAAGTTGGAGCATTGACAGAAAAAGACTAATCTCTTTGACTGTATCTTTAGTCAAAAAACACAGATTACATGTTGCATTTATACCAAACAAAAATCTTCAGTAAAAGAATGGGAATATTTAAAGAAAAATTATAATATCAAATTGGATGAGTTAATTATTACACTACCAGACTGGTTTAATAGTATTTATTTCTGGTTCTCTGTTTGGTCAATTTTCAATACTGACTCATAGATGCCCAATCCCTCGGTCTTACCGCTCATTCTGCATAGCAGTAGACATTGGGTTGACTGTTGGGCTCACAGATTTGTTTCTTTCCCATATCATCATAAGTTCAGCCATCCTCTCCTCAGCACACTGTGCAGTAAGCCGAGCCTCGGCATCCTGGTCCCAACAGTCTTCGATTGTCTCCTTGAGTGACCTCACTGCCTGTAATAAAGTACAAGTCAAATAGTGTATCTTAAAAAAAAAACAAGTATTGAGTTTTTTAGTTACATGAGGTAAAGAAAAATCAATTTTCTTTAAAAAATATTTCACATAACTATAATAAAATATTTTAGACTTTAGAGATTTGGAAAGGGTCACATTTCTCAAAAGGTGAGGAGCAAGAAAGCAAGCAAACTTGAACTTAACTTCTTGAGGAATTATGCTTAAAAGCAAGCAGTTGTAATAAGTTATATATGTTTCTTCAAGGCCACAGGTTTAAGTCATTGTTGACTTACCACACTGCTATTTCAATCAACAGCCACTAATTATCCACTTCAAAACTAATATTTGAGTTTAATGTAATTTGGGCACCAGGCTGTCTTCAATCTCTAGGTGAACTTTTCCCCCATTACTCTTGGAAGAGTACTTCATTCCAACAATAAAATTTAAAGGCTTGGCATTTACTTTCTCTTTAAACTAGTTTTAGTAAGAGTATAAAAGCAGTCTCATTTTGATATAGATATATCCATATATATATCAGCAATGAACAATAGTCTCCCTTTTGGGGAAAGTTGGTTTAAACTCCCCTATAAAACACAGATTTTGTATACTTGGATGGTCATCCATAGTACTTCCAGACTTGTTTTTTGGATTTTTTTTTATTAAGCTTCAAGCTTTTCACCTGCTCTGATATTTACACTTCTTGTGCCTTTAAAACATTTTCAAAAAAATAAAGCTAGAGTTGCCCGACTTAACAAATAAAAATACAGGATACCACTTAATTTGAATTTCAGATAACTGACAAATCATCTGTTTAGTATATTTCACGTAATACTTAACCTGATGATTTTATCTAGCCAAGCCTACTTTAAGCCAAAATCCTAGTTAGCAATCTTGGCAACATTTTTAATGTCTCCTAATAATTTGTGTTCTGTAAAAACAAATCTGAACCTTGAACCTGCAGGAAATTTGATAATGTTCTTTCTGGGGATACGCTCACTGCATACCTGCACCAAAGCCCACCCTCAACACCACCTTCCCCACTCTCTTGGTTCTTCTGAGCTGCCTGCCTGGGAGCAGTACTGCTGGTCCCGATTCTGGTCAGAGCACAGACCAAAGTGTACATCTTTTCAGGAGGAACTTTACATTGAATTTTGAAATCTATTTTAATAAATGTCCCATGCTCTGACTATTTAGTAAAATTAAAATTCAAACAATACAAATAGACATCAAGTAATAATCTTCTCAAACAATAATAATCTATTTCTCAAAATTTGGAAGAACCTGAACATTAAATACTGATCAGGTAGAGTTTGAGGGCAAGTGTATACCTTCCTGAGGTGGAAGTTTGGTGTTTATATTAGAAACACAGTTGGGTTTGTTAGTTATGGTAGTCTTGTTCTATAAAGTTTCTGAAAAAACACTGAATTACTGAACACTGAACCATTCTTCCTAGTGGAAATACAAGGTTAGGTTCCTGTAAATCTCTGGCCACAATTTTTGTCAACCAATTAATATAATCTTGTTTTATTTATGTTGCTGTTTAAAGATACCTTTAAAAATATATATTATTATTTATTAACCCTGCATACCCTAACAAAGCTAATCTAGCACATGTTTTTCTTCTGCATAAGGCACATCACAGCCTTCTTGTGCTTAGAACAGCAGAGTACTTCAGCATTACACTTGGGAACCTTTTTAAACTGTGAAATCACCAATGAAAAGCAAAATAATATGAAAAAATGAGGCACTAAATAAATCACAGAAAAGGACCACTGTTGACTGTATGAGAAATTAAAGAAGGCAGAGTGCCCTGTTAGACTTCAGTTGGGAACATGTACATCTGTTGACTCAACTTTTTCACTGCTCTGCTATCCGTGAATGACTAAAAATGTGCTGAGTTCTCATTTGGGAACAACAAATAAATTTTAGCAAGTAGTTGAATTCCAAATATGAAATCCGTGAATAATAAGGAAAGACCAAAAATAATGAATTTAAAACTTACTTGGACTTGAATAGAGGAAATTCAGATATCAAATATAACTAACTTTTGGTGATAAATATACATCTAAAAACTAGTTATACATTTACCTTAGATGATTTTGATATTGCTTTGACAAAATGAATTAGTCCCAGGTTATGAAATGAGAATTTTCTTTTTATTTTGACATAATTTCAAACTTACTTTTCTTGTCTTTCATAACCTTGACATTTTTAAGATTATAGGCCACTTACTTTTTAGAATGTTCCTCAATTTGTCTGATGTTTCCTCATGATTATATTCAAGGTTTGTATCTTTGGCAGAAAAATCACAGAGGAGAAGCTGTGTTCCTCTCATTGCGTCTTATGTAGTACGTACAGAAAATTTGATTTGTCCCATTAGTGGTGAAGTTAACCTTAATCATATGATTGAGTTGGTATCTGCCAGGTTTTCCCACTGTAAAGTTCCATTTTCCCCTTTTCTACTCAATCAGTATTGTTTTCTGTTTCAATTAGTGGTTTTTGTTTTTTTGTTTTTTTGGAGGGGGGGGTAGTGGGGGCGGCGTGTACTTAAAGCCTCTGTAAACATCCTGTTCTGTCTTCACTGTTCTGTTTCACCCACTAGCTTTAGCATGTCTTGATGTTTCTTGGCTGAGTTAATTACATCTATGATGCTTGCCAATAACAAGACATTTAAAAAATGATAGTAAATCCGTAACAGAAATATGGACAAAGGGCACATAAACAAGAAATGCAAGTGTCTTATAAAATACGTAAAGATGTTCAACCTTATTCACTATGCTGGGGCAATACAGTATAGTCATTAAGAATATTAGTTCTAGCTCTGCAGTAAGAGTTGTACAAGCTCAGTTAAAAGCCTGGCTTCAAATCTTGGCTCTACTACTTACAAATGAAAACAAGATCCATTTTTACTTATTATGATGTTAACAAAGAAATTAAAATTTATAACACAAAGTGTTGGTAATGGGAAAATAGGCACTTTATATTGTTGGGCGTGCCGTCGATTTTGAGGGTAATGTGGCAATAACAAATTCTAAATGTACTTATTTATCCTTTGATCCAGTAATACGATTTCCAGAAATTTATTCCTCAAATACATGTATACATTTGTAGAAAAATGAATGTATAAGATGTTCATCACAGTGTCATCTAAAATAGCAAAAGCTGGAAACTATCTACATGTCCTCATATAAGGATCTGTCTAAAAACTTCCAGTACGATGTATATACTATGCATCATTAAAAGAACTAGCAGGATATATATATTCCCAAGAGCTAAGCAAAACTAGTAAGGCTAAGTTGGTATAGTGATTCCCATTTGTATGTTTGAGAAGTACCCTGCTGTATGAAGACATATAGCCTTATAATGCACAGAAATGTCTGGAAGTCTACAGAAGGAATTTAACAGTGGTTATTTCTCTGGAGGGGCTTTTGGATGTTCTAGGTGAATGGAAGAGTTTTCATTGCATATTTTTTATATTGCTAAAGAATGATTCTTGTTTAAACTCTGTTTGATTTTTTTATCACATTCATAAAAAATACTGAATTTAATGAAATAACTTTGTTGAATGGGTAATATCTGTCACTAAATTCAAAAGTTCAAAAAGGGAATACAATCTCCCTCCAATCCTTTATCATCAACCACCCATTTTCAATTCCTCTCTGTAGGCATCCAAACACATGCACACCACATACCACGCACACAAATTTATAGCTTCATTCATGTTCTTAATTACTAAATGTGAAGTGCATGCAACACAGTAAAGTATACACACTGAAATCTTTCTAAAGCAAAGATTTGAACATGTTTCTACACAAAACTGAAAAGGGACCCTTTCCTTTTCAACAAAAATGCACTATCTATTGTACAGAGTCCAATTCACCAACTGCTGTCCCATAAGAGCTCATAAACACCAAAATCCAAGTAGCTGAAAATTGTATATTGGCTGTGTTCTGTATCGTGAGGAAATAGGGTCATTGAATGAGAACAGATTTGTTACTTTTCATTATATAAGTAGGAAATAATTTGTTAAAATTCTTTTCCAAAATGAGACAGAAAAAAAAAAGGACATTTATCAAGTCATTGTACTGTATGATGAATCTGGTAACCAGAAACCCTGGTTGCTACCTCTAAGGAGCTTCCTTTTTTTTCCTAACTTTTATTTATTTAAGTGTGTTTTTCCAGGACCCATCAGCTCCAAGTCAAGTAGTTACTTCAATCTAATTGTGGAGGGTGCAGCTCACAGTGGCCCATGTGGGGATCGAACCGGCAATCTTGTTAAGAGGACTGTGCTCTAACCATGGAGCCAACCGGCTGCCCCAGGAGTTTCCATTTTTAAGGTAGAATCATTGTTGATGAATAATAGTAGTAGTTAGTAATATTATCTACTGTTTTCCTTATTCTGGAGTATTCGGCATTGCTTTACTCAGTTTCTAGGACCATTTTCTCTGACCAAATCATGGTTTTTTTAGGACCCTCAGAGTTCCATTTATAGTCAACCTCTGAATTCTCAATTATTTTTCTAATTTTTCCTTTACCAATTTCATATTAATAATTTACTTCTAAATCTTTACTTGTATAAATGACTTATCAACCATTATTTTAACATTGTTTGGAACTTGTAATAGATTCTTCTAAAAAAAAACCAATCAACTTACAACTTTTATAAGAGGACCCATCTATCCACTAGGAACTGCCTGTGTTCTATCAGCATAGATAATGTATCAATTTGGAGCTACCCTATCTGTGCTTTGATCTTTGCTTTGCCACTTAATAGCCACATATATCCTAACTTCTCCTCTAGGCCTCTCTTCCTGAATATGAAAGATGGGGATGATGGTAGTACTTCACATAACAATTGAATGAGTTAAAACAAAGTCTAGTATATAATACGAACTTGGCAATTGTTAACCACTACTATTAACTCATCAACAAGGATTCTGCCTTGAAAGTGGAAACTTCTGAGAGGTAGGCCGAGGGTTTCTGGTTACCTGATTTTATTCTCATCTAGTACAATGTCTTGATGAATGTCTTATTTTTCTCTCATTTAAAAAAAAATGTTTTTAATGAAAATTACTTTCCAACCATATAATATAAAGTAACAAATATAAGGCCATATGACCATACAAACATCTGTACATGAATGTTCATGGTAACTTTGTTGTATAGCCAAAAACTTAAAACAATCCAAATATCCATCACCATGCAAATGGGTAAACAAATTGTAGCATATCCATTCAATGGAATACTACTCGGCAATAAAAACGAATAAGCTAGTGATACATATAACAACATAGATGAATCACAAAATAATTATGCTGTGTGAAAGAAGCCAGACAAAAACAACTGTGTGATTCCATTTATACAAAATTGTAGAAAATGTAAACTAATCCCTAGTGACAGAAAGCAGATCAGCTTTTGCCTCGGGATTCCTGGAGAATGGAAAGAGGCAAGCGGGAGGGATTACCAAGGGACACAGGAGAACTTTTGGTGGTAATTACATGCTTATAATCACGATTGTGGTGATAGTTTTATGGGGGTATACATGTCAAAATTTATCAAATTGTATACACTAATATGTAGTTTATTGCATATCAATTGTACCTCTTTACATGAAGAGAGGAAGAATAGAGAAAATATAAATTTTCAGGCAAAATCTGATGAGTACTTTGGCAGGGGCCTCTAATGGGAAATACATAAATGATGATATTCAACATTTGGAAAATGAGATAAAGGTGGTATCATTATTAACAGATGAAGAAAGACAAGCAGGAAAAGAAAAGAAAAGAGAAAAGACAAGAAAATTTAAAGATCTTTTCTACCTAATGACAGGAAAATGCAAGGTGGGTCTCATGGGTAGGTCATGAAATCAGCTTAATGGGTTGGGACCAGCATTTAAAGTAAATAACTATACCAATCTCCCCAAACTGAAATATGCTAGACTAGAATAGAAAATACCAGGATGTAGAGAAGATAGTAAGGTTAAGTATTATCTCACAACACTATATCATGATGTGAACTTATATTTCTTAACTCAGGTTATGTAAAAAAAAACAACAACAGTATGGAAAATGCTGAATTCTAGATAACATCAATAGCTTGTAGATTTTGACAAAAAGAGAAAATGGAAAAACTGAAATAAATGTAAAAAGAACTGGTATAGCTTAGGGGCAGTTTATAAGTTTCTAGAATATATAGTATATTTTAGAAGACTGGATTTAATGGGTGAAGAAAGAAAAAGACTAGAGGGAAAAACCACTGAGGAACAATTCCAAACTTGTATGTGTCTATATATTAAATCTATTGAGCAAAAAAAGCTTATGCAGAACTACCATGTTTCCTCGAAAATGAGACTAGCCGGACAATCAGCTCTAATGTGTCTTTTGGAGCAAAAATTAATATAAGACGTGGTATTATATTATATTATATTATATTATATTATATTATATTATATTATATTATATTATATTATATATCATACAGGGACTTATATTATAGTAAAATAAGACCCATACTGTTTCACATAGGTTATGTGCCAGTGTATGAACTTAAGCCTGTCTATTTCTCGGGCATCATCTGGTGTTAGTCTTTTTCTGGCAAAGTATGCTCTAACCACACCAGCCTACTTTCGGTTCCTGAACATGCCAAGCCTTTGCATATGCTGTACCCTCCGACTGTAGTACTCTTCGGCACCTCATTTGGCCAGCTTAAAAAGTTTGCCGGTTTAATTCCTGCATGGGATGCTGGGCTGCGCCCCCTGCAACTAAGATTGAAAACAGCAACTGGACTTGGAGCTGAACTGCGCCCTACACAACTAGATTGAAGGACTTGGAGCTGATGGGCCCTGGAGAAACACACTGTTCCCCCACATTCCCCAATAAAAAAGAAAAAAAACCACCTGAGTTTCAGATAAACAACAACTAAAAAAAAAAACTAGGGCTCATATTTTTTGTTTTTCCAATTCAAAATATTTTAATATAAAACAGTCTTAAACTGTGTGTGTGACTCTTACAACAGTACACTTTTACTATAAACTTTAAAAGGATCGAGAAAAAAGTTACTCATGAACCCAATATTCAGAAGTAACTATGGTTAACATTTTCATATATTTCCCTGACTATTTTTCTATACTTCCATTTTTATCAGGAAACTGTTTATTCTTCCCCATTTATTGACTGATCTATGTTTGGGTCCCTGGTAGTTTTTTTAAAACTAATTTTTACATTAATTAACATCTGGAAGATTTTGAGCATTGCTACTATAAAACTGTTTTTTAATTTTAATGCAACTATGAAGCAAAAGTGACTTGTTTTAGACACAGGGGTATTTCTCTCTTTTTATAAACTATAATCTTGCTATCTAACTCTAATACTGGACTGTCATTGCAGGGAAGCAGTTCTATGGACTACAGCACACTAAATTTAAACGGATCCGCTGGAAGTGAACGAAGCATTACTTGAATCCCTTACTTAGCAACCTGTCTCAATTGAGAGGAAAAGTTTTCAAGCAAATATGCATCTGATGCATATCATACAATGGTAGGGTTCCCAAGAGATACTTCAAAATGAGTCCAATTTCTCTGGTGAAATAAACAATTTAAGGAAGATGAAGTTGTACTTCAGCAGTTAAAATTTCTCAAAGACATTTTTCTTTGAGAGATGCTCTAGTGTGGCTTGGACATCTAATGAATCCTGGTGAAGGATTCAGGCTCTCACCTGCTGTCAGGGACCCAATAAAGATCCGCCCCACTTCCCATGACAGGGACTGCAGTTTGGAGGCAATCTTGAGCATACATGCTTGGCAAAAGGTCTTCAACTGACTTATACTTGAAGAACATTTCAATCTCATTTGAAGCAGAAACCTTCCTTAAACGTAATTTACTGACAAAGATTCCAATGAAGAAAATATTCCATCTAAATCTATAGGGCAACACACAATATCTCTCTAGCCTCTCCCTGACATGCCACCACCCATTTAAGTCATGATCCAGAATGAAAATATTCTAATGCTACCACCTGTAATTAAAATGTGAAAATATATAGTAAAAAGATTTGAATTGCTTAAAGGAAATCTTTTTTCATTTCTGTTCTTTAACTATAAATCAAGAAAATTGTTTGTATAAAGTGTCAAAAATTCTAATTATACCCTCAGAGATAATCAAATTCCTATTACAGTCTTAAAACAAGAACAGATTGCTATGGGAAAAGCAAACTAAAAATTTCTAGAAATTATAAAAATGACTGTGGAAAGTAAAGTTTTAATGAACAGATAATTAAACAATGGTAAAGGTGAAATATAAATGACTTGAAATGTAAAGTTGAGTAAATCTTAAACAATGCACAACAACAACAAAAGATGAAAAATACACACAAAAAAAACACCAAACTGAGACCTGGAATGTCAGGTAGTCCTATATTTGTCTAATGATAATTCCAGAAGAAAGAAATGGAAGAGAGCATAATCTTTTAAATAATATAAGAGAATTCCTCCGAATTGAAGAAACTTCTGTATTTTCAAGCTGAAAACCTGTTCAGTATAAGCAAAAGGTGTGAAAAGATCCATGCCTACATATACTCAGGTGAAATTTATTAATTCCAGTGAAAAAGTGAAAGTCTAAAAAGCTTATAAAGAAAAGAAAACAAGAGATAACACAGACAGACAAAAAAGCAATGGCATGAAACTGGCTGGCACTGGAATTCTCATGAACACCTCTGGATGCTAGAGGACAATGGAGTAGTTAGTGGTTTCAAAGTTGTGGGGAAAATGATTTTGATCTTGAAATGTTTACCCAGCCAAATTATTACTCAAATGTGACGGACAAGATAGAAACATTATTGAATGTGCAAGGATTCATACTGTTTACTACCTATGCATGTACTAACACACATTACTTAAAGAGGAACTTCATCAAAGAAAATGTGATTTATAAGAAACAAAATAACATGAGATTTTTTTTTCAAATGTTGCCTCTTAGAACTTATAAAAAAGAAACAAAAAAGATGATAAAAAAAAATCAGAATGCAGTGGATGCTGACTTTTAAAACATTCTTCCTCAAGTGGCAGGGGCTTATACTAACAGGATTTTTACTTCCTTCTCTTTGAGTCCAAGCACAATACTGTATTGTGCAGTGGATGTTTACATAATCATAATTTGGCAAAATTCTGATGGTTTTACTTTACTTAAATTTTTAGATCAACCTGTAGACAAAACATAAATTACTTAATAATAGATACAATATTATAAAACTTGGAGAGAGTGAAAAGAAATAAGAATAGATATAGTATTTCAAAGTTATAATGGTAACCTCTAGAAGAGAAAATTAGAAACAAAAACAAAAAACTCAGAACAATGTTAACAGAAATTATTTTTGAAGATTGGTGGTAGGGGCAGGTAGTCTTTTTCCTTTTACATTTCCTTTTTTATGCCCTTCTATTTAATTTGGCTTTATTTACCAAACAAAAATTATAGGCATAAATTTTTTTAAATTGTTTAAAATGAGACATATAGAGTACTATCATTAGTAAGGGTAATTATGATATATCACACAATAGAATACGGACCAAATGGAGAGAAAGAGACACATCTATAGGTATTAAGATGAAAACTATCTACTGGAATAAGTAAAACAAACAAAAAAAAAGCTTCAGAAATGATAGTGGATAATGATCCCAGTTATATAAAACAAAAAAAAAAATAATGAGTTAGAGAGTAGGTGTTTGTGGGGATATATAAATGTTTGTTAAGATGTGTTGTAACAACCATTTACTGAAATGGTGGGAGCCTTTGAAGATACTTCAGTGTTGCGAACTGCATTTTCAATAAGCAGAATTTACAGGCTGTACCTAGGTTTCTTTTTGGTTTTGCTTAAATTTCTATTAGCCATTGAATACGTAAGTCTGCACTAACATTTTTGGTATCATTCTAAAGAGAATAAGATGGAATTTTAATAATATTTAAAATATTAACATGTTAATTATCCCAGCTGTTACCCAATCTGGCAAACTTCAAACGCAACAGTTAGGCTCCCTACATAGTATTTTATACTAGGGAAAAACTGAACCAAAAAAGAGGACTTTTAATATTGAAAAATTTTAAATGTATAACATCATAAAATTCAAGTAAATTTGATTTCTGGTATTAGACAACTCTAAAAAAACTATTAACATTATTGACAGTCTATCCTTTTTTAATAATTCAGTTTTTTCTTACCAGGCTATTTTCCTTCCAAGCTTCTGGGAACTTGGGTCTCTGTTTTTCCCTAGACACCAGAACCTGCATATCTTCAAAAGTGGGATGGTTTCCAACTTCTGTCTGAAAAGCCATCTGGTATTCTGGTACGGATTCACCTGTGAATTTTGTAAAAAGAAGGATGAAGTAAAATTTCCAATTATCATAAAATGATAGAATAATGGGAGTATTCCTGATACTAAGCAAGCAAAGAAATTGTGTCACAATCTTTTTTTTAAAATCTTTTCAGGCATATGTAGAAATCCTAAAGAGACCCTTTTGTGGGTTTAATGCATTATTGATAAATGCTTTACTTAGAATCATGTTTGATAAATTAAATGTTTGTTAAGTTAAACAGTGGTTTCAATGATGGACAGCTATTTTTAAATGGTTTCTAGTATTACTAAATTTTGGGGGGGGTGCGGTTTTATAGACATAGGTGTACTTAATACTTGAAAATATGCCTGAATTCTTACCATACAGGGATCAAGGCTAGTGAATATGAGAGGTCCAGGATCTAGTACAATAAATACGTCTGTTGAACCAAAAATAACTGGGGGGGAGGGGTTTTACAAACATCATATCTCATTATATCATTTTCTCTACTATAGCACAGCCAGACTGTACCAAATGTCACAAAAATTTTTATGATAATGGCCATTTGACAGAAAAATCAATATATTGATTTTTTTTACAAGTTCCTCTTAAAAGCAGTGTCTAGATCAAGGATTTTTAACTATTATTAACTATTCTACCACTGTTTAATAACACGATTCAACACCAAAACGCACAATCAGCTGCTAAAAATGTACTCAAATTAAACTTAATAAACATACTGAGACACACAGATGACCTCTGGGACCCAACAGGTAGAAATCCAATGGTCTAGTCAAAATCCCGTCAAAGAACTCAAAGGAAATAGAGACCTTCCTGTCTCCTTGCTAATCCCCCCACCCATTAAAATGAAAGGATAAATGAAAAGAAAGAACACAAGGATGGAGGATGGAGGATAAAGCACTTAGGTTCTAGTCTTAGCTTCATCGCTACCTTGGAAAAGTCATTTTTAACTATGCTGTGTTTCAGTTGTCCCATCAGCAGAATGGCAACATCCGCTCTTCCTAACTCACATGGAAATAATACATAAGTTATAATGACTCTGATAGAAAGTACATTTATAAAACACGCAATTTAAGTTTTATGTTTCAATTTGAATATTCAAAAGAACCTATAAACACTGGTCCTCCACCAATTTAAAAGAGATTTATTCTATAATCTATACAGCATAGCCCAAATTTATTTGAATATTGCACTATCTATAAGTACAAGTGATATTTTCACATTCTCTAAACATTTAAGTACTTATTTTTGATCAGAAACCATCAACACTGAGCTTAAAAAACAAAACTAAAGGATTTAATTCTGCTAGTTAGTATATCACTTTCGTTCATGAAACAGCATATGGTAAAACCTCAATCCATATCATCTGTGAACTGTAAGATGTTTACTATTATTTTATCTGCCTCTCTGAGACACATACACAACACACATAATACCTTCCAAGTATTATTTATTAGTTATTTTTTCTTCAAATACTGGTTCAGTAAAATTTTTAAAAATCACAATTTTATTTGTTTTAATTGAGTCTAAACTATGAGATAACTTGCTAAATGAAACTGATGTACAATCTTGTTTTGTGAATTGAATGACATTAAGAATTATAAAATTTCTACTAAATCTTCATGGTTCTAAATCTAATTGCTCCATAGATACTTGTTTAGAGCTAACTTCATATTAGGCAGTGGAAACACAAACAAATGATAATGACATTATCATGGAAGTACTAGTCTTATTCGGTTTCCTTAAAACTTTATAATCATTGAATTGCTCAAGGGATGTTTTATAATCCCATTTTATTACAAACTGTCCAAAATAGATCAAACATCTAAAAATATCATATGCGATTCCTTGTTTCTCACCTCATTTGCTACTTGTTAATTATGCCTCTAAGCAGTTAGGAATTTTTAGTCCCTTTCTTAAATAACATTTGTTCTCTTTCTTCCTTTTTCTTTCTCTTGCCTTTGTTTTTTCTTCCGTCCTTCCGTCCTTCCCCCTCCTTTGTATAAATTTTACAGCATTTTACTCTTCCTTTGTTATAGATACCTAATTTACTTATTTTGCTATTTTACAGAGAATCAGCTTTCATTACATAGTGTTTCCACTCATTAATAAAGCATGTACTGCATTTGGAAGTGTATCATAGAAGTTTTTAGATGTTTTATAAGAATTTTATTATTATTATACGCTATTCTACAGGCTTATTAGTATGTTTGTGGCATCCTTTTTCCCCCCCAACATCCACCAGACTTCATTGTTAAAATTTCTGAGTGGCCTGTATCTTCAGCTTGTGCTTTCTTAATACGCTTCCCTCCCTATAGTCTTTAATATTCCTGTCTTCTGTATTCCACTGGAACTCCTCTAAGGATACCAATGACTCCTCCTATTCAAATTCAAAGATGAAGATTCCTCAGTTCTATTTCTTTTTGACTTTTGATTACATTGATTGCTATCAATCTTGGTTCTAACACTGACTTCCCAGATACTATGATTTCTCAGTTTTCTCACTCTTTCTATTTGTCTTTATAACTAAACAATTTGAGTGGAGGTTCCCTAATAGTCAGTCTTTATTCAACAATTTTTTTCTCTTCATGTGTTCTTAGGGGATTACATCCTATCTTAAATTCTCAATTATCATCTCGATGTGGACAATTCCCAAATAATCACTTTAATCTTAGTTCTCTCAACATCTTCTTTATTCTTTTAAATTTTTTAAAAAATTTCTTCTGTTGTCTTATCAGTACCCCATCTAAAAGTCTCCATAATTAACTCATCTTTCCAATGTAAACCAGTAGTTTTTGCTCAGTTCCTGGCTGCACTCTCACTCTTTCTCAGATCTCTGAAGATTTCTCAATTCCGTCTACTTTCTTCCACTAGTGACAAAACCACAGATTTCTTTTCTACGTTTCCTTTCACATGTGCATCTTCTTCCCCATTTCCAAATCCACGATTATAGGGTATCTT
This sequence comes from Rhinolophus hipposideros, assembly GCF_964194185.1. Classification (NCBI taxonomy): domain Eukaryota; kingdom Metazoa; phylum Chordata; class Mammalia; order Chiroptera; family Rhinolophidae; genus Rhinolophus; species Rhinolophus hipposideros. The sequence goes on along the minus strand of NC_138052.1, from coordinate 72,220,976 downwards.
AATGCAACTCTCTTCTTTTTTCTTTATTTTTGTTTTTCATTGTGGTTAAATATATATAACAAAATTTACCATTTTAGCCATTTTCAAGTGTGCTAAGTATATTCTATGGCACTACGTATAGTCACACTGTTACGCAACCATCACCACCACCATCTCCGTAACTTTTCTCACCTTCCCAAACTGAAACTCTGGATCCATTAAATAATAACAACCTCTTTTTTTTAACTTCTTCCAGTTTTTTCAATTACAGTTCATCCAAGATTTAATTGCCTGTCCCTTTTCAAATAACTAATATTGTTCTTTATTATTTATCAGATCAAAAACAATAGTTATTCTTTGAATGCAGTTGAAAAAATGTTGCTGACGGCAGTACAGTAATGCTGATACTGTAAGAATCCTTTAAGTCAGACATACTTCTAAAAAACAACAATTCTGGATTAGGATATTTTAAAAAAATCTGTGGCCAAGTTTCCAATAATAGAAATATAAAGTTCCAAAAGTTCCAAAATTCCAACACTGATACTATTACAAGTGCTGCTATTTCCAGAAAAACAACGAAATTGAGTATCCTGTACTTCCAATTAAATGGAAAATATACTTCTAAATAAGAACTGATAAACCTGTAGTAAACCTAAATAATTAATTTCATTATATTTTAGAATTGTAAACTATTGCTATATGCTGTTTTTAAAGCACAAAAATTCAATCCCACTACTAATCTCTTGTTTTTATTAAACAGTCCCATTTCATAAATTTGTCCAATGCTGGTTCAATCGACTGTTTTTCCTTTTTGTATGCTTTTAATAATGTTACTCCTATAAAAATAGAGACCATATATATCAAATCATTTTGTATGTACACCACCTAGAAGAATGCAATGTACATATTAGTAAAGTTTCTATGTGACAATAATGACAGTGATGTAAAAAACCCTAACAAAAGGAGAAAAATTATAAACTCATTTGGTTATTTCAAAGAAGCCTCAAACAAGCATTTACATTAAATGAGTGTTCTTTCATTGCAAGGAAGGAAGGCATTTAGGCAAAAGGGAAAACAAAAAAAGGAAGAGAGAATTAAAAAAAGAAAGGATGAAAGAAAAAAATAAAGTATTCCAATGGATAATTCATTGTTTCTAATTCCTTACTGGGTCAATTCAGGAAACAATGTAAATACAGCTTATCAAATGCTCAGAGGACGCATAAGGAAAACTATGACTGCTAAAAGCAATCAGAAATCAAACTAAACACAATTAGATAAGCTATTATGAGCAATTAATTAAACTGCACTCAGATATAAACATGGAGTCCTTTAAAAAAGTTTTTCCTTCCGGCTAACAATGTTTCTGAACACTAGATGGCAATGAACTAAAGGTTTAAATGAAAGTAACAAACATGATACCTGACTTATTTACTATAGGTAGAAAAAGAAGATATAACTATTTCACTTCAAAACAGTTATCAATTTTTGATAGATCTCTTACCTGGGAAGAGGTCTGTACACCTCATAAATATCTCCCAATAGATTAGTCCAAGTGCATACATGTCTACTTGTTTCAAAGCTGATTCACAGTCCCTCAGGTTCACCGCTCCCTCTAGAACTTCAGGTGCCATATATCTGATTGTGCCAACCTGATCAATTAAAAGTGATAAATTTCAGTAATATAATGTATCATATTCTGAAGGGCATACATTAGACGGAATTTATACATAAATTTCATGTCAACAGTATGCCAATGATTAGTTATTTGACCCTAAGAATGTCCCTGAAACTTTCTATACCTGATTTTTTTATCTATAAAATGCCTTTCTTAAGTATTTAAACTGTGGTAAGTCCATCCTACTGAATAGAATCAATCAAAAGAATGAGCTAGATCTTCCTATGTATATCAATGCAAAAAACCTATAAGACAGTGGGAAAACTGTAAATCAATTTGTACAACATTTAACATTTTAAAAATTAACACAAAAATATATATGTATATATAAACCTGTGTATGTGAATCTACGGAAAAAGGTCAAGAAGGATATGTTCCACATTGTAATAGTGATTATCAGAAGGTGTCTGTCCTATCTCAAACTTGGTAATTTTATTCTTGCTTCAAAAATCAGTTCCTATAAACTTCCTCCTAATGCTTGTCAAAAATGAGTTGAGGGCGGCCGGATGGCTCAGTTGGTTAGAGCACGAGCTCTCAACAACAAGGTTGCTGGTTCAATTCCCGCATGGGATGGTGGGCTGCGCCCCCTGCAATTAAATACTGAAAACGGCAACTGGACTTGGAGCTGAGCTGCGCCCTCCACAACTAGATTGAAGGACACTGACTTGGAGCTGATGGGCCCTGGAAAAACACACTGTTCCCCAATATTCCCCAATTTAAAAAAAAAATGAGTTGGAATGGCAGAAGCTTACATAATGAATTGATATACTTTATGCAATGTCTTGGTATTTCCTAATTTTGTAATTCCTAAGATGTTGTAATTGGTAGCATATAAGGATAATTATCCTGAATAGTTAGTGGTTTCTTTAATGCAATTCATTATATTTGCAAAGTATGCCAGTGCGATACCTTTTGTCTACACTCACCTCACTTATGGCTGCATTATCTTCTTCCCCTGGGCGCACCAGTCTATTTCCAGTCAACCTCATGGACAACCCAAAGTCACTAATAACACAGGTTCCATCATTTTTCACCAGGACATTTCTGCTGTTTAAATCTCGATGGGAAATTGCAGGTTTATAATGATCTGTTTGGATAATTTCAAATATTTATTAATACTGAAATAGCACTATTGGACGTGAAATGAGCATGCAAGTAATAGGGACTACATAAATATAAAAGATAGTGTTATTTTCTGCCCATTAATAATTTATTAACAAAAAGACATAAGAAATCAAAATTTCAACTCAAAATCATCATTATTTTCACTATGTTTTACAATACAGCTCCTGTTGAATGTATACTTAATTAAGCTTTAAACTTCTACTGCAACTAATAGTCAACATGCTGTTGCTTCTAATTTTAACACAATTTTTTTTCTCTCTTCATTTTAGGATAGCAAAAGGAGGCAACAGAAAGGGGAATATTTGGTATAAATAAAAAAAATGTCATGGTATCCAAAACAAGTATCAATAAAAAACAAACATGGTTCCAAAATGTGCATGTGTACGTTACACTCTTCTATGGCTAAACAGCTCAAACCTGTGACTGACTGTCAGTTCTGCCCTAGGTTTAGAAATGTCTAAGCCCACCTCAGTGTTTCAAATCAAACTAGAAATAATCGTACAATGGTCTGGAATAGTATCACTTGACTAAATATTCCATGAAGGTAGATAGAACATGTTTTATCTGAATTTAAAAGGCTTGGCACAGAGTAAATGCTGGCTGACTGAAAGAATGTATCTAATCTAAGCCTCTCATCAAAAATACCACCTATTTTTTTCTTCTCTAGAAGGAAACCTTATATAAATTTATATTAAGACCATAGCTCTCAAAATGAAAAAAAATTTCTAAAATTTAAAATAATTCCCTAGATATACAAAGAAATCCAGCAATCTGAACGAAGTCAAGGTGTTTATTGAGTGTTCACACGAGTATTTATACAGAAATAGATTCAGTGTTTACATGTTTTACTCTCATTAATACTAGACTGCACTGTCACCAACAATGAAACTAAAGACAGAGGATAATGGTTCCTTTGATATTAAAAAAAAAAGCAACAGCACAACTGAAAGAACAAAATAATAGTTACCAAATTTCTTTATGTAAGAGTTGATTTCTTTCTCATTTTCTCACCTTCCCACTTCCTAGCTCCCGTTCTAAAGTTCATACTAACACGGCTTAACTCCACCCCTAAAAGAGCTGCATTTCTTATTCTGGATACACCACCTCCACCACCAGTATACATGGTATAATCTCAAGCTGATATTTATATAAGAAAATTTATAAAGACATTGGAAAATGTTTGTGTACTAACACCAAATCAATACTTAAAAGATCTCACACATTAGGGAAACCAGGTTAATAATGGGGAGAATGTGCAAGGAATCAGACACAGCCAGAGGGGAAAATTAGGTAGTTCTCCTGCCACTATTAAAAAATAATAAAAAGAAATGAAAAGAATAGGAGAGGGAGGGAATAAAGGAGAAAACAAGGGAAAAGAAAAGAGACAAGATAGGATTCATTGCCAATGCAAAGGGTAAAACTACAAACTGTCCTTTTGAGACTTCTTTTCCCTTTAAAGTTCTCAGTATTCATTTTAAACTTTTTTATTTCAGGGTAGGGGGTACAGAGAAAGGAACAGAACATACAATGATTTTTCCCTGGGCAACAGCACTGCACCAGGCGAGTATCTCAGAGGAAAGCTGGACATAATATTAACTACGTTAAAAAAAAAAAAAACCTTAATGAAAAAGAGTCTCTCTGTGGATCTTTAGAGAGAGAGAGAGAAAGAGAGAGCGAAAACAAGCACAAGAGCAAGCAAGGGAGATAGAAGGATATACATAAACTGGTTAATAACAATTTTCTGGTTAGTTTTGAGTGATCTATATATGTTTTTTCTTTGTTAGATTTTTTTTGGTGTGGTAACAAAAATTCATTAGGAAGAAATTCATAGGGAAAACCAATTACAAATAAACAGTTCAATTACAAAATTTCTATGCTACACAGCAAAGTTATATATGAAGACACTGGGAAGAACAGAGTTCTCTGAAAAAAGGTCAGATGACATTTTAAATGTTTTGAAACAGCACAGTATAGTTAGAATATTAAAATAGGTAAAACAGTAAGTTCAAACAGCCACTATACTTATGGAGTTTTTTTGAAATAGCATATATATACTCGTTTAAAAAAAGGTTAACTAGTGAAAATATTAAGTAATGTTTAAGAGTAACATCTGTATATAAATAAAAATCATATTTGATGGCAATTATTCTTTTCAACCAATGTTTAAGTTGAAACCTTGCTGAATTACGCAAGCCTTGACAAGCGGGATTAGCATGACGTTTTAAGTTCTGTGCTAAGCCAGCTCTTTAAAAGAGCTATAATAATATTTAAGAGTAAGGAAACACAGTCCAAATGGTTAATGTGCTAAAGCACTAAAGTGAGTGCATCAAGTTGCTGACATAGGTAATAACTCTGGTCAATTCTACATTCAGGAAAAACAAGATGTCAAGATAAATGAACTGATAAATTATTCAGGAGAAATTATTTATATATGAAGCAGCAGCTAGAAAAGATGATGCGTGCTATTACACAATGGAACAAAGATCTAAGAAATTGATACATTAAAGATTCTCTTCACTACAGAGGTCAGAGAAACTAAAAAGAACAATGTTCTGGACAACAGTTATGACAGGAAAACGCTGTAAGGGATGAAAGCCTGAGAAAGCACAAAGACATTTTCTGGAGTTAGCTTTTCTAACTTAGATTTTCTAAGTTAGCTTTGCTGGAGTTAGCTAACAGCAAAGCTAACTTAGAGGTGACTGTGATCTGAGGTATATTTTGAAACAAAGTGAGAAAGCAAATCTATTAAAGAGATGCTATGAACATCTAGCAAAAATGTACATAAAACCTAAAGAAAACTGCAGTTATGGCAAGGAACATAATCGCGCTGTTCTGAAACACTGGCAAAAACTGATTCCCCACCATGCATTTTTCTCTTCCTACTTAGTAAAAGAACTCAGTATTATTTGAGCTAAAGTCCACCCAGCTAAAACAAAACAAAACAATATTCTCAGCATCCCCTGCAACTAAGTATGGTAGCTAAGAGTGGACTAAATTCTGGGAAACAAAACGTAAGCATAAGACTGGGACTTCTAAAGGCAGAAGGGGGCAAGTGCTCCTTCCTTCCCTTCCTTTTCTCTGTTTATTAGAATGTAGCATAATAAACAATGAGTGGCCCTGAAAATATAAGCCATATATAACACATAATGGAGAAGCAATATAGGAGCCTGGTGCTGCCAAACAAATTTTGACTGTCTCTGTCTAGATTCTTACATGGGAAAGAAAAAACATTTCATTCTTATTGAAGTCTTTATTTTTTGCTCCTGATAGATTTGACCAAACCTAATTCTAGCTAAGAGACACACTGACTTATAAAAAGATACATTTGAGTTTTATACTAAAGTCCAACCTACCTATGGAATAAAGATCCACATGAAATTAAAACTAAAGAAGTGAAAATGCATTGCAGTTCAGGTAAATAAGCAAAAGAAATACAATGAAAATATAACAAAGCCTAGCTAAGAGATTCTTAAACGAATAGAAGAACTTAAAAAGGCCTTAGAAGCCCTAGAATCAAAAGAACACTTTTTAAAGTATGCCCACATGAAGGGGATCACTTCTTAGGTTATAGAAATGTCTACCCACTATGCTATACACCTATAACTAATATAATGTTGAATGTCAACTGTAACTGAAAAAAAAAATTTAAGTAAAGTATGCCCTTAAGAGAAGATTTAATCAAATTCTCAGTGGTATCCACGATCCCTCTAGAGTCTTCAAGTTTTTTCTTATCCTTCCTGTCACATTTCAAATACATTTCTCATGTCAGATCTTTCAAACATCTGGCTAATAATGAATCTGCTATAATATAAAATATACTTTTACTTTGAAGATATGAATAAAAATTCCCTTTGTTAATTTTGTCTCCAGATGAGTGTCATTCATCTTCTACTCATTGTCTCTTACCTCCTCGTGGTAATTCTGTATGAAGATAAGCCAGTCCTCTAGTCACAGAATGAGCCAGACGGCAAGAGCTTACCCAGTCACTTGTATGGAGACTCAGATACTTGCATAGAGATCCCTATATAGAGGAAGTAATATCCAAAAGAAAAAAGAAAAAAAAGGGTGGAATTAATTTATTTGAACATAAGAAGGTAAGTGAGCAGCCTTATAAAGGATTTGTATAGGTTAAGATTCCATGGAGATCTAAAGAATTATGACATTTCAGAATCTCAAAAGAGTTGGTGAGACATTTCTGTGGGTAGAGATGGAAAAAAGAATTTAAACATTATCAATTTTTTATTTTTCCAATATTAAAAATTATGAAGGGCTATTTCATTTTAAATACTTTGATTCATCAAATTAAGACAGAAAAAACATCTTTAGACTCCTTCTTTATACTATTATCTCTTTTTCCCACAAACACAAATTATATTGTTATGTTTTACAAGCAGAAACAGGAGGTTTTGTAAACATATATGTGTCGATGCTACTCAAATTGCTCATCCACAAAGTACTTAGTACCACCCAGGGATTGCTGGGATAAGGAGCTTGCACCAGAATGAATGTTAATCAAAGCACTGCTTCCGTTATCAAGAAAGTCAGTGGGGGGATTAAATGGTTAACTAGTGACTTAGCTGATTCACCTACCAGTGTAAGATCTTTATCTCATTGTAGACCCTTAGGAACTAGTTTGCAAACCAGTAATGTTCCTCTTGAACACCTGATTGACTGCTCATATAAATGTCAGTTTATTTTTTATGAAGAACTTACATTGGGATAATACTCCATCACAAGCAAATACTCCATGCGTCCATCTGCTGTGACTCTCTCATCTCCAACTATGAAGCGAGCAATGTTGTCATGTTCCATCAAAGGCACTCTGTAAATGTTCTTCTCATTGATAAAATTCTGACGGTTTGCAAACGAAAACACTTTTACAGCAACTGGACGCTCATCTAAGGAACCTTTGTATACTGCTCCATATCGACCCCGGCCAATCAGCTGCAAAATTTGTTTTGAAGAAAGCAAGGTTTTAATTTATATCACAACTGAACAATCAAATTTACTAAATAAAGTGTAAGTCTGTATGTGTGTCACAGCTCTCTATTGCTTAAAGTTTAAATTACTCCATTATCAAGGAACTAATAAAATCCACATCTTATATGGCTCAGGAAGCTCCTACTAGACTCAGGCCTCCCACAAATAGCAACTATAAACTCTGAACAAAATTGTAAAAAAAAAAAAATCTAAAAGTAATGGAGAATGAACAAAAAGAGATAAGAGTCTGAGGGGAATCAACACTTAAAAGAAAGGAATGGTACAGGATGAACTACCCATTTTTATAGCTCTTCGCCTGAAAGCAGGCTGAAATCAGCACTGTGCAGTAGAGCTAAAAATGCAGTAGAAAATCCATAATGTTTCTGGCCCCAAGAACCAGAGGGCAGAATTTGGCACAACCAAGATTGCTAGAAAGTGAGGGGAGAATTCCAGAACAGAGAGTCAGAGAGTGGGGAACCCAGTGAATACATGGGACAAATCCCAACTAAACCCGACGAGTTTGCAGTATGTCCAACCAAGACAACTGCATACTAAAACAAACATTGAAAATGAACACACTTCAGAAGAAGCTAAAGAACACAGGGTCTCCACAATATACCACTCACAATATCCATGATACAATAAAAAAAAATGCTCAATACACAAAGAACCAGCAAAATGTAACCTGTTATCTTCATTTTTGGTCTCTGGGATTTCTCTCACTTTTTACTGAAAACAGGTTAGGCACTTACCACCACTTATTTACGGACATTTGTTATATTTCATTCACTATTTCTAGGTTAAAATTTAAGAAACAGATAAACTGCCCTTTAGAAAGGTAACAATACATATTAAATTGGCAATGTTCGGGAGTGTTTATTTTACTCAGTCTAGGATGAAATCCTGTGGTTTTAATTAATTTTTTTAATCTAAGTATATTGGACATCTTATTAGGTATTTATTAGCCACACTTACTTCTTCTGTGAATTGGCAGTTCATCTCTTTTGTCCGTTTTTTATGGATTATTTCTTTTATGTTGATTTATACTAACTCTTTTTCAATTCTTTGTTTCTGTGTTGAAATACTTATTTTGCATTTGGCTTTTAACTTTGTTATATTTTTCCCCCAAATGGAAGGTTTTTAAAATATTTTATATATTTAAATCTACCATAGCTATTATTTAACATTCTCTGGTTTGGAGGTCATAGTTCATTTATCCTACTGATCACAATAAAACTTTCAACATAGGTTCTGAGAAATTACCAAATGAAAATTAAATTCTATGGAATGTATAATAGTTGTATGTACCTATGAAAAATATAATATATTCACACACAAAGAATATTTATTTGGCACCTACTATGAATTCCTTGCCTGGCACATTATTCTCAGCATTTCACATATCTTTATTCCCATACTCTGTTCAAGTCTGTACTCAAAGGTCATTTTCTTTCTAAATATACTTTGTTTAACAACCCCCTTTCCATAACTTTCTTATCTCCTTATCTGTTTTACTTTTCTCCATAGCACTTACTACTACTTGACTTAATATACATTCATTTACCTGTTTGTAGACTCTGTCCCACTAGAATATAAGACTCGAGAGATATCTATATTGTTCGTCTACATTCTCAGTGCCTAGAATAGGCCTTGGCACTAATCTGATACTCAATAAATGCTAGTAGAATAAATGAATGAATGATTTAGTGCGCGAATGAAGACACTGTCTCAGATCATGGGAGCAGAACGAATGGTCCGTAATCTAACAGCAATCTTACCTCCAACAGTTTCAGATTATCTAGGTCAAGAGAGGGCTCTGATGCTGCTGCCTCCATCATGTTCATACTGTGAAGACCTTGTTTACGGTCTCCTATAGGAACAGGCAAAAGAAGTTACTAATGTGTGCTTCTCTTAAAATGAAGATCTTTATTACACATTGTATTATATTACTGTTAAAAAGAAAAGCTACCGAAGGGTAGGTAGCAAGACTTACGCCTGATGTACATAGAAGTAAAACTATTAACTAAACTAGGAATCATCTATGAACAAAGATGAATGATGAATAACATAAAGCTGAATTCTGGCAGATGATTGCAGCAACAGACCTAGTTTAAAACCTTAAGATATATTGCCAAACATTAAAGATGGTTTTATTAAAGTTATTCATAAAGTCAATAAATGAGTTATTCAAGTCAAAAATGATTTCTTAAAATGCTCATCACCCTGAATTTATTAGAACCAACTGAACATTTGGTGATACTGAGGAATTACTGTTCTTTTTTTTTAAGATGTGAAAATGGTTATGGTGGTTATATATTTTGTAAGTCCTTCTATTTCAGAGATAGTACTAAAGCATTTATAAATAAATGAATGTTATCTGTGATTTCTTCAAAATAATCCAGTGGCACGGAAGGGTATAGTGAGTGGGTTATAGATGATACACAGATTTGGTAATCACTGAAGGTAGGTGGTATGTATTTTGTATATGTTTGAAACTTCATAAAAACTAGTGGAAAAAAGTTTGTTAAGACAGAAAGATGGGAGCTACTGTAGCACAGAGATGTTTTTCAGCATGGAGATTTTTTAAAGGAGAAAATAAATTTTGATTAAATGGCATGTTTAAGAAACAACAGGATAAAAAGTGGTATTTTTACCTGTCAGCATCCTGTATCCGAAGCATAAGGCAACTATCAAAACAGCTAATACAGAGACTGATGCCAAAGCAATGATTATTGTCTCATCTCGGTTAAATGAATGAGGTGGACCTAAGAGAAAAACACATTTTAAAATGCAGTTATCCTTAAAAAAAGATGTGGGCTGGTCTGGGCCTGGTGGCTCAGGTGAATGGAGCGCCGTGCTCCTAATGGTGAGGTTGCTGGTTCAATTCCCACACGGGCCAGTGAGCTGCGTCCTCTACAGCTAAGATTGTGAACAACAGCTCTCCCTGGAGCTGGTCTGCCGGAGGTTGGCATGTGCTGCCACAGGCTGCTATGTGCTGCCATGAGTGGCTGGCTGGCGACCGACTGCCTCAGCTGCGGGGAAGTGCAAGTCTCATAATACCAGCATGGGCCAGGGAGCTGTGTCCTACACAACTAGACTGAGAAACAACGGCTTGAACTGGAATGTAGGGGGTGGGGGGCAGGAGTAAGAAAGGGGGGGGAAAGAAGATGTGGTACATATATACGATAGAATATTACTCAGTCATAAAAAAGAATGCAATCTCACCATTTGCGACAACACGGATGGACCTCGAAGGTCTTATGCTAAGTGAAATAAGTCAGACAAAGAAAGGCAAATACCATATAATTTAACTTATATGTGGAGTCTAAAAAGCAAAATAAATGAATAAACAAAACAAACTCATAGATACAGAGAACAAATTGATGGTTGCCAGATGGGAGAGGGCTTGGGGGACTGGATGAAAAATGTGAAGGGATTAAGTACAAATTGGCAGTTACAAAATAGTTATGGGGATGTAAAGTACAGCATAAGGAATATAGTCAATAATACTGTAATAACCATGTATGGTGTCAGTAATAACTATGTATGGTGTCAGGGGGTACTAGATTTACCAGGGGGATCACTTCATAAATTATATAAATGTCTAACCACTATGCTGTATACCTGAAATTAATAAAATATTGTGTGTCAACTGTAATTGAACAAAAATTTTTTAAATATGGTTATCTTTTTTTTCAGTATTTTGTTATATACTGACAGAAAGTCTGTATCACTATATAGTGAAATCAGCAATGTTTTTACATCAAAGGAAATAAACATAATAATAAATTTGTGATAGCAGCAAACAGATTTCATCATACAGATTATCTTATATAGATTTAACACTGAAACACCTGTTAGCTATGCTCCTAATTATTAAAATATCAACATATCATGGAACAGCACAGACAGAACAGTGTGATACAAGTATAAGACAACAATCTTTGGAATCACATTTGGTTTTAAGTCTTAACATCACTCTCTATGGCCTTTAGTAAATTTTTTGACTTTTCTGATCGTCAATGCTCCCATTTATAGAAATAGTACTCTCTACTTCACAAATCTCTGTGAGGCTTAGATGGGAATTTAAGTGCTTAGTACAGTCTTGAGTATATATTATCTATGCAATAAATGGTAGTTATGTTTATCAATACTGATATTACCATTATTGATGAAAAGAGCATGGCTTTGCAGGCAGTTAAATCTGAACTGGACTTATAACTCAGTTCTTCTACTTACTGTATGACCTTCGAAAAATTTCTTCACCTGCCTGAGCCTGTTTATACACTTGCAGAAAGGGAACACACATATCTAAATCACAGGCCTATCATGAGCATGTAATTCGTTTCATGTGTTAGTTCCATTCTATGGATCAAATCATGTCTAAAAAAACAACTTTTAGGATGGATGTCCACAAAGGGAGTATATCCAGAAGACATAAAAGTATGAGAACTCTGAAATGTGATGGGTAGAAAAAACTAGAACTGTGCAGTATGTTAAAGGAGAAAATTTGAGAGCATATGATAGCTGTCTTCATGTGGAAAAATGACTTGAAGCTACAGAATAACAAGATCCAATTAGTGTGTTCACAGACAGTTTTTATTAGCTCAGCATACAGAAGAACTTATGGCTTACAAAAAGTGCTGTCTAAAATGGAATGAGTCACCCTATGAAATAGCTGTTCATCTTTTTTTTAACTATAGGTATTCATGCAGTATTTGGTAATAATGACCAGAGGCTGGGCTTGATAAAGGCTAATATCCTTATTTAATCATCCTTTACACTCAATCAAAATCAAGCATGTTGTATTTTAAGTGTTTCTCACTTTGGACATTATAATTATGTGTTGTTTCAAACTAGAAGCCTCCATGGCAATGTCAGAAGCTTCTATGGCAAAGAGTTCCTCAGATGGACATTCCTGTTCTAAATGAATGTATCTGTCTCATTCAAGTCAAGCACATGAATATTAAAATGTCAAAACAATATTTCTATTGAAGGATCTGTTGAAGCACTGTAATGCTCTTTTAACTTACAGGACATTTAATGGATTTTTATAGACTTTACCATATTGATCATTGTACCTACTTTTAACATATAGAATAAGCTGTAGGAAGAAAGCTGCATATAAAAACTTATTTTGTCATTGACATCACCTCTCACACACTAGGATGGCTAAAATTTCAACACACACATAAATACATACATACATACATACATACATACATACATACATACATACATACATAAATAAATAAATAAATAGTGCTGGTAAGCTGGTAAGGATGTGGAGAAAATAGAACTCTTGTATATTCCTGGTGGGAATGTAAATGGTGCAGCTGCAGTAGTAAACGTTTTGGAAGTTACTCAAAAAGTTAAATATAGAATTACCTAAGACCCAGCAATTCCACTCCTAGGCATATACCCAAAAGAACTGAAACCAAGTGTTCAAACAAAAACTTCTATAGGAATGTTCATGGCATCACTAATCACAATAGCTAAAAGTAGAAACAACATAAGTGTTCATAAACTGACAAATGAATAAACAAAATGTGGTTTATCCATACATTGGATACACTAAAGGTCATATATTCTATGATTCCATTTATATAGGCAAATTCAACGAGACAAATTCAACGAGACAAAAAGCAGATTGGTTACCAGAGGCTGGGTGATGGGAAAATCTGTAGTGATGCTCATTAGGTATGCAGTCTCCTTTTGGGTGATGAAAATGTTTTGGAACTAGATAGAGGTGATGATTGCACAGCACTGTGAATATACAGAATGCCAAGCTTGAACATGGTTAATTCTGTGTTATATAAGGTATACATTTTTCCGTCCTTCTTAAACTAAATATATTGGAGTAAATTTTTTTTCCTATGTGACTGGGGACATAATTTTGAATATCAATCTGTGGTGATACTCTAGGGCATCTGAGAAATTCTCAGACCACTAAGTGTTTTTAAATGATTGCAACTGATTTCCAATGTTTCCACCTTATCGTTTGTCTGCTATCTCTTTGTGATGTTGTCAATGTGCTTGCCTTAATGTTTTTGTTTTTTTTTAATCTAGTCTGGGCTTTAAAAACAGATGGCCTAACTTGTTTTAAGTGAATGTAAAGTGTAAGAAAACAGACTAAAAGATGAAGGGACTTTTCTAAAACATTATGAGTTTTAATACAAAAATTTTGTAGTGTCTATTGTGGCTACTTATAGAAAAGAAATCTCAGTTACAGGCCTGATACTGCGGCAGTCCATGAAATTAGACATTATCAGAAATCCACTGAAATTCACTCCCAAACAGTGTTTGGTGTGAGAAATTGCTCAAGATGTCAAAAACAGATCTGCACTTCCATACTGCAGCTATTGGTGCTTTGCAGGGGGCAGGTGAGGCCTGTCTGGCTGGCCGTTTTTGAAGACACCAGCCTGTGTGCTATCCACGCCAAATGTGTACAATGATGCCAAAAGACATTCAACTAGGATGCCACACATGTGCTTGAGGGAATCCCCTCTGATAGGAAAAACTGCATTCTCCAAAAAAATTCTTTTTCTCTTCTTGTTATTGGTAGTTCTGAATGTCAGACAATTTTTCCTCATATGGTAAAAAGGTACCTACCTAAGTATACGATTGTGAGGGGATAAATAGAGAACAGAAATCAGGTATTGACAGTTTTTCCCATTTTTATTTGTATGTGAATTTTTAATATAAATGAGGGAACATAGAGCATTTATGCAAATCAAAATGTTTCAATGAACAAGTTTCAAGAGTTCAGCTTTATAACAATTATAAACAAACCTGTTAAATGTTTCTGAACAATGCCCAAGTCTGGATATTTTACAAACAAGTAAATTTCTTAATGACAGCAATTAAGTGGTATTTCTAGAATTTTTATCATAGAGTGAATTCTGTCCATTCACTGTACTGCTCTTGAGTTTTCCTGTATGCAAGTACGTTTTTAATGTTTGTTTCCTGTGCTACTCCTATAACTTTGCTATTAAAATACATTAAACTATTTTTTAAAGAAGTGGTTATACTAGGTGACTTTTAAAGTCCTTCTAATTTCCAAAATTCTGAGTGAGTCTTCTAATGTTTACTGAAGGCTCAGCATTCTCTTTGCTTTTATTATCAAATTTACAAAGAAATGGCAACATATTTACATAAAATATTCATTAATCCAAAATCTGAAATAGAAATGATTAATTCATTTAATAGGGAGGATGAAAAAAGTATTAAATATATTTTTTTAAACATGTTAGGAACCATGCTAATAGTTAAATATCTCAAATGGAAAACTTTCTAGGATGTCACATGGTCTAAAAATAAGAAATCCCTGAAAAACTGCCAGGAAAAATATTTCAGCATGTGTACTCACATATGTGTACAATAAGAGACCTTTAACAGAATACTCCTTTTGTTTGTTTGTTTTTAATCCTTTTTTATTTTTATATATTTATGCTATACCTGAAATTGTCCTGTTCCCCTAGCCCTAATAAACCCTCTTCTTCCTCCCTATTAGCTTTCTCAGTTCAATACTCAGCCAAATGTAAACACTGCTATGTATGCCTGCGTGCAGTGGCTAGGATTGTACAAGCAAGTGCTTCCTGAATGCAGAACAGACAGGGAACCCCTGTCTGCCTCATTGGAGCCTGGGATGTTTCTGTTTACAAAGCCTGGAGCCAGGCAGGGGCCACTACTGGAGGCGTGCTGTCTGCTTCCTTGCTACACTCAGCCTTTGTCTGGGTCTGTGTCAAAGAAAGAACAACATTGTTGCATGTGCAGCAAGCAACAAAGGAAATCTTAAATATAACATGCTGGTGGTTATGTTGGCTCCTAAATCTTTTACAACTCTGTATGAAAAGGCAAATTTAGGGATTAGGTTGTTTTTAACATTTTTTTAAAGCAATGTACTTTTCATAAAAGCAGAGAAAAGCATATAAAATCAAAACAGTTAATGTGATCAATCAGTTAAATTAATTCCTTAGCAAAATAATTCAGATCACTAAACATCATTTCTGTAATGATACATTAGGCAGCTCAATGTCTTAAACAAATGTTTTTTATAAGGAATAAACAATGTTGGTTTAATATGTTTAGAATGGCAACTATACAGTAATCATAATCAGATTAATGTTTATGTTTAATGTCCTAAAAACCAGTTGAGAGGAGGCAGATTTCTTGATTTTTTTTTCCAAGTTGGTATTTGACACTGACTATTTAAGACTATTTTAAATTTAACTTGCCTTAATCATTGTGAATAGACTTAGTTTGTAAGAAACAAACACGACAAATAACAATAAACGAAAACAATCCACACTTTGCTGAGTCCAGGCATTTTATGGCTAAATTATAAAAGGAATAGTGGAAAACTAAGGGAGAGAGAAAGAAAAACAATCTGAATTAAACAAACAAACAAAAAGGTTTGAAAAGAAAAATAGGAGACAGCCAATGCCTATCTTTCTTAACTTATTTCTTTAATTAAAGAATAAATTAAAACAGTTAATTACATTTCATTGGAATAAAGTCATTAAATAAGTGAAAAAATAGCATTTAAGTAAATAGATTAAAAATTTTTAATAAATGCAAGAAAAAAGAAGATAAAGATTAATCTGAAGACTTGCTACGTTTTTTAAAACATCCATTAAAAGTATAATAAAAACATCGTTAAATATGTTCTCAAAATGTTTTTGGTATAATTCTACCAAGCATTAATTGCCTCTATTCTGATCAGAATTTATTTTTTAGCTTTATACATAGACTAAACCAAAAGGTATTATTACTCCATGTAACAGTTTTAAAAATAATCACTTAATACTTCTTAGAAAGCTCGAATCAAGATCCCAAAAGCCTAATTGAGTAAGAAAAATGAATTTGGGCCTAAAATAACATTAGAAAAATGGAAATCTAATCACTTCAATATTCGTTATTTAAAACAAAACCACATAAAAATTCTCACAATACAGAATCAAACCTAAGAATCAAATCACTCAGAGATCCCTACTCAATTTTCCTAACTGGTCTACAAATGATACTTCTAAATTCACAATACACACCTTGTTCTAGGAAAATGACCATGAAATAATTTAACTATAAAAATGGAAGTTATTTATCTTCCAGCGTTTTGTGCCTTGTTTCTTTGTTTAATAATATGTTTTGAAGATTTAACCATGCTGTTGTGTACAGATGAAATTCATTCAGGGTTGCTTTTCTGAATAACAAAGTTATTTTCCCCTGTAATGAGTCTAGGACTTATTATAACGATAATTAAAAGATCACTGTAGAGTAATCCCTATGAAGCATCACAGAAACATTCCTGAAAGGTATACATTTGGTTTTTCAGTTCCATTTAGTACTTTTAAAATATCCAGTTTTGTTGGAAAGAGAAAAATATTAAACAAAGCAGACAAATGAAAAGGCTGCACATCCTCTTGCTGTTTCTAATTTTTTGGCAGCAGAGGCAGTAGTAGCTAGCAACCAAGAAAGCCAGAGTTAATCAAAGATGCACTCTCGGGTAGGAACAGAGCAGAAAGAAAAGCGTGGAGATTGAGAGGATAGAGGGAAATATGCGTACTAAACAGGGCTTTATGAAATTAGCACTTTCAGAAACCATCCTTAACACTGCAGGTATTCCCCCACTCTCTGAAAGTTCACTTTATGCCACTCCATTTTTACAAAAGATCTACATGAGTACCTGTTTTCGCTAACCAAAGAAATCTGAAGAGGATTTTCACTTTTACAAAAAAAGGAGGAAAGCAAAAATAGCATTCAATGTTTCTTTTGCAGTGAGCCATCAGAGAGGCAGCTAGCAACCCGAGCACTGCCAAGCTTTTGCTGCAGGAACTACACTCAGTATCTTAGTATCAAGCTGCCATAGCTTTGAACTGTGACTGTGAACATCTGTGCTTTTTATCTCGATTTATTTTGTGCATTTGTTAGCAGCAAGATGCGTCCTCAGGTAATTGCCTCTTTCCTTTACACCATTTTGGCTTACAAAATAATTTCATAGGAATGCTCTGCTTCGGATAGCAGAGGAAACCTGTATCTGCAACCACTGGAATCCTTGAGATTCATCTCTTCAAGAATTCCCAGGCTGTTCCTTTATCCCCTGACCTCAAAGTACCTACTGTGCCTTATTTGACAATTCTTTAAGAGGGACCTTCTAAATATGCACATCTGGTCTTCCACGAAAGGGGAGTAAAATGAATAGTGTCTCCATCAGATCAGCATTGATTATTCTCACCCAAACTGTCCATAAATATTCGCCCAGTTCCTACAAATTCCACTCCTTAGACAGTGAGAGTAGAGAGGTAAGTTGACAGAAAACCTGGGGCAGTGATGAGGCCATCGGAGTTTAGAACAACTGGTGCTAGTACTGTATCATTTTCCAACACAGGCACTTTTTCCCATCTCCTTAGCTTTGCTTTCCCCAAGCTCTCTCTTGTTATATTTTCTTCTCTTTTATGTTCCTTTCTTTCTTCCTGTACATATTCCTGTCTGAAAACCCATCTTAGAGGCATTCACATGTCATGCTTAGAAGCACTAGTAACATTCTGGGCAATACAGAAAATTCTGTTTAGTCCAACTCTATCATGGTTTTCAAACAAAGACAATAAAAACCTTAGCTATGAATTTTGTGAGGTAAAGGTGAGATAAAAGCAACTTAAGTTTAAACAGTATTTTAGTATTGTATCAAATTGCAAAACAAACCACATTAACCTTTTTAAATGAGTGGTGGTTCAGTAGCTCAATTCTTTGATAGATCCAACTTTTAAAAAATCATCAACTAAAAACTCTGATGTGACAAAAGAAAAATGATTGATCCTTAACAGCCAAGCTATATTAAACAATGTAGAAAATTATATAATGAAAACATTTGTATTAAAAGCTAGCAGAGTGGGAAATAATTTTGATTTATAACATTTGTGGGTACATTTTGGATGTCCATTCTTATACAGCAACTGTTGCTTTAAAAGGAGTGAAGAATTTATAACATACGAAAAATGGACATACAAAAAAAAAGAGTTACTACTAAATATATAGGTGCTAAAAGAAATCTGCCTTTTAAATTTAGAAAGCTTCCTAAAATTCTCACTTCCTTTTAAGAGAACTAGATCCACATTCTTGCCATGGCCTCATGGTAGATGGAATGCACCCCCCAACACACCTTGACTTTAAACTTTGCCGTGGGACTTGCTCATACCAATGGGAAATTGGCAAATATAAAACTAACAGTGATCTAACATATGCATGGGTAATTGTGTTTGCACTCCTTGTGAGCAAGTAATACACTATGAGAACTAATTATGAGTTGATGCTTCCCCTTGATACTGAGCCCCAGAAGGAGAAGCCCTGAAGTGACCCTGCAGCCTGGGGCGAAGTCCAGCCTGTATCAGGCAAACTCCCAGCTGATCTAAAGACCTGTGATCATGAGGATAAATTCTTGTTGTAAAAGCCACTAAGCTTAGAGGTGACTTATTGATGAAGTATTATTGGCAATAACTGACAAATATATGAACATACCCACTACTACACATGTAACGTTTTATGGAGATATGTGCAAATGTATACTATTTTCAGTTATCTAAAAATTAAGTATTTTGGAATAGTTTAGAATAAATTTTTTTCTAGTTCTGCCCATACTTTTCCTCACAATTGTAGACTCAGCATCCAAACAAAAGAGCCTATAATTAATACCTATAAACCCACTATTGGCTATAGAATGAATTTTTAACATTGAAAAATTAATTATATATTTTTATTTAAAGCATAGCACACACTTCGGTGTTTTGTGGGGTAAGACATGCAATACATAGATGAACACTTTATTTCCCTTTTGTGAACTCTAGTTTTGCAAGATGAAAAGTGTTCTGGACATTGGTTGCACAACAGTGCGAATGTACTTAATACTATTGAACTATATATACACTTAAAAATGGTTAAGATAGTAAATTTCATTGTGTGTGTTTTACCACAATTTAAAAAAACAGTCTAAGAGAATGGTTTACACCTTTTTTAGATGACTTTTTATTTTAAAATATCAAAGACATTACATATACAGAAAAGCCAGAATTCCGTAATATGATTTCCAGTATTTATGTAATGCTTTATAGATACTGTTAGCACTTATTTCAGTGTATTTTTAATGTATGAAAAATGAAATAAAAATGTTAATTTCCTTTTCCTTCACTTCAAAACACTGACCTCTGGTCAGTAACTTTAGCGACTAGATATTTCATGTGACTTGCTCAGTGATTTTGCCCTGAGATGTGTCTGATTAATGTTTTTAAAAGAGAAAAGAAGAGATCTTTTTACTTCTTTAAAACACACTGTAGTACACAAAAATCTTCTAAAACATGAAATGAAGAGGCTCAGGACAGATTCATAAAAAGAAGTCCATGGTAAAGAAATAATTGCAAACTACTGTTTGCGTGCAGAGAGAGAGAGACAGAGAGAGAGAGAGAGAGAGAGAGAGAGAGAGATCTGTTAAAACCGCTTTTAAAATCTCATATAAAAATTAGTAGGAAAAATTCTATTTCATGGTACTAAAAAAAAAAAAAATCCCAGGCAGAAAAAACATACTCCAGAAAGTCTGAAACAGAAATTAAAGAATGCCATTTCTTTTCTCCATCTTAAAATACTTCAAAACAAGTCAACATGAGTTTCTCTTCTTAACACCTAAGCATTCAAACGTTGCTTTATCCTAACACTAAACCAGTAAATCTTGTTGAGGAAGCCATTTGCACCAAGCCTGGTCTAGCTACATCAGTCTTCCTATTAAGTCAATCATTAATTCGTTCATTAATTTAACCAATTATTGAACATTCTGGAAATGTCTGGGAATGAGTAGAAAATATAGGGTTATGTAATACAATAGGTTGACACCCGTGGAATGATTCTAGGATTAAAAGGTAATCAGATGAATTGGCAAGAGTATGAGAAAGTTTAAATAATTTCAAAAATTTGGGGCAGCCAGATGGCTCAGTTGGTTAGAGCAGGAGCTCTCAACAACAAGGTTGCCAGTTCAATTCCTCATGGGATGGTGGGCTGCCCGCCCTGCAACTAACGACTGAAAACAGCAACTGGACTTGGAGCTGAGCTGTGCCCTCCACAACTAGATTGAAGGACAAATGACATGGAGCTGATGGGCCCTGAAGAAACACACTGTTCCCCAATATTCCCTCCCCCCAAAAAAAATTGTTAAGACTTTATAATACTTAGTAAATGATTGAAGGATTGAATAAATGGAAAGTGAAGTTAGCCAAAAAATGGTCCACTGATACAAATACTAGGGTGACTGCATCCCTGATAATGCAACTTCTCCTTGCTACTTTAATAAATGCCATAGTAGACTTGAGAGTATGGATGAAATTTGGAACAGAACTGTAAAGCTGGGAAAGAATGTCTGGAAAATACTTCTCCTCTCCACCTTTTGCCCCTCTTCTTACATTTGGAGTATAAACTCCAAAGCCCCCGATTTTCTCTGCCCACCAGCATTCCCCATTACTGATCAAATTAGCAAAGAAACAAACCAATGAACAAAAACATTTAAAAAAAAAACAAAAACGATAATAACTTATGCCCTTGTGTACCACTTTGAATTTCAGAAAAAATGTTGAGCATCAAACCATAAACAAAGATGGTGAAATTAATCAAGGGATCACAGTAGTTAAAAGAAATTAGGAATCACAGTTTTCTTTCAAGCACAAGAAAATATCTTTCAAAGTCTTAGCTTTATTTACTATGTGCAACTAAATCTTCCTAGTACAAATGCCACTCTCTGGTGTGCAACACTATTTACCTAGAAAGTCAGGACTTGATCTGTTCTGCATTAATGCTCCTTCTGAAGTTTAAGTATCTTCTTTATTTTTCATTTTTTGAACAGGTGATACATGACATGATTATCTCAAGACAGTCACTGAAAAGTCTCCTTCATACTCCTAGTCCCCCTTAACCCACACTCCCCCATACACACACACTCATATGTATAGAAGTAATTAATATTTGTACTTTTTTGTGTGTCCTTTCAGAATTTCAAATATATGAACATGCATGCAGAAGCAAATTTGAATATATGGTTATATCCACCCCATACCCCCAATTGCAATACTTAATAATATACCAAGGAGATCTTTCTAAATTAATTCAGAGAAAGCTTTAAATTCTTTTTTTTAAGCTTCTTACTATTCTGTTATACTGCCGTACCAGAATCTTTTAACCTGTTCTCTATTAATGTATAGTCATTTCTATTATGTTACTATAACAATGCTGAAATGAATGCCTTTGTTTACAATCATTTAAAAAATGTGTATACATATGTAGGATAAATTCTCACAAATGGAACTACTGAATTTGGAATTTAGGTATTGTAAATCCAAAAGAGCATAATGATTAAAAAATAAAAAAATTCAACACAGTTCCAATTATCTTCTGAAGGCATTCTCTGGTTTTTGTTTTCTTTCCCCATTAAATGGACTAAGGAATGAAAAATATAATATACAGTGCATATCAACATTTAAAGTAGTCATTACCCACGAAACACATAAATGAACAAGAATGATCATATGTGTATTACCAACCACAGTCCTGGGAGATCTCTGTGATTATCTGTAATCTCTGTTCCACCAGTTTGTAATCACACAGATTGTGATTCTGTGACATTACCAAATAATCTGAACATCCTGCAAACCACATCATTACCATGCATTGTGTCTTAGCCAACTGTTTCTTATCTAGTACCAAGCACTATTTTAAAAATGGATAATCACTTTTTAAAAAATCATTTTAGAATAACACAACTGTTGAATGCTTTGGGTGCTTAGATTCTCAAATACTCAGGCAGCTGAGTGAACTCAGGCTATTATACATATGGACGTTACTATATTATATTATATTATTATATGCCATTCAGAGTAGGCTAATAGAGTTGATTTATTTCCGAGGGGAAACTACATAAACAAAAGTTCTTGAGAAACGTTGCTCAGAAATTTTGAGGCTGCCAAAGCATCTTCTAAAGATCTCATGCTGCTGCCCCTAGAAGTAGATAACCATGCTGACAGGCAAAGGGGTGGGCAAATGAAGTAGTGGAAAAAAAGGGAAGTCCATGACAATATCCTGAGGATGTTTGTAAATGTGCTTATTAAGAGAGCATATCACTACAGTCCAGGGACTAGAGGTACTAAAATATGCTTGAAAGAAGGCACCAGGGAGCAGGTGGCAAAGAAAGATCAGGGAGCTGAACGGAATTGAGACAAAAAAATTCATATTGGAATAGAAATACCCCTTACCATTCATTTTATTTTTTTGTCCTGGTTCCCTTATTGCCTCTGTGAACACTCAGAAAGTTATATTGTGTAGCTACGAAAAAACAATGTGAGAGACTCTGTGATACCTATTGCGATACTGTAGTAACGTGATGATCATAATAGCGTGGGTGATAGGGAGCTAAGACTGCCCCTTATCTAATCCATCCACTCTGGCTTCATTCTAGTGTGCCTTCCTGAAATGCAAAGATAGAAAGCAAAAGGCCTTTTGCTAGACTCTTCTGCAGCTAGCAATTCAGATCTGATGTAGCGTCAGCCAACGGACTGCACTAAATGAAAGATCTGGAAGGCAGAGGGGAGATGGATCTGTTCCTCTGCTGTTTATGAAAGCAAAATGGCTGGTGGAAACTTTCGATTTTCCCTTTAGGGACCACCCAGATGTCTTTTTCTACCTGAGGGCTTTACTGTCTGGAGCAAGGACAAGAACATTTCTCAGTAGGGCTTCCATTGGCATTTTGGGTAATACGTCAGTTGTGCAAGACTAACCCAAATGTTGAGGGATTTCAAAATCTCCAGTCTACGACACTCACTACGTGCCAACAGTCCGCCCACCCTAGTCATTGTGACAATCCTTAAAAATTCTCCTAAACATTTTTAAGAACCTCTTCCAGTTGTCGGAAGAACCCTTGTCTTGAGAAAGAAAGGATATTACAGTACACATATTCCTTTAATTCTCCACTCAAATGGTCAGCTTAACATCATACAAAAAAGTAGAAAACAGGCAGACAAAGAATTGATATCTCTCTTTGGAAATTGTCTTGAGATATTTATATTATTTTGAAATACCAAATAATGAAACATACATGGAAAGTTTACTACCCACACTGTGCACCTTAATTCCATTTTCTACTCATTTTGGGAATGAGGTACATGGCCAATTCTATTTAGAATCAAGAACGTTTGAAAGTGTTATTATGGACTGCCATGGTTCTTATATTTGAAAGAGAGTGTACCCTGCAAATTATACTTATCATAATTGATTTCCCTATTTTTACTAAGGAATATTCCTGCCTAATTAGAGCTTTTAGTCATCATGAGATCAAACTATTTTAACTTATGTTCTGTAAATAAAATCTCACTCAAGTAAAAAGATTCTGACTTATGTAAACCTATAAAGTCTTATTAAGTATAAACATGATTTTCAAAAAGTTTTTTCCCCCAACATCGACAATAACTTACCCTAGAAACTTAACAGTTAAAGACTCTGAATCAGGAGCACCTAATGAATTTGTAGACTGAAAACTGAGAATTCTATATAATCGCAGATTCATACTTCAGAGTTACTACCAATAAGAATTTAAACAAAACAACTTGCCAGTGATAGTCAGAAAGCTCAAGCTAAATTGTTTCTCTGGCCTAGTGGGAGAAGAGGGTAATACTACAGAACTTCTCATTAACACAGGACACTTTTTATGTTTTGTATATTAAAGACCTCTGCAGGAATTTGGGTACATCTTCAAAATAGAAAGAACTTACACATTTAGTAGAAATAATCAATACTTTTGCAGTAGGAACACAACTCTAAGTCCACATGTGCAAATATAGGAGGCTTGGAGATTCCTAATCTTTTAGAGGGAGTTAGCCTTCAGCAATGACCAAAATCATAAGATAAGAAAAATGCTACAATTCAAGTCGTAATGCATCCCAAAAAAAGTCACTTAAATTATTCAAAGTGTATTATTTTATCAAACTTAAAAAAATGCCCATATTTAACAAGGAAGGAAATGTTACCATGTGCTTTATAAAAAACAAAAGAAACTTCTAGTATATGACCTAAAGAACCTGATTAACTTTTAAGTGAAGATTTACTAAGAGATGTCTTCTACTGCTTATCATTTCAGTGTGTTAATTACATCTGGAGTACTTCTTAGAATACAAAATGAAATTGAAATTTTATTCAAGTAGCTTTACCTATCTATGGATATTTCCTCCTCAAACAAGACATAATCAGGGGAGTTAGGAAACATATTTGGAGGTATGTAATCACCTTGTATCTAAGTTATTGTTTAAACAATTAAATAACTAAGTAAAACACAAACAGTCTATCTGGACTTTAAATAATGTGCTTCCTCATGGGTATTTACTTTTCTTAATTTAACAAAGGAAACCTTCATTTTCCTTGATTATGTGCATTTCTAAGATCTTCTACAGCAAAACAATGTCTTACACATACTAGGAGAGAATTTACTGACTTGAACTGAATGTTATTCAGTTTACTACTGAATTGAATGTTATTCAGTTTATTCAGTCTACTACTACGTAAACTACCCAATACTGACAGAAAAAAACATGATTATGCAGAGGGCATGAAAAATACAACTTTATGCAAAGAACAATGTTTTCCATTTTTGCTTACTATAATGATTAGATATAGATGTAAAAAACAGCAGTGATGGGGAGTAATAAAGTCAGGAACGGCAACACTGGGCATCCGATGGATGCTAAACTGCCCAAATCTAAGTTCCAGATTGATACACTTCCATATAATGGAAGTGTAAGAAACAGAATCACAGAATTTTGGGTGAGAACTTATTCTATCTACTATAGTTACAGATAAACATCTATCAGATATCTCCTGAGAATACCTAGATTACGCAAACCACAATTTAATATTATTATAATTTCTCATTAATTTCCTGTAGTAGGTTGAATTATGGCCCCCTTTGGGGCATGTAGTCCACTCTCTATATGCCAGAATCTGTGAGTGCGGCCTTATTTGGAAAAAGGGTCTTTACAGATATAATTAAGGATCTTGAGACGAAATCATCCTAAATAGGATGGCTCCTAAACCCAATGACGGACATCCTTATAAGAGAAAGGCAGAGGGAGATTTGAGACAGAGGTGAAGGCCATGTAATGACAGAGGCAGAGATTACAATATGCAGCTACAAGCCAAGAAACACCAACAACTGCTGGCAACTACCAAAAACTAGGAGAGACGCATGGAACAGATTTCCCCATACAGCTTCCAGAAGAAACCAATTCCACCAACATCTTGGCTTCAAACTTCTGGCCTCCAGAACTGTGAGAGAGTAAACTTCTGTTGTTTTGAGCTATGTTTTTTGTTGTAATTTCTTACAGCAGCCCTAGCAAATAAATACACTTCCATAGAATATTTCCATAGAAAAAAACATTTAGATGAAACCAGTCATACTTAGGATCATTACATACATCTTAGAGCTGTGTAATTAAAACACATGGAGGCGAGTCCCAGTGGAGCCAGCAAGCTAAGTACTTGCGTGGTTGTGTCTTGGAGACTGGCAGTGCTTCTAGCAGGGCTGACCAAGTGACTGGAGAGCAGATTGCAGAATTCAAAGCTTTTTCACTATGTGACAAGGATGGTGACAGAACTAACAACAAAGGAATTGGGAACCATAATGAGGTCTCTTGGGTACAATCCCACATAAGCAGAGTTATAGAACATGATTAATGAAGTGGATGCTAATGGTAACGGTACAAAGGACTTCCTGGAATTTCTGACAATAATGGCAAGAAAAATGAAAGACACAGACAGTGAAGAAGAAATTAAGGAGCATTCTGTGTGTTTGATAAGGACGGTAAGGGCTGTATTAGTGCATCAGAGCGTCACCATGTGATGACAAACCTTGGACAGAAGTTAGCAGATGAAGAGTTTGATGAAATAATCCGGGAAGCAGATATTAGGGCAAGTAAACTATGAAGACATTGTACAAATGATGACAGCAAAGGGAAGCTACTGTACGATATGTGCTCAATTTCTTGTATAAAATTGTTTGCCTTTTCCTTGTAACTTATATGTAAAAGGTTTCCCCCTACTTTCAAAAGACAAATATGCATTAGGACTTCATTCCTCCATGTTTTCTTCCCTTATCTTACTGTCATTGTCCTGCCTTATTTTAGAAAGGTGATCAAGTAACATGTTGCATGTGGCTTACTCTGGATAGATCTAAGCCCTTCTGCACATCTAACTTAAGTGGAGTTGGTCAAACTAGGGAACAACTGGGTTATGCCTTTTATTAAGTTTTCATTAAGAACTGTTAGCATGTTGTTGTTGAAGTATGGAATTCCAACTTGCATGGACTATGGACAGTGAACAATATGTACTTAAAAGTTGCACTACTGCAAAACAGGTAAATTAACCAAGTACTCATACGCTATTTTTTTGTACTGCTGGTCCCATACCCAAAACATTTTCCTTTATTGTTACTTGCTTTTTAAATTTTGTTTAGCAACTTAAAGAAAAATCTGCTTGTGGCACAATTTGCCTCAAATCCATTCCATGTTATATATTTGTTTTTGAATTAAAAAAATATATTTTTACCCAATTTTACCAGAAAAAAAGGAAGAGAAAAAAGAGGCATTTTATTCCAGGGAGACAAGGATGGTTCAACATCCACAAATCAATCAATGTGATATGACACATAAATAAAATGAAGGATAAAAATTATGTGATCATCTCAATAGATAAAGAAAAAGCATTCGACAAAATTCGACATCCATTTATGATAAAAAGTCTCAATAAAGTGAGAGGGAATGTACCTCAACGTAATAAAGATCAGATATGACAAGCCCACAGCTAACATCATACTCAATGGGGAAAAGCTTAAAACTTTTCCTCTACAATCATAAACAAGACAAGGATGCCCACATTCACCACTTTTGTTCAACATTGTATTGAAGTCCTAGCCACAGCAATTAGGCAAGAAAGAAAAGGCATCCAAATTGGAAAGGAAAAGTAAAACTGTGTCTGTTGGCAAATGAAATGATAGTAAATATAGAAAACCCTAAAGACCACACACACACACACGTTAGAATAAATGAATTCAGTGAAGTTTCAAGGATACAAAATCAATACACAAAAATCACTGTTTCAGTTTTGTGAGATGAAGAGAGTTCTGGAGTATGGTTATACAATCATATGAATGTATTTAAAACTACTGAACTTATTATACATTTAGAAATATTTAATATGGTAAATTTTAATCTCATTATCTGCGGTAGTTGTGTTCTATAAAGTCGTTGCAAACACAAAATTAGCAAACACTGAACCACAGCTCCTACCGGAAATACTGGGTTAGATTCCTGTGAGCCTCTAATTAAGACATTTTCATCAACCCATAACCTTCTTGTATATGTGTTTCTGCTTAAAGATATCTTATTTACTATAATGCATAGTGTTGATTCATTAACATTGAAGTCAGGGCTGATAGCACTTTTACACATGCCTGAAGGAAGCTTATCTAACACATGTATTTTCTCCATAAGGCACATCACAGCCTTCTTGCACTGAGGAACACTAGACAGCATTTCAGCAGTAGGGGACCATTTCAAACCAAAAATCACCAACAAAAATGCAAAAAAAGTGGCACTAAATAGACTTTGAAAAGGATACTTGTTTATAGTATGAGAGCCGCAACAAGAAGACAGAGGATAGCCTTGATCAGCCTTAGCTGGGAACATGCAGGTCAGGTGACTCAAAATTTTTGTTATTCTGTGCATGTCTCTGAATGACTGAGATAACACCACAAGTATTGATTTCGGGGTAACAAATTTTAGCAAGTAACAGAAGTCACAAACATGGAATCTGGGAATAATAAACATCAGCGTATTTTATTCATCGTAAAAACCTTTAAAAGTATACACTTGAGAAAAATACAGAATATCCATTGTTTCAGGAATAACTCCTATAGGTCATTTTTGGGGAGGGGGTATGAAAGATGCAGGAAATATATTGAAATAGAAATATATTGAAACAGAACTATATCTTTGTTCTGTTTCTCAACTAGAAGGATATAGGAACTTGAACACATTTCATGGGAAACACAACAATACTTCCTTCAAATTAAGAAAACAAACCACAGAAGGTAGGCTGTCATATAAAACGTAAAAATCAGCAGAAAGTGTCCTTCATGATAAAAGGAGAATTAAATGAGGGAGGATGTTTATAATAGTTGGTTTCTAAAAAGACTTTAGGTCAATTCTATCATTTATTGAATGTTTACTATATGCTAGACACTTTACATACATTATCTTGTTTAATCTATACGACCATATCAATTAGACTATTATTCTGCATATGAGGCAATATTACATAGAGAGACTAAGTTATGAGATCTAGGTTATGTTTAGCAAATAGAACAGCAAGGTTTTAACCCATCCTCTGAAATTGAGAGCCAATGCGCTTAATCATTATGTTATATAACCTCCCAAAGAATCGAATGAATATTTTTGAAACATTTTACTTCCCTCCCTCAGACGATCCTAATTTTTTTAGCAGTTGAATAGACTAATTTTGTATTATGGCTGGAAGAAAATGAAATCGCTACCTTGAAGAGGTATCTGCAGCCCCATGATCATTGCAGCATTATTCACAATAGCTAAGACATGGAAGCAACCCAAGTGTCCATTGACAGATGAATGAATAAAGGAGATGCAAGATAAACACACACGTGAATATTATTCAGCCATAAAAAAAGGAAACATTGGCATTTGCAACTATATGGATGAATCCCGAAGGCCTATGCTAGGGGACATAAGTCAGACAGAGAAATACAAGTACCATGTAATCTTATTTATATGTGGAATGTCAAAAAAAAAAAAAAAGAAAAAAGAAAAGAAAAAGAAACGATCCCATGAATACAGTGAACACATTGGTGGTTGCCAGAAATGAGAAGTAGGTGAAAGGGGTGAAGAGAGTCAAAAGGTACAAACTTTCAGTTATAAAATTAAAAAGTTATGGGGACCTAATGCCTAGCATGGTGACTAGAGTTGGTGATGTACTGCATATTTTAAAGTTGCTAAGAGAGTAAATCTTAAAATTTCTCATCACAAGAAAAAAAATTGTAACATGTATGGTAACAGACATTAACGAGACTTATTGTGATCATATCACAATATATACAAATAGTGAATCATTATGCTGAATACCTGAAACTAATAATGTTATATGTCAATTATGCCTGAGTTAGAAAAAACAACATATTAAAGACAATTGCTATTCAAATAATGGCTAGTTTCATCTTGGTTTTGAATGTATTTAAAGTGTTTTAAAGTATCTAAGACTCTATTTTGTATGGTATGGTGATATCTGAAGCCACTAAACATTTATCAGACGGATAATCAGTTTTTAAATATGAAAATATGCAGAAAGTTCTCAGTAATCAGAGATACTAGAAGGAAATGAGACAGTTAAGGCAGATAGGAACACACATGTAACGGGAAATCATAAAAAAGACAAGAAACATTGCAGACGTTAAAATAAAGACGTGTAAATTATTTCTTGATCTACATCTAAATCTTTCTAGTATTTCAGAAGACAATTTATTTTTAAATACCAGTCAATTCCATGATACATACTTGGGACTTAGATTTTACAGACCAAAAGCTTCCAAGGAGGTTGTCAGTAAATCCAGGTTAGTCTATTAGGTTTTATTTTATTCATCAGGACAATCAAATAATATAAATTTTAAAAACACCAACATGAAGATAGACTACTTTCTTGAGAAAATAGGGGCAAAGCAGGTAATTACGGAGTGGGATTGACATTTAGTAGGGAAAAGCTAGCAAAGCTTCAGAGTGAAACCTATCTGACTATCACCACATAACGTGTAAATAGAATCTTGTTACTATTAAAGAATTAATATTTTCTAAAGAATAAATACTTTTCTCTATTTCGCTTGTGCCGTTCCTTCTCCTCTAATATTTTAAATAACTTTATAAAGAACAACAAATTTGTTTTGCCTCTTGCTAAAATGCTTCATGAAATATTAATACTAAGCAAAGACGTTTTAGTCATCCTTATGTCCCATTTTCTGTCTATTCAATCACTTTAATGTCATCACAGAAGCAGTAAAAACTGAAAAATCACAATAAATTCACAATAGCTAAAAACCTACCTATGGCTCTATGCCAATGTCAGCTTCTCTGAATGTAGGTTTTCTTTTCTAGTGTGGTGTGAGATAAAGACATTTGCTGCCAGATACTGAAATTAGAATTTCTAATCTTAACAGCACAGTATAAATTAGAATGTGATTTCTTAAACCTAGCTCTAGATGCAATTCAATCTTTCTTTCTCATCAACTTGATCCAACCATCAACCTAATGAATACTGTAAATAAAAGTATTCTTGCATTCTGACGTTCATGTAAGAGCTTCCTACACTATATACAATGAATTAGGTTTAATTTTTTTAAATGACTAATTTCTGCCTGCTTTTCTACTAATAATGATTCATTCATAGTTAGGGAGATTAATTATACCAACTCCAGAAATCTTATCAAGAAATTGTTATACAATAAGTGTCAAACATTGCAATAATTATATACTTCTTTCAAACTCTAGGAATTTACAAACACATTAGGATGAATTAATCTTATAAGACAGTGAAAGAATATGGTAGATAGAAATTCATTTATTTAAAGACTAACATTCTTTTTAAACAAAGAAGGTACTGCCAAGTTCTCAAGGCTGGAAGAGACTCAGAATAATATCAGGGGTGGCAAAAAAAATGTGTACAAGTAGACACTTTGGTCAGTGTTGCTCAAGCAGTAGTTCACAGTAATCAGAAGTGTGTGGATGCTGATGGTAACCACTTTGAGCACCTCTTGTAATTGCAGAAGTCAAACGTGACTTGTACTCATCTTTTGTTATCGGTGTATGTTGAGTACTACAATTTCAATCCAGTTTTCCTTTCTTAAAATGTGTATACATTTTTTTGGCACCCTCTGTATATTTCACTTTCCCGAAGTGTCAGACTTTGGGTTTTAGGTAGTATGTGGACATGTATTAGTAAAAGTTAGTTTTCCTTGCCTGCTTTCTAATAAGAAAATCTCAACTTGGTAACAGTGTATCTCAAACACTTGCTATCCTCTTCTTTTAACAGAGAAAGCAAGCTTCAAGTATCATACAATTTGGGAACAATATCTAATTAGTAATTAATATGGTTTTGTTTTCTACTTACTTATTTTTAAATAAAAAAATTTTACAGTTATCCTCTACTTACGATACTGGCTTTACATTTAAAGTAGTGATGAAAAGTTTCCCTTCAAAATACACTTTTTAAATGATTAGAACGAAAATATTAAATAATGATGTGTCATGTGAATATAGAAAACATCTGTAGTATGTACTTAGTGGTATACAGATGCTATGAAAAAAATCATGAAGGGGTCCTTGAATTTTAGGAAATGTGATCAAGTATTTTCAAAAAAATATTTTCTTTCCCCCTCTCAAATGAATGAACAAACAAACAAATATAAATAGGCCCCCTGTTTCAGTATAGAGAGTAATGCTTAATAAAAATTGAGTATAGAAAGTAGTGGGTAAAACCAATAGAAAGTAATGGTTAATAACACATTCTCTGGAGGCAAAACACCTAGGTTTCAATCTTGGCTCTACTGCTTATTAGCTAAATGACTTGGTAAATTACATATCTGGGTCTCGGTGTTGTCAATGTAAACTAAAAATATGACAGCAACCATTTCAAGTTTCTGTAAGGGTTAAATGCAAAGGTTTAATGCAGATAGAGCACTTAAAACACTGCTGGCACATAGTGCGTACTCAAAAATGTTATTTAGCTAGTTTCAATTTCACTATACATTACATATCTGAATTCCCTTTATGTTTACTGAAAAGACTACTCAGTCTGTCTAATAACTATGATCCTGATAAAGTGAATTAAAATTTCACAACTAGATTTATCCCATCTGGAATAAATTCTGTACAAATCTTAAGAAGCAAGACATATTAAATATTAATCTAACACTAATATCTTAAGGCCAGAAGGAAATAGAACAAAGAACAGCTTTTGTTGATGGGGAAAGGAAGGACAGTGCCTGAAAAAGTTAACACATCATATTGGGTATAACAGAGGGAGAGTTTCCTAAGAAAAAATAGAGGGCCTCAGAAAATAAGATCTCAGAGGAAGTACCTAATCTTCCTCAATTCCATAATTATGTCCAGAGCCAGGTCTACTTACAACTATGTACTAAACAGGCACAGAACTACTGGCAAGTATTTTTTAAGGTTTCCATATAATGAAAGAATCAAATATGGTACCTAGTCCCATATGAAGAGACAAACTACTGAAATATAGACTCACCAACAGAACAGAAAAAATAGTAATTGAGGTACAAAGACCTAGAATATGAGATATCAATCCATAAATCTCATCTCTAGCCAGTTTTGTCTGGGAGAATTATCTAATAATGTGTTTTTAGTTGAACACATGCTATAGGCCTCTGATGGCAACCTCAGATCTGAACCCTCAGATCAGGGGTTACAGCAAAATAACTGACATGGATTTCTAAATATCAATTCTTTTTTCTTTCCTTTCTTTTTTTTTTTTTTTAAGGTAATAATTCTTCTTCATGGAAGAACACGACATGTATGCTATACTTCAGATGCTGGAATTGGAAGGAAAAGGGTTGTTGTTTTTTTTTGAGAACAGAGAGCTAGTGTCCTTACTGGCCAGAAATCATTGGTGATCTATAGTCTGAACAGAACTTTAATTTTTATGGCCTGTAACAATGTTCACATCCCTTTTCCCAACATTAATAATTAACTATTTAATTATTTTAAAACAAGATATTTCATTCATGTCTCAGTGAAAAGCATCAGTAGGCTTCCCATTCTGCTAAATTTTCTAGGAAAGAGCCAGAATGAAGAGTCTGCACAGATTTCACTTGTGTCCTATCTCATTGCTTCCAAAAAACTATGTAAAGGCAGTTTTATAAGACTACACAAAATCTGTAATTTTTTTAAAAAAAATAAGAATTAGATGGAAGTCATCTTTCTGAAATCCTCTAACTCTACATCAAAGTAATCCTTGAATGATTATAATGAGAGACTCTGTAGCTCAGCAAAATGTAGAAATTCATTTACGGTCATATGGTTAGTGTGTCAGATTTTCCCTGACAACTCATCCCTCACAATATTCTTCAAGATTCACTGCTATCATACGTTTTAGTTTCCATCACTAAGTACCCAATGGTTTTCACCTGCAACTGACGGTGGGAAAAAACAAGATTTTTCTGAGGAAAGAGAGCTATATGTTGTTATTCTCAGTCATCCATACATTCCTTCACCACTGCTGATTCTAACCATACTCCATGTACAAGCTATAGCTGTAAGAAGGCAAGTGAACGTGGTTGAGGATATTGTGTAAATGCATATTTGATGAGAAAGATATAATTCCAGTAACAACAATGAATGGTTTGATGTCAGGAAGTAAATTGCTCAGCTGAAAACAATCTAAAAAGAAATGAGTAAGAGTAATAGAGAACATTAAGTACCTTATGTTGTTCCCAAGAGCATAACCTCACTATGTGGCCTTTCAAAAAGCCATAACCAACTCGTTCACCGTTTTCTTTATCAGTAGGAAAATACACTACAATTGTACTTTTCAAGTAAGCTTCTTTGAAAGTAAGATCATGTAACAGCATCAACTTGGGAAAAGTCTTTTATATTCCTGCATTATTTTAAAAATGAAAATCTGATGTTTTATTTTTGGGAAAGTAAAAGAACAAGGACTATGGCTTTTTTGCACTTTCACTATGATGAATGTAACAATAAGGGAGTTAACAATTATTTTTGTTTTTTTCTGCTCTTGCTATCCCATGAACTACTTTGCTATCTTTGTGCTTTTAACTGAAAGTAGCAACCACTTTTCAATAAACACCTTGTCCATTAATGAATGTATCCATTAAATTCATATTTGACCATATTAAAAAAAGGAACAAATCTCATTCTTTTCAAACATTTGACAATACAGTCATGTGCTGCATGATGATGTTTGGTCAACAATGGACAGAATAAACGATGGTGGTCCCCTAAGATTATAATGGAGCTTAAAACTTCCTATCACCTAGTGATATCTTAGCCATCAAAACATCGCAGCACAACGTATGACTCACATGTCTGTCTAGACCAGACTCACATGTCTGGTCTACACAAACCTACTGTGCTGCCAGTAATAAAAGTATAGCACATAAAATTATGTACAGTATATAATACTTGATAATGATAAATACTATGTTACTGATTTATGTATTTACAATACTATGTTTTTAATTGTTATTTTAGAGTGTACTTTTTCTACTTATAAAAAAATTTCGCTATAAAAACGTGAGCAGCAGCCTTACATACCTATTTACCATGCGTGTCTCTTGACTGTATCATTTCTCTTGTGCTTGATTTAAGCTCGTGTTCTTTTATAAATTTAGCGTCGCCTCAGTGTACAGTGGTTTTAAATCTGCAGTACTGTACAGTAGTCCTAAGCCTTCCCATTCACTCACCACTCTCACTGACTCACCCAGAGCCACTTCCAGTCCTACAAGCTGCATTCATGGTAAATGCCTTATATAGGTATACCATTTTTTAAATCTTTTATACTATACTTTTACTGTACCTTTTCCATGTTTAGATACAAATACTTACCACTGGGTCACAATGGCCTACAGTAGTTAGTACAGTAACATGCTGTGCAGGCTTGTAGCCTAGGAGCAACAGGCTATCCCATATAGTCCAAGTGTGTTGCAGGCTATAACATCTAGGTTGGTGTCAGTAAGTACCCTCTACGATGTTCACACAATGACAAAACCACCTAATGACACATTTCTCAGAACATACCCCCATTGGTAGGTGGTGCATGACTGTATGTCAGAACTGACACATTAGCACATATCCCTTTGGCTATCAAATTATTCATTCAGCACATACTTCCTACACTTCCACTATGTGCCTGACACTGCACTAGTCACTGTGGAGACAAAGGGGCATTAACAATAATACCCTATCACCAAAGACGTTAAGAGTCTAGTAGAAGAAACAAAGAGACAATTACAAAATATATAAAAATTTAGGTATGTCTGAAACTTATTTGCAAAAGATTTCACAAAAAAATAGTAATCTGTATATATATATATATATATATAGAGAGAGAGAGAGAGAGAGAGGGAGAATAATAAGGCAAATATAGCAAATGTCAACAACTGGTGAATATGGGTAAAGGGTATAGAGGAGTTTTGTAAATTTCAAATAATTTTAAAAAATTTTGTTGGGGGCCCAAAGTCCAATTGTCTACCAATATAATGAGAGGCAAAAAGTTAAAGGAAGATAAACTATAAGTTAAATCTGCTAGAGAAAGACAACCACCCAAATAACACATCCTTCTGAGTAGCATGGGTACGCATTAGGACAGAGGGCTCTATTTTTGACTGAACTACCTAAATAATAAGGAGACATCATCAAAGTTTACAGATGTGACAAAGTTTATAGTGTCTTTAGTTGCACTGTAGTGGCTGCCTAGATATCCTGAATCGATTTAAAACATTTTCCTTTCATGGTCATTTTGACTTTGGGAAAGAGCCAGAAGTTGCACGGTGCCAGATATGGTGAATAAGGTGGATGAGGACAGACCAGAATGTTTTTTTACTTGACAGAAATTGCCGTACCAGAAGTGATGTGTGACATGGAGCACTGTCATGATGGAGGAGGAAGTAAAGACACTCACAAAAGAGGACTTCCAGAACTGCTTCAGAAAGAGGCAAGAACGATGGGTTAAGTGTATTCAAAGTGAAGGGGGTTATTTTTCAGGGGGATTAAAGGCAATATGTCTTTTACTGTAATAAATTTTTCTTATTTAAACATTCACTGTATTTTCATTCACATCTCGTACAACTATTAAAACTGACGGTTATGAAACATGCAATAACCTGGAAAATCTTTATTATGTTATGTTAAACAAAAAAGCAGAATCAAAAATGCATTTATATCACCCATACAACTATATAAAGATTAAAGAAAAATACTAGAAACAGTCAAAATATTAAAAGTGGTTGTATATAGGTATAGATTATTAAAGATTATTTTTCTCCTTTCCACTTATACAAGTAATACTCAAATATATTCTTCAGTATAACATATAACCTCTCCCATCAACAGTCACCCCACACCCCCTTATCTATCTTTGGTAAGTTTGTTGCAATGTTTCTCTTAATTTTTAAACATAAGTAAATTATTTTATTTGACAAATATTTAAGTTAAATAGTAAATGGCATTTTTATAATAAAAATATTTAAGGAGAAAAAAAATCACCATCACCAAACTTCTACTTGATGTACTATTATATGACCATGAACAAAAAGTTCTGCTTCCTAATTTTATATTTTAATTAATTTCTTTAAACTTCCACACCTACAACTATTTTTGTTTTGGTTAAACACCTAGCATTTACAAACTAAGTGTTTGACATTCTATATAATAGGGGTTATTTTTCTTGAATGCAAAAGCCAATATTCATCTTTCTTGCTAATTTCAAATTTACTTAACTTTGTTGTTTGAAAAACAAAATACATAAATTGGGTTAATGTTCCCAGATCAGGGCACTTCACTTAAAACACTTTCCCTTTTTATTGTGATAACATGACTGATTCCTAATGGGCAATACTCCTGCTTTTGGTTCAAAAGATCATAGTAGACCAAGATCCAGGTAACAATCTGAAATGCAGCTTTAAAGATCTTTGAGAAGTTATGCACAAATTCACTTCTCTTTCATCTAGATAGATGTACAGTGAAAATTAGAGATCTTGTTTTGTTTGCTTGTTTGTGAAACACAACAGCCAATTCAGTATAATTTCCTCACAAAAGCTAATGACCTTGAGTAGATAGAAAGACTACATGAAAATAAATACTTTCTACTGCTTTCAGTTTAATGTTTAATCAACAAATCAAACAAAATAACCCAAAACTGAAGTATGGACTGATAAAATCTGTTGATAGAGCGAGAATTCTTGAGAAGTGCTCCATTTCAATAAAACAACATATTTTTTAATTTTTAAAACTTTTTATTTGGAAATAATTTAAAACTTATAGAAGAGCTGCAAGAATAAGAACAATATAAAGAATACCCACATACCTTTACCCAGATTCACTTATTGTTACCATTTAACTCCATTTGCTTCATCATTCTTTCTACGCATACACACGCGCACGCACACTTGTGCATACATGCACTCATGCACATAATCTTTTTTGAACCATTTCAGGGAAAGTCATATACATGTATCATGGTCCTTTATTTCTAAAAACTTCTTAGAGTATTTCCTAAGAATATGGATATTCTGTTATTTAACTACAGTACTGTTATCAGCTTCAGTAAATTTAACACTGTTTAATCACCTATTTTGCCAATTGGCCTAAAAATATCCTTTATCACATTGTTTTGTATCCAGTGTAGGAGTTTAGGTACTGCTTAGCTGTGAAGTATTTTTACCCTTCTTTAATCTAGATCGTTCCCACAGTCTCTTTTTCTTATATGACATTGATATTTTTGAAGAATACAAATCCTCTTTATGTACTAGAACATTCCTAATTTAAGGTTTGTCTCATGTTCCCTCATGATTAGATTTGGGATATGCATTCTTGGCTGAAATACAGTACTACATTAGTGATACTGTGTCCTCCTCAAGGTATCATGTCCATCTGCCCACCATGAGTAATGTTCCTAAACACCCAGTCAAGGTGCTGCCCAGTCTCCTCACTTTATAATTATTAATTGTTCCCTTGCAATATGCGGAAGACACTTTAGAACAATGCAAATATCCTGAGGCTCTTTACTGAAACTGCCCCAGATTTAGGATCCTTTGATGATTTTTGCCTGATCCAATTTTTATAGTGATGGCTGCAGAATAATAACTTTCCAACTGCTACACTCCTACATTTATCAGTTGGCACTTGGCCAA
Source organism: Rhinolophus hipposideros (assembly GCF_964194185.1). Lineage (NCBI taxonomy): Eukaryota > Metazoa > Chordata > Mammalia > Chiroptera > Rhinolophidae > Rhinolophus > Rhinolophus hipposideros. The sequence continues at coordinate 72,182,184 of NC_138052.1, read as the reverse complement.
CTGATTCTACTATAAACAAATGCTCTCTTTTCTCCCTTCTCTGCTATCAGTATAGACTCATGAATTCATTTTCCCTCCAATCGTTTACAATTTATCACTGTAATTTTTTAGCACTCAAATTGTCTTGAATTAGCCAGTGAGAGTTCGTTCGAGCTGGCTCCTATGTCCTAGTAACAAGTTTCCATCCTATTTTGAGACATTTTTTTCCTTACTTTCTAAGTGTTACAAGATGTTTCAGTTCTTATCTTGAATATATCTTGCTCCAGTCCTAGAGTAAGTCATTTTTCCAATGAGTTCAAATTCTTTTCAGTAGGGAGTAGTATCAGAGACTAAATCTGGGTGTCACGTATGCTCATTGCTACTGGCGCGCTTTTGCTTCTTATCCTTTTCAACAAAAAGAGCTAAGGAATATATGTGAGTATATTTCAGCTATATATAAACACATACAAATATGTAAATACACACACATATATATAAAATACACATATATGTATATTTTTAAAGTCATAAGTCCATACCAATACCTTGAATTACAATCTATTCACATTAAGATTCTCTTGCCTTTCCCCATACATAATTGTGTTCCTGTTCCTTCAGTATGAACACTGGTTCCCAAGATCATCAATACATACATTCATTTTCTTAATCCTGTAATACAATACACTTATAGTTGTTTCAGAATTGCTTTGTCTACACCACTAAAAAAAAACAAACCTTCTAAAAAGAGTTCAGTATTTGTTCACAATTCTCCCCCCACATCTTACATCCCATCTCACCCAAAAGAGTATGTATATGTAATCAAATACTGTGTTTGTAAAATGCTTAGATTAGTTCTTTCTTTTTCCCTTAAGTGTGATTATGATATTTCATTTATTTCAGTTTGCTTTTAGTTTTGGTTTTTTTCACTCCTTCCCAGCCTTATTTATTTTATTTTCCTTTCTGCATGTGTATTAACAGCATCATGATTCCGAAAGTCAAAACTACATGCAAAAGGTTATACATATACTCAGTGGACTGTTGCTCCTTCCTATATCCTTTCCGTTCCATTCCCTCTATGCATTTTATAAGGAACCAACTTCATTATTTTCTGGTTTATACTTTCTTTAATTTTTTTAAGATAAACTTTCTTAAACAAAAGATAGCACACTATATATGCTTTTTATTTATCTAACATCACCTCTAGAAATCACTCCATTTCAGTTCATAGAGATCTTACTCATTTTTCTTCTTATAGCTGTATAGTTACTACTCCATTACATACATGTACTATAATTTATTTCAATTAACTTCCTCTTCTTGGACATTTAGGTAGTTTCAAATAGTATGCAGTTACAAACAATACTGCAATGGATAACTATGCATATGTATTTTTGTACCGTTGGAGGTATATCTTCAAGATAAATTCCTATAACTGAAGTGCTGGATAAAAGAGTAAAAACAAATGTAGTTTTCTTGATATTGCCAAATTCCCCTCCATGGGGGTTGGAAAATATAGTATTTTGATTTACATTCACTTGTTAATACATGAATACCTTGCAAATCCTGGTGCACCTCTTTTGGATTTCAGGTGTTAGCTAGATGTTGTCTCATGATGCTGGAACTCTCCTTCTCATTCCTGCCAAACCTGAATGTTCTTATATTATTTTTAATTTTGCAAATCTTTGGAGAAAAAAATTATGAGTTACTTTAACTACTTACTGAGTGGTGTTGTATCTGGAGGTGGAAAATTCTCAGTGAAGTTGACATTACACAAGTCTGTGCTACAGCAGCAGAAACGGTATGTTCCATTCTGAATTGAGGGAGGGGTGGTGGTTACTACACATTCTTCATAGTGACACTCCTGGGGATCTCCAATGTGAGACCAACATCCTACAAATTGATATGAATCTAAATAAATTAGGAGTCAATATGATAAACAAAACTAAAAGGAAAACAACAAACTAAGGAACAATTGCAATCAATGTGACAGAGAGTGTACACATAAGTTCTACACATTTGCAAACCAATAGGAAATATACATTTTTTAAATAAAAGAAAAATGGCAAAGTATACATAGGCATTTCATAGGGGAAAGAAGCCATGAACAAAATGTTTAACTTCATCATTAATAGAAGAATTATTCTTAAAACAACAGTAAGATGTCATTTCTGTATCTATGAAATTGTTCTAGGTTTAAAAAAATAATATACAGTTGTAACAAGGATTCAGTAACACTCTCATACATTGCTGAAGGAAATGTAAGTGTATATAGCACTTCTAGAAAGGCACATGGCAGTTTTTATGAAAAGACTTTAAAATATTCATGTTTTATAATCTAATAATTCTAACTTGAAGAATCTATTCCAAAGAAATAATCAGATAAAAACAAAGATTTATGTAAAAAAGATCTTCACTGAAGCATTATTTATTATAGTGAAAACCAGAAAACAACACAATGTTCAACAACAGAGCAATGTGTAAGTACATCATGATATGTATATACAACAAAATACTGTGCAGAGGATAAGAATGTTTTCAAAATATATATAAAGACATGGGGAAATGTTCATGATATAATTTAAAATAGAAAAAATTAGGTATAACATTGTTTATACAGTATTATCCTAATTTGGGGGGAAAAAAGTACACACACCTATAAATATAGAGGTACATAGCAAATACATCTGAAGGGAATAAACTAATATAGTAAAAAGTTTTCAAGAGTATTGAATTGCAGACATTTCTTTTTCTTAGTTTCTGTATTTTCTAAACTCATACAATAAGGATGCATTATTAACATTACACTAAGAAATATATTATTAACATAACCTAAAAATCAATTACCCTTTACAAATTAGGTATTTGTGGGTGAATATATAGATACTTTTAAATTTACGGTATTCCAGGAAAATGTTGTAATTTCCACCATGTCTTTTATTAAATAAACTTCAGTTCCACGAAATACAGTTATTTCAGGTAGAAAAAGTATTACTTGCCTTGTTTTACAAGATTTATGTCCCCTTTTGATTTCTCCCAGAGGCCATAGCAGGTGCTACCTTTTGAACATAATATTGTTCCATTTTCATGAGAAATTCGACTCTCACCTATCCCAAGGTCTTGCTGATAAGGATCTTTAAATGCACATAGACGTTCTTGATTCTGAGAAGCTAAAATAAAAAACAAAAGAATGACAAATTAATTTTATGATAATCTTTGTAAAACATTATTTATAAAATCTTAAGAGTTAATTTGAAAGGTATTGTAAATTTCCCTACTAAATCCCTAAAAAGGCTCAAATAAATTTGTGATTTTATATTTATTCAATAACTTCTTTCTCTTCATTAATTTGCAACCTCCAAAGAAGAAGCAAACTTGAATACTCATTTGCCAAAAGCAATTCCCCTCTTACACAAATTATTCTTACCAGTCTTTCTCCTATTAAATAATTTCATGTCCAAATAAAGAAGTAACATCATAAAAATGTCCGTGCTCTAAATTGTCAAACCTCCAAAAAAACTAACAAACTAGATAATTTGGGGAAATTCTACAGTACTCACTTATTATATTTTACACACAGTTGTACAAAGCTAAACACACATCATTAGGCACCATAAATTAAAGATGTCCTCATCCTTAGTGACTATAAGTGGATACATGGTTTCCTTTGGGGGGGATGGCAATGTTCTAAAATTAGATTGTGGTAATGGTTGCACAACTGTAAATTTACAAAACATATTGTTCACTTAAAATGAGTGAATTTCATGGTAGATAAATTATATCTTATTAAATCTGTTTTTAAAAACTAAAGCTGTAAGTGGGCAAAAACAAAATGACTTTCTGTTATAAAAATATCAATATAATAGCCAGAAGAAAAAATGCTCAATAATCCCTTATAGTACAGGGACAACCCAATGTATGAAATATAATCAAACAATACGGTGAATGTTTAAATTAAAAAAATAATAATTATAGGAAAAGACACATTGTCATGAATCCCCCTCAAAATACTCCTCCTCACTTCAAACACACTTATCCCATCATTCTTGCCACTTTCTGAAGCAGTTCTAGAAGTCCTCTTTCGTGAGTGTTTTTAGTTGTGCTGTTGTGGCTGCCTCGGTGTCCTGAATTGATTCAAAATGTTTACTTTTCATGGTCATTTTGACTTTGGGGAAGAGCCAAAAGTCACACGGTGCCAAATCCAGTGAATTAGGTGGGTGAGGATACACTGTATGTTTTATTTGACAGAAATTGCCGTACCAGAAGCGATGTGTGACATGTAGCCTCTCCGTTGTGATCATAAAATACGGTGAATGCTGCTGACAAATGCCATCCAATGGAAAGGACGGGGTCTTCACTACAGGAAGTATTGAACCTTATTGAACCAATACAGGCTGTCGAACCTTAGTAACAGTGTGTGACAAGTTTCAGGTTGTTTGATGCAGTCAGTTCGGTGTGAGCTACAGTTGAGAGAAGGTGTGTTTTAAAGTGTACCCTCAATCATGGATCACAAACAGCACATTAACATGAAATGGGCAAATGGTTTCATCCTCCATCACGACAATGCTCCATGTCACACGTTGCTTCTGGTACGGCAATTTCTGTCAAATAAAAACATTATGGTGTGTCATCATCCACCTTATTCACCGGATCTGGCACCCTACGAATTCTGGCTCTTCCCCAAAGTCAAAATGACCATTTTGAATCTATTCAGGAATTGAGGCAGCCACAACAGCACAACTAAAGAGGCTCTCAAAAGAGGCTCCGAAACTTCAGAAAGTGGCAAGAACGATGGGATAAGAGTGTTCAAAGTGAGGAGGAATATTTTGAGGGGGATTAATGGTAATGTGTCTACTACCATAATAAATTTTTTTTATTTAAACACTCACTGTATTTCTTGATCACACTGTATACTTTCAATGTCAATCAATCTTTCTCCGTATACATAATCTAATTTAATTTTGAGAACATTTGCCACATAATTTATCAACTAACAAATATTTACCAATATTGCTGAGAATAAGAAAGAAGTAGAAGGTTATCAAAAGGTTATCAAAAGCAACAGCTGATCTTTGTTTCTTAAAGTAGACTTTCCTAATGTGTTTGACTAGCCAGAATAATAGTATAATATACTTGGTCAATATATTCCTCATGGGCTTCTGATTTATTTCTTAATTTTGGGTGTGTATCTTATTCCCCATGTTTCCCCGAAAATAAGACCTATTGGACAATCAGCTCTAATGTGTCTTCTGGAAGAAAAATTAATATAAGACCTGGTCTATTTTACTACAATGTCAGCCGGCCAGGTAGCTCAGGCAGTTGGAGCTCCGTGCTCCTAACTCCGAAGACTGTCGGTTGGATTCCCACATGGTCAGTGGGCTCTCAACCACAAGGCTGCCGGTTCAACTCCTCGAGTCCCGCAAGGGATGGTGGGCTCCGCACCCTGCAAGTAAGGTTGAACACGGCACCTTGAGCTGAGCTGCCTCCTGAATGGCTCAGCTGGTTGCAGCATATGTTCTCAACCACAAGGTTGCTGGTTCGACCCCGCAAGGGATGATGGGCTGCACCCCCTGCAACTAGCAATGGCAACTGGACCTAGAGCTGAGCTGCTCCCTCCACAACTAAGACTGAAAGGACAACAACTTGACTTGGGAAAAAAAAAGTCCTTGTTCCTATAGCAAAATCAGGTTTATTTAACTCATTTTGTACAGCACCAACCCCCAATGCATTAAGGGAAGACAGTTTTCACACTTATTAGGTTGGAGCAAAATTGCAGTTTTTGCAATTATTTTTAATCTTTTAAACCTCAATTACTTTTGTACCAACCTAATGCATGGATTCTACTCAATATCATATTCCCATTCAAAGATTACAAAATCTAGGTAACAATCACCTTATCCTTCTACCACTCTACAATAAATGAAGTAAAAATAGTATGACTAGAGATGCATACTTGTTTGGGTGGTAGTTACATGACTATGCATTTGTCCAAACTCATAGGACTGTACATCAAAAAAGACTAAATTTTACTTATGTAAATTTTAAAAATAATTAGGTACAATTATTAAATATGTATCAGTGGATTAATATATCAATTCATTACATATATAATTGAATTTTTTAAAAGACACTTCTCTAACTTAGGAAACTAGAAAAGGGTAAATTAAAACCAACCTAAGCAGAAGAAAAGTAATAAAAATTACAGCTGAAATCAATGAAAGTGAAAACAGGAAATCAATAGAAATAAGAAATCAACAAAACCAAAAGCTGATTCTTTGAAAAGATCAATAAAATTGATAAGCCTCTAGCCAGGCTAACTAAGACACAAAGAGAGGACACAAATTATTAATATCCGAAATGAAAGAGGGGACACTGGTACAGAGCCTTGTGAACATTCAAAGGATAATAAAGAAATACTGTGAAAAATCTTTTTGTTCACAAATGTGTTGACCTAAATGAAATGGACCAAATCTTTTAAAGATACCATCTGCCAAAACTCACACAAGAAAAAGATAATTTGAATAGGCCTATATCTATTGAAGAAATTGAATCAATAATTAATAACCTTCCAAAACAGAAAGCACCAGGCCTAGAAGGATTCACTGGCAAATTATATCAAACATTCAAAGTTAATTACTTCCTGAAAATTGACAGGGCAAGGTTTAAAACAAAATTAAGCCTATATAACAATCCTAGAATGTCAAAATCAATTCAAAGTTGAAAGTATTCCTATACTACATTTCAAAATATGTATCTTGGTAAGTAGAAATTTTATAGCTTTAGTCAAAAATTTAACCCATCTCAAAAACAAGCTAACCTCCCTAAATTATAGCAAACTTTTGCTGTCTTAAGAAAGAAAAACATTATACATTTAACTGTTATAAAATAGAATTATAATTGGTTTCTTGGTGATCCTCCCAATAATCCTAGGAGATTATCATTTCAATTTTCACAGAGAAGGAAACTAAGTCACACATTGGGGTAAGAAGTTATCCCAAATCACTCATTGTTAGATATCAAAGTAAAGATTCAACCACATACATGTCTGATTCCAGAATGCCTGCCAATTAGATATTTGGTCAACTTAGAAAATTTTAAATTTTTATTTTAATTCTTTTTTCTTTTGAATTTCTAATTATTTTCAATTTTTGAAATTTCACAGTTTACAATTGCAAAAAGCCAAAGATATAAAAAGTGATCATCTCTGGGTGGACAAGATTGAATTAACAACAATAACTCATAATAAAAACAATTATAACAATATATACTGTAATAAAAGTTATGTGAATGTGGTCTCTCTCTCTCTCTCTCTCTCTCTCTCTCTCTCTCTCTGTCTCAAAACATCATACTGTACTATGCTTACCCTTCTTGTGATCATGAGAGGTGATATGCCTACAAGATGAGAAGTGAGGTGAAGGGCGTAGACATTGTGATGTAGCATTAGGCTACTAGTGACCTTCTGACAATATGGCTACTAAGTGACTAACAGGCAGGTCGCATATACAACATGGATACCCTGGACTGGGGATGATTTACATCCTAGGTGGGATTGCGCTGGGCCATGCAAGATTTCATCACGCTACTCAGAACGGCGTGCAATTTAAAACATACGAATTGTCATTTCTGAAATTTTCCATTTAATATTTTCAAACTGCAGTTGACTGCAGGTAACTGACACCACAGAAAGCAAAACTGTGGATGGGGGAAGGGCTACTATAATCAACAGAATTAAAGATGGCAGGTAGATTTTTGGAAATGAAGAGATTATGAAGTACTTACTCTAAAAAAACAAAAAACTGACCACAGTATAAATTAAACTGAGATCCACAATTTGACCATGTCATTTCCTTGTTTGATTTTCATTTCCAAAATCCTTAGGATGGTGTATAAAGACCTGCATAATCTAGCAATTGCAAATCCCTCTAGTTTCATGCGGACAGCAGGCATACAATATCATTCTCTTTCTCACCTGAGAGCCTTCATGCATTCTCTTCCCTTTACCTAGAATGCCTTATTTACTCAACTCCTATTCATCTTAATATTTCTTCTTCAAAGATTCTTTCCCTAATCACCCTAGACCAGTGAGAGGGGAACCCCTATTCTATGCTCCATAACATTTTATACTTCATGCAATTTCTATACTTCTTATTACTTACAATGTGCATGAGCGTATTCACCAAATTGTAAGCTCTATAAGAGCAGGGGTTGAGTTCTTGTTCACCACTATGTCTTCAGCACATTCAACATACGTTTGCTGAATAAGACAATGACTGATGAGTTATCTTCCCCTATTTTTGGCCAAGGATTGGAAGTATTATTACCAGAACCCATATTTTTTTTTTAATGAAAAAAGGTAGGGCACACCAGTGAAACAAAACACTATGTCCAGGCAAAACTTAGTACTAATATAATAGTAGCTTTACTGACAATAGACCCAAAATGTAAACAATCCAAGTGTCTATAAACTGGTGACTGGATCAACAAAATGTAATGTATCCATGTAATACTACTGAGAAGTAAAAGGAATAAACTACGATACATGCAACAATATGGATGAATTTCAGCATTGTTGTGCTAAGTGGAAGATACTATACAGAACATACATGATTCCATTTATATAAAATACTAGAAAATACAAAGTAATCTGCAGATCAGTGGTTGGCTGGTGCTAAGAGCAGAGGGCAAAACAGACCACAAAGGGGCAGGGGAACAAGGAATACTTGGTGTGTGATGAAAATGTTTTTTCTGCTGTGGTGGGGTGTTTTCACAAGTATTATCAGTCATAAAAATTTATCAAATTGTACAGTTTAAACACATGCAGTTTATACCTCAACTAAGTCCATTTTTTAAAAGGCAGGAACACAACATAAAGCTGAACAAGAACAGGACAACATAGTACAGAGGAACTTTCATGCATGTTGTGAACAAATGATACATGCAGATGTTTAACTGAGTCACAGAATCTTGTGCCTAATCTATAATCCTCTTAAAAGCAGGTTCTAGAAATGAATATAAACTTTCCCTTAAGTTTTGTTGGCAGGATTTTTTTTTTTAAGACCTTCACTGTTTCTCTAAACAACCTAAGAGTCACATAACACCCATTTTCAGCAGCTGTAATACATTTATCTGTACTGGAGAAGTCTAAATGCCTTATCTTTACCCTGGAACAAAGTTCAGGGACTAATTCTGGGTATGCTGTGTGTTAGGCTTCTGTTTATCTAAGTGTCAAAATGAACTATCTAAAATAAACAACACAGGAACCTTGCAGTAATGGGGCAAATAACTGAGTAACTGAAGCAACAGTATTCCTTTCCTAGAACACAAATTTCTTAGGATAAACACAACTGAGATTTCAGAGTATCACTACAATTCTATTATGAAATTTACAAAGGACAGAGTGTCTTAACCTAATAGAAATGTCCCTATAAAATTGGGTGTAAACTCAAATTTCTAAATTCAATTATAATAAATCAGGCAGGGAAGTTCCTTATTTTTCTAATCCTTTGAAAAATGAAACAATTATCCCTTAATTTATATATTTCTACATCCAGATTACAACAGATTAAACTGTCTTTCTGCTGAGTATTCCCATAATGTCAAGAGAGAGCAGAGTGGGAAGATTACAATCTTCATAAAGTGCCTCTTCAGGATGTTTCTGAATTTGATACTATGTCCCTGAAACCTCCCTAGGGTTGAGTGATTCACTGGGAGAACTCACAGGACTCAGTATATCATTGTGCTCATGACTATAATTATTACAGCAAAATAACACAAACCAAAATCAGCAAAGGAAAAAGCCATTATGTAGTTATGTCCAGAGAAAACCAAGTACAAGCTTCCAAGAGTTTTCTCCCCATGGAGTCACACAGGATGCACTTAATTCCTCCAACAGTACATTGTGACAACTCGTGTGAAACGCTGTCTAACCAAGGAAGTTTATTAGAGACTCGGTGTCCAAAGTTTTTAATGGGGAGCTGGTCATATAGGTATCCTCTGCCCAACACATACCAAAATTCCAGACTCTCAGAAGAAAGGGAGGTGTTCGACATAAACCATATTGTTTATATAAACAGTTTAGGCATAGTAAACAACTCTTATTGGTTATGAAACGGTAGGAACACACCCAAAATCCAATTTCTCAGATACCAATCAAATACCAATCTTGTAAGCAGATCTTTCTAAGGGTAGAAACCTGCTGTGTTAACTCTATTTGTAGAGATGCCCAAAGAGAAAGGCAACCAAAAGCTGATTAAAACACACACAAATACACATATACTCTCAACAATTCTGAGCTGACAAAATATATCAGGTAATCCAAGCTTTCCCAAACAGCAATCAGATACATCGTTCTCCCCTAATTCACAGCAACAGTAAACCATAGAAATGCCCGGAAGTCAGGCCCAAGCCTCCAAGAGGCTTACATATCTTGGGGCCTGCTACAAGCAGTCACTAAAGAGTCAGTCAAATATTTATTAAATGCCTTTTATAAGCCAGGCACTGTTCTAAATCTGGAGACACGGTGAGAATAAGATACAGTTCATATATATATAACATAATAGAGAGTGCACCGAGTCTCAAAGTTCTTACATTCTAGTAATAGAAAGAGACAAGTTATAAAACTGTGCAGGGAACTGAGCGAGTCTCCACAGTGCCACCCTGGTATGCAGATTATTTTGAGCTGAAAACAATTAAACCTCAACAAACTCAGGAAGAGTTTTTTTACCTCCCTCTTTCCTTCTTAAAGAGAGTCAGATAAAAAAACCTGTTTCGGGAAAGGAAACTTAGCATTAGAAATTAAAAATTACTAGAAATTAAAAACTATTGTAAAAAAGATAAAAATAAATTATTGTGCATACTTAATTATGTAGAATTCTCTCACCTGTGTATTAATTTTCAAGTTTAAAATTCTTTATATAAATTATGTTTGTATATCTTAAAGGCTATTTATAAAAAAGACTGAGACAGTATCTTGAAGTATTTGGTGATGGAATGTAGCAAGGATGTCACATTTACTTTTAAATATGTCTAATTCACTAAGAAAGTTATTTGGGTTTTTTTAATATTAGAAGCATAAGTTACACTTCTAAATGGAGAGTTAATTCTAAGGGTAAAGAGGGCAAATAAAAGAATGGATTGTTTGATCCAAAGTTATATTGATCACATTTCTAGTGCTCTAAAAAAACACTGACAACTTGCACAAAAACATTTCTACTCAAATGAGTCTCACACAGAACACACTAACTAAAGTTACACACTAACAAAAATCATGATAGAATTACATATATAAACATAAACACAAAAAACAACCCAGGCAAGCATGTGGAACAAATGATATTGTCACACAATGCTGGTAAAAATGGAAAACAACAGTACAGCCACCTTGGAAAAGTTGGGTAGTTTCTTATAAAAGTAAACATATACTAACCATGCTACTCAGTAATTTCTCTTCTAAGTACTCCATGAAATGAAAACATATGTTCACACAAAGACTAGTATACAAGATATTCATTCACAGCAGCATTATTCACAATAACCTAAAAAATACTACTCAATAATAAAAAGGAATGAACTACAGATAATGCAACATGGGTAAATTTTTAAAAACATATGCTAATGAAATGATTCAGACAAAACACTACACACTGTACAATTATATATATATATATATACACACACATATATATACATATATATGTATATAAACAATAAAACATGGTATAATGGGGAAAACACTGAACCGTGAATCAAGAAACAGATCTTCCTAATGGTATAATGGAATGTAGGTTTGTTTTGTTAGAAATCAAAAAGCCAAACTTATATAATGTTACTCTATCCAGGTTTTCTTTTTAGTTTATTTTACCATCACACTAAATTTCCAGAGATTTCATGTATTTGCTTCTTTTTTAAAAAAATGTTATTAGTTGCATTTGCTTCCTTTTTAAAATTTTTATTAGTCTCCCCGTCCCACACTTTATAAAGACTACTTTTTAGAGCAGTTTTAGGCTGACAGCAAAATTGAGAGGAAGGTACGGAGATTCCCCACATACCTGCTGTCCCCACAATGTGTAGCCTCCCCCCATTACCAGCATCCTCAGCGGAGTGGGACAGTTACAACTGAGGACCTGACACATCACAGTCACCCAAAGTCTACAGTAAACCTGGCGCACATTCTACGGTTTTGGACAGATACATAATTAATTACATGTATTCATCGTTATACTATCACACAGAGTATTTTCACCACCTTGAAATGTTGGCTTCTACTTTATTCTATTTTCTCTTTGCCTGACTTTTTAAAACTATTTTATTTTACTGTTTTTTCTATAATTCATCTGTCATTTATTTGTCTGTATGATATGAAATGAGACTTTTTAAACTTTTACCTAAAAGCAAACTAATTTTTCCATTCCCATATATTAAATAATCTTATCTTCACCACAAAAACAAACAAGCAAGCAAATCTGCCTCCAAAAAAAAAAATAAAAACCAACCGTAACTCTTCTGGTCCTATCTCTGTCACCAATCAGGTTACAAAGTTACTTGAAATAAAATACGTAATTTCTCCAGGTTTCACTTTAAAAATAAAAATATCTGCTAAATTAAACTTCCTCTAAAATATATAACAATATCTAGGATTATATAATTCTAAAATTTTATTCAAGCATACAAGTCATATGTGCCCCAAAAATCTCGATTTCAAAAGTAAACTTTCTGAAAATATATACATAATGAGACACTTTGCCTCTATTCTATGAATCTAAGTTCAACCTTACTGAGGAAAAACTTTCCTGAAAATTATTTAGCAAGATTTTAAGGCAATAACCCATTTTTCTTATTTGTAAGATTAAAATTTTGCTGAGCAAAGTTAAATATTATTGCAAATAAGATAACAGCAAAAATCTAGACTGATTTAAAAAAGTATATGAACACAGAATAATAGTGTACTTCTTTCTCTAAAGCAGTCAAGTTCTTAACCAGAGGTAATTTTATCCCCCAGGGGACATTTGGCAATGCTTGGAGACAATTTTAGTTATCACAACTGCCAGTGGTCATGCCACTGTATCTGTGGGTAGAGGACAGGGATGCTGCCAAAACTTTTACAATGCACAGACAGTTCCCCCTACACACAAAAAATTATCTGGCCCAAGATGGCAACAGTGCCAAGGTGAGCATGAGTGAGAGAGAGAGAGAGTGAGAGAGTGAGAGAGAAAGAGAGAGAGAGAGAGAGAGAGAGAGAGAGAGAGAGAGAGAGAGCGCTGCTCTAAGGGTATTACAATGCAATACATTTATCAACAGTAGAAATACCTCCTGTTTGGAAATACAAGTAAACACAAAGGCATATTCTTTCTCGCACCAATCTTGAAAAATCTTTTTATGTGATACATCCAGGAAATTACAATAGTATCCACTGGGATGGCTACAATGAACATAAAAAAAACAATAAAAAGTGTTGACAGGGATGTAGAGAAATTGGAACGCTCATATATATTGCTGGTGGGAATATAAAATAGCACAACTGCTTTCAGTCTGGCAGATCCTCTAAAGGTTAACTCGACTTTAACCTTTTGTAAGTGTTCATAGCAATTGCTATGGCCCAGCAATTACTCTCCTAGCAATATATCCAAGAGAACTGAAAACATATATCCACATAAAAAAATGTACATGAATGTTCAAAGTAGCATTAGTCATAAGAGAAAAAACTTGGAAATGACCTAAATATTTATCAACTGATGGATAAATAAAACGTGATATACCCATACAACAGATTTTTGGATAATTAAAAAAAATACAAATATATGGTGATGGAAAGAGAACTGACTCTGGGTAATGGGATTTATAGATGATGTATTACAGAATTGTACACCTGAAATCTATGTAACTGTCATGCGGGGCGGTCTGCGTGGCCTCTGGTCCCGCTCCCCACATAAGAACGCAGGATATAGTGAGACCAAAAAGGAACACCCAGGGAGCCATAGATAGGGGAGTCATACCACTATTTTCTCTCTGGCGATGGGCGAGACACACGCAGTAGTAGCCACGATCCGCAGTCTGCCATTCACTTTTCTGCCTGTCAACCAACCAACCAATCAATGCAGCCCCGCAGTTACATCAGTAGCCAATTGGCTAACCAGTTACAGCTGATGGCCAACCAATCACAGTTGATGGTCAATCACTACCCGAGCCAGCACCTCCCCAGGCGACGCCAAGAGCCTGGAAACTGCTCTCTGGCACTCTCTCCCCACAGTAACTTTACCAACAATTGTCACCCCAATAAACTTTAATTGAAAAATAATGAAGTACTCATATGGTCTCTCAAAGGACCCCAAATAGCCAAAACCATCCTGAGAAAGAAAAACAAAGCTGGAAGCCTCAAAGTTCCTTATTACAAAATATTGCAAAGCTACGGTAATCAAAACAGTAAGGTGCTGGCATAAGACAGATATTAGACCAAAAGGGCAGAATAGAGAGCCCAGAAATAAACCTTCACATATGTTGTCAAATGATCTTGAGCAAGTCATGCCAAGACTACACATGGGGAAAGAGCAGTGTCCTCATTAAATGGTGCTGGGATAACTGATTCTCCAAATGCAAAAAAAAAAAGGAGTTGGATCCTTCCTTATCTTACACCATATGCAAAAATTAACTCAAAATGGATTAAAGACTTAAACATTAAGACTTGAAACTATAAAACTCCTAAAAGAATACAAAGGGGGAAAGATTTGTGACATTCGATTTGTCAATGATTTCATACATATGACACAAAAGAACAGGCAACAAAAGCAAGTATTGACAAATGAGACCACATCAAACTAAAACTTCTGCCCAGCAAAGGAAACCATCAGAAGTGAAAAGGCATAAGAGAAACAGAATGGGAGAAAATATTTGCAAATCATATATCTGATAAAGGTTAATATCTAAAATGTAAAGAATTCCTACAACTCAACAACAACAACAAAAACGCCAAATAACCCAATTTAAAAATGAGAAAAGTATTTGAACAGACATTTCTCCAAAAAAGATATACAAATGACCAATAGCATTTGAAAAGATGATCAACATCACTAATCATCAGGGAGATGAAGATGAAAACCACAAGATATCACCTCAAACCCAGTATCAATAATACCAATAATAACAATAAGTGTAACCAAGGATTTGGAGAAATTGGAACTCGGAATTTGTTGGTGGGAATGTAAAATGGTATATACCACTATGGAAAACAGCATGGATTTCATCAAAATTAAAAACTTTCATGCTTCAAAGTACACCACCCAGAAAGTGAAAAGACAATTCACAGAATAAGAAAAAAAATTGCAAATTATGTACCTCATAAAGGACTACTATCCAGAATATAAAAAGGACTCTACGAATATGACCCAGCAATTCCACTCCTAGGTATATACCCAAGAGATATAAAAACATATGTTCACATAAAACCTCATACATGAATATTCATGACCACATTATTCATAATAATCAAAAACTATAAACAACCTAAATGCCCATCAATTAATGAATAGAAAAACAAAATGTGATACATTCATAATGGAATATTAGGCAATAAAAACAAATGTTACTAATACATGCTACATGATGGATGAACTTTGAAAACCTTATGCTAAGTGAAAGAAGCCAGACGCAAAGGTCATATATTCTATGATTACATTTATATGAAATGTCCAGAATAAGCAAATTCTTAGAGGCAGAAAGCAGATTAATGGTTGCCAGGGGCTGGGGGAAGGAACGAATGAAGAATATTACAAATGAGTATGGAACTTCTTTTTTGGGGTGATAAAAATGCTCTTAAATTGATTGTGGTGACAGCTGAACAACTCTGTGAATATGCTAAAATCAACTGAATTTTGCATTTAAATGGGTGAATTATAAGGTATGTAAAATATTTCTCATAAAGCTGTTACAGAAAATATTACATGTGAATAAAATCTGTAATATATAACAAATTAAAATTTATTTGCAACAATTGAAAATAAAAGAGGAAATTATATGAACAATCAGTAGAAATTCCTGAAGAGGTAAATTTAAGGCTTTTGAGGAAGCCCCAAAAGAGATATTCATTTACTAAAAAGAACAATTTTCCATTTGGATAATATAGGAAAGCATGGAAATAAGAAAAAGCAAACTGAGTGAAGCACAATTCCTACTACAGGATAAAATATTTTGCAAGTGTTAGTAAAGAATTCTATAGTCATGTTTCTTACAAAATTGCCAGGTTCAACAAAGCCAATTCAGGCTGAGATTATTTTCAGTACAACTGGAGAAACTATGCAAAAAGAATACACCATTTTCTAGGAATAGGACCATAAATAAGTTAGAATTACAAAATATTACTTGGAAAGAATCAGAGAAATCAAATTTTCCACAAAAAAGCAAGAATTCATGCTTCATGAAACATCTCTAATAAATGATCTATTATACTTAACTGTTTTCAGGAGCTTGCTAATTCAAAAGATAGGCCATGCACTGTTGCAAATCACAAGGCCAAGAAGCAAATGAGATCTCTTTATCAAGATAAAATAGATTTTTCATGAAAATGGCCAACTTATCACTATTACCAATGATGTGCCATTTTACAGTTAACTTACAACAGTGGAAGAAATGGTTTTTGAGTCATAACCTAGAACACACACACAAGAACATATAAGTGAAACCAAAACTTCATGAAACAATACTTGTTCTTATACTATGTGCAAAGTACTGATAATTTCTATTTGTTTGTTTGTTGTTGTTTTTTCACAGCCCACAGATAAATCAGAAGCTCAGAGACAAAACTCTCCCAAACCACAATTAGAAGTAGAGCTCAGTATAAATTTTATCTTTTCAATGAAAGCACAGTAGTTAACATGGATTCATATTGCTCCCAACACATTGGCTAGGTTAATTGCAACTGATTTTGCCCTTACCCTCTTTTGCACGGTAACCATATTTTGTTATTCATTTACAGTTGACTCCCATCCCAGTGCTCATTGCTAAAGAACTTGGTGAGGCAAGTAAGAGTGTGGGAGGTAATCTTCCATTCCCTGCACACGGACAATACTGACACATATGTCCATACACAGAGGCTGGATGATGGACTAGAATTGATACTTCTTTCAATTAATTTGTCCATAACTGCTGTCTATGATCATAGCTATAAAATCTGCATAACGATGTCTACAAATGTTCCTGAGAATGAATGCAACTAGTTATCAGTTTAGGAAATACAAGTTCACTTATAAATAATTTCTCTCACTTATATTTTCTCCCTATTTGCAATATCTTACCTCTGTCTCTAGATTACTTTTCTTCAGAAAATGATAAATTTTAGCCTTTGATAAAAATTCAATTATTTATTCTAACAGGAAAAAAAATATTAACAATTGAAATGCCAAGACGTTCATTTAGGGTAGGACCAGACCCTACAGTAGAAAACCTCAGGACCTAAGCCATCCCACTCAGGACATTACCACAAGCATCTCTGCTATTCCCTTCCAGAGCTGCTTCCTGTCCTCTACTCTACCACAACCATAGAACTAGACCAGGGGTGTCCAAACTGCAGCCCACAGGCCAACTGGGGCCCGCAATCCATTTTTAATTGGCCCACAGCAAATTCCAAAAATGTATTTAGTTTACTTAAATAAACCAGGTGAGGCAATACATACTTCACCTCAAGTGAGTGGCCCGGCTGTTTGTGTATTTTACCACATATGGCCATTGATGAAAAACGTTGAAAAAAGTTTGGACACCCCTGAACTAGACAATGCCTCTTATGAGCTGAGCTTTAGACTTAATCTGCTCCAGGGGTTCTAAATCTAAAGGCTTCAAATTGTGATTCAGGTTAATATGTACTTTTTTATAATGGGAAATGCTCATAACTTTCATCTCAGAGGAGAAATTGTGGAGGCATGGCAGATACTGTAAGGAAACTCGATGGATATCTCATCATCTAGCAAAGTTGTCTGCTGTCAAGCAACCACACCATTTCCTCAAGGCAAAGAACTAATACTTTCATCCAGTTGAAACCACTGCAACTTCCTCGAAGAACATTTATTAGGTAGAACACACAATATCAACAAAGCTCACCATGAAACACACAAAAAAGAAGCATCAATTCAGGCTAGAGATAGTTCATCTAAAATATGAAAGCACTGGGGCGGCCAGATGGCTCAACTGGTTAGAGCGTGAGCTCTGAATAACAGGGTCGCCGGTTCAATTCCCACATTAGGATGGTGGGCTGAGCCCCCTGCAACTAAAGACTGAAAACAGTGACTGAACTTGGAGCTGAGCTGCGCCCTCCACAGCTAGACTGAAGGACAACGACTTAGAGATGATGGGCCCTGAAAAAACACACTGTTCCCCAATATTCCCCAATAAAACTTATTTTTTAAAAATTAATTAAGTAAATAAAATATGAAAGCACTGTTCATAATACAGATTACTGGATGCACCAGTTGAAAGGCAATTTGTCTGACTTATAACGCCGCCATTATTGAAAAGACCAGTCTCTCAGTTGCCAGGAATTTAGGTGAGTCCAAAGATATTACTGGATTTTGGCAAGAACTTTAGGCAACTTTGTTCAAAAGACTAGATTTTTTAATAATTCAGAGTTACCTTCAATCCTATTAAATTTCTTCACTGCCATTAAAGATATTGATGTGGATGACTATTAGTTTTCCTAAGGCTAGCATAACAAATTACTACAAACCGAGTAACTTAAAGCAATGCAAATTTACTGTATCACACTTCTGGAGGCAGGAAGTCCTAAATCAAGGTGTGGGCAGGGCCATACTCCCTCTGAAACCCGTACAGGAGAATCCTGCTCTGGCTCTTCTAACTTCCAGCCAGCAGTCCTTAGGTGTTCCTTGACTTGTACATGGCATCACTCTAATCTCTGCTTCTCTGATCACACTGCATTCCTTCTGTGTGATTCCATCTTCACTTTTTCTTATAAGGACACTGGAGCCATATTGGATTTGGGCCCACACGGATTCAGTAAGACCTCACCTTAACTTGAATGATTACTTCAGCAAAGACCCTATATCCAAATAAGGTCACATTCACAGGTTCCAGGGGTTAGGACTTCAAAATGCCTTTTTGGAGATACAATTCAACCCACAATAATAACCATCTACTAAAATTGTCATCCACTAGTTTAATTTTATTTGTAATTAGATGTTTATATGCCCGCTTTCCTACAAGGATTACAACATAAGATTGTATAATTCTGTATGCAGTGATCACTATCCCTAACCCTAGCACATTCATGCCCTTTATAAGACAGTAACCAGAATTAAAAAGAAAAATTACCCGATTTTCTAAAAGGTTCTTCAATTAATATTTTAAGAGTAAGTAGAAGCTTATCTATATATCTTTAATATAAGCAAACTGTGATCCAATAAAACATCTTAAAAGAGTGACTTTCAAATCCAATTCAATGGACATATTTTAGCCCTAACTTCCATTAATTGCCCCTAAGACATTTGTATTAATAACCATACATTCCTCCTTGACTTTTAACCTGAATTTTAAATCTCAATTTTCTTATCTGTCTGGCCACTTCTTAGTCTATTTTTCAAGCTCCTCCACCACCTCTGTGGACTTCCTAAATGTTGGTAATCTCCAGGGTTCTATTCTGAACTCTTTTTCTATTCACTTTACACTCCATACCTTGAGCAACTCACTAACTTCAAATACCAGCTGTTCACTAATGACTAGAAATCTCAAACTTAAACCTTTTTCCTAAGCTCCAGATTAGTATATCAAACAACTGTCCAGATATTTTAACTTGATAATTCACAACCATCTCACACTCAAAATTTCCCAAAATGAATTCATCATTTACCTTCTCTCTCCAGTTTCTATCCTGTTATTCCTCTTGCAAATGGAGGATGGGAAGGGTTGTGGGGAGGTAAAAGGGAGGATGGTAACTGAGAAGTAGTACAGTGTTAAGATTAAGACCGCAGGATTTGGAGCCAGATGGTATGGATTTAAATCTTGGCCCCAGAGTTACAAGTTGTGTGATCTTGGGGTTTTAGCAATATGTTTCTAAAAGCAAAAGTTAAGCCAACTTTTATAATATGATCTCACTACCTGTCTATTCTCTCATCTTCCCCCTGAAATTCTCATCTTCTTGAAACGTTATTACTCAATCCAGAGATGTTCATGTTACCTACTCCTCATGATTTCACTTCCACCAGGAACCACCTTCACCACCTAAATGACAATTCCAATGAAAATTACATTACCAATAGCCCTATAGAGCCTGATGTTCTAATAAAAATGAAATTTACACATAAACCTTGCTTGCCTCCAATCTAGCAAAGCCACACTTGAACACCCTAGACAGCTGCTACCTTACCAGCTGGCAGATGGCTATAATTTCAGCCTCGCTGAGCTATGGAATATGGTCAGGTCAAACTTCAAAGCAGCAAAGTACACAGAACAGTTAAGAATCACTTTATCACTTCAGTTTAAGAAAAAACAGATCTGCTGCCTTTGGTGTGTTTTTAATTAAGGTGAAAACTTGCAAAGCAAATGCCAAAACTGTATGATAAAATGACTGAATACTTAAGATTAGAATCTGAGAAACAGAACAGATGTACACATCTGTTGCACATTAGATAACATTTAATCTAGGATCATGTTAGATTTAAAGTTATAAAAATCATAAAATGAATAGTCAACATAGACTACAATTACAGAAAGAATGAGAGAGGCCATGACTTATACTCAATTCATATTTATGCTGATGCAAGGTTTTTCCATCTCAGCACTTCTGGCCTTTGGGCCAGATAATTCTTTGTTGTGGGGGTTGTCCTGTGCACTGCAGAATGTTCGACAGCACCCCTGGCTTCTATCCAGTAAATGCCAGTAGCATCCTCTAGGTGTTACAACCAAAAATGTCTCCAAATATTGCCAAATGTCCTGGGTACAAAAACCACCCCTGGTTTAGTATTACTGTACTAATAAAATGAAACATCATGATATAGATAACCTAAAATAACCAATAAGAAATAAGTCATTACCTGATTACTTTCTACTTATCTGTGAATTTGAGGAACATTTGTGATCTTAAAATTGACAGTATTTTAAACTATAAAATGACAACAAATCCTAAAATAATTTTCTGACTGCATGAACACTTAGCAAGCCATCTCTTCTTGAAAGGAAGTGG
This sequence comes from Rhinolophus hipposideros, assembly GCF_964194185.1. Taxonomy (NCBI): domain Eukaryota; kingdom Metazoa; phylum Chordata; class Mammalia; order Chiroptera; family Rhinolophidae; genus Rhinolophus; species Rhinolophus hipposideros. The sequence continues at coordinate 72,161,036 of NC_138052.1, read as the reverse complement.
AAAGAAATTAAAATTTGTATTGTAAAATCTACTATATTGTATTGCATCATGCTAGTTATTTTATATAATTTATTATCTTTAATGGCAAAAACCCTGCAGTGATAAATACATATAATACTTATATATAAATAGAATACTTCTGAAAGGATATTAAGAAACTCATAACAATGGTTGTCTTGAAATACGAAGACGAAGAATGAGAGACCTGGAACAGAAATATCCGTCATAATTAGTAGTTCAGAAGCCCTTTTTAGGCACCTATCTGACTTAAATAACATACCATCAATCTCATTCTATAATGCAATTAACTTAGTAATCAGTCAACAGCTCTTGAAAATCTACATATTCAAAGTCCAAGGAATACAAAAATAGGAAACAGTCCTCTCAAGAAATGTATATGTCACCCCAATAAATTTAATTAATTAAAAAATACAATGATATCCCTTAACAAATAAATAATGATATCCCAGTGATAAAAAAAAAGAAATGTATACCATAATGTAAAAGACAATCATGTAAACAATGAATCATAAAATAAAAAGAATTAAACAATTCTTTCAATAAATACTGAATACTGCTATAGACTGAGGTAAATCCTCTCAAAATTCAGGGTAACCCCCATTGTGACTGTATCTGGAGATCGGCCTTTTAGAAATGGATTAATGTTACATGAGGTCATAAAGGTAGGATCCTAATCCAATAGCACTGGTGGCCTTAAAAGAAGAGGAAGAGAAAGATTTCTCTCTTTCCACACGCACATACCAAAGAAAGACCATGGGGGCACTCGGTGAGAAGGCAGCTGTCTTCAAGTCAGGAAGAGACCCCTCACCAGAACCTGACTGTGCTAGTACTCTATCTTGGACTTTTATCCTCCAGAACTGTGAGGAAAATAAGTTTCTTTTGTTTAAGCCACCCAGTCTATGGTTTTTGTTATGGCAGTCTAAGCAGATTAATACAAATACCTACTGCCTCAGATACTACACTAGGGACTCAAGTTAGAAAGATACTCATCCTGAGTTCAAGAAAAAAATCTGCTTTCAAGGCACGCCACGGCCTACTAGGTGAGAGAAACAAAGTACAATGTGATAAATGCTCTACTGGAAGCAAAAAAACAAAATTAAACAAGAGGACTTAGACAAGCTTAACACTGCCTTATCCCTCTAGGGAATGTCAGGGAATATTTTCAGATGTCCACACCACAAAAATGTAGTGTGAACTGAATTAGGACAGATAAGTAAGGATTCACAAGGCAGACCAGGAGAGAAGGAAATTCCAAGCAGGGGAAAATTCCAAAAGTAAAAGCTTGGAGAGAAATGTTAAGTTCCAGTAACCATAAATAATACTTCAGTGTGGCTGGAATGTAGAGTGGGGAAGAGAGAGTAGTAGGAAATGATGCTGAAAATGTAAGCAGGAACCAGATGATGGATGTGCCATGATAAGGAGCTTGAACTTCATTTTGTGGGCCACGGGGAACCACTGAAGAATTTTAAGCAGTGGGAATAAAATGAACAGATTTGTATTTTAGAAAAGTACTCTGGCAGAGTATGTAAAAGAGATTGGGGGAGGGAGAGAAGAGCAGCATTGTACCAGTTAGAAAGCTATCACAATAATCCAAAGAGAAAATGATAAAGGGAAGAACAGAGAGAAATAAGGAGAAAGGAATGGATTAGAGAAATATTCATGGGGTCAAATGGAACTAGCACAGACCCTGAAGTCACACAAAAACTGTAACATTTAACCTTATAACAGTTAGTCTCTTTGAATTTTAGTTCCCTCACCGGTATAATGGGAAGTGTTTAAATTCCTCAAGGGTTATTGCAATAGTTACAAAAATAATTTCTGAATGCTACATATGCTCTAGCTGTTTCTAGATAATGTTAATTTCCTTAGAAATGATAAGATTACCTTGATATCTATAGTTGTATGCTCTGGTGGAAACAGGCATAGAAGTGAAGAGAATAATAACCCAAGATCACCCTTGTATTTCTGGCCTAGGCAACAGGGTAAATAGTCGTGTCAATAACTTATTCAGGAAATAAAGGCAGAACCATTTTGGAAGGAAACGTGCCATGACAGAAGTAAATAAAATGCTTTGGGCACGTGCAAAAACTTCTACTAGTTAGAGGCATGAGAAAAGATGGAAGATTTGTGATGGACCTAAAAAAGCCAAGTTAAGATATCAAGAAGTACAAAGGCATTCAAGAACATTACGAAAAGAACCACAGGAATAGGAACTATAAATTGCTATGTTCTAATGAAATACAGTGAGTGAGTGAGTGAGTGAGTGAGTGAGTGAGTGAGTGAGTGAGTGAGTCTGTGCATGCACGAGCTAGGGAAAACGTAACCGGAAATGGTAAGGTGAGTAAGGTCGAATGTTATACTCTGTCCTCTAAGCTTTGGTCTGCAGATAGGAGGCTGCTACAGTTCTTGGACATGTAAAATGTGACACTGCAATTATACCTGGGGAAGACGAGACTGCTCAAAGTATGGAAGAACTGTAGTAGGAATAAACAGGAGATGGGTGAAACAATAAAAGATTATTTCTTATGATGATGCAGTGGAGCCATAATAAAATTCTTAACTAGAGAGGTGCTATGAGAATAGAAGGTGCAGGTGAAGTGAAAGCAAACCACCTCAGAGAAATAATATAGGAATGAAAATGTTTTAAGGCTCAGAGGGATAATGAAACCTTGTTATAGGCCTACTTCTTAATTTTTTACTTAATAACTTTATTTGGAGCCTATAAAAGTATTGCACGCTCACTATAAAAACTACATTGCAGAAATACATAACATCCAATTAATCATCAAATACAATGAATTTTACCTCCAAAATATCTCTCGATTCCATCTATAAATATTAATCTCTATTCAATGCACCACCTAGTTTTGGCTGTCCTAATCTCTTGCCTGAACAACTCTGACAGCTTCACAGCCTCTCATAATCCAGTCTCTGTGTGGTAACCAGATTAATTTTAATTTTTAAAATAAGTAATACTTGCACACCGTAATTTAAAGGTAAACCAGGACATACATTTAAAACTCTCCCTTCATTCTTTCCCTGAAGCCATTTACTTCCTCTCTGTATCAGTCAAAACAAACTAGGTTTATTTCTGGTTCTTGCTCCATGTCCTATTGGTCGGTCAGCAGGCAAGCTATGCTCACCACCATAATTCTGAGCCTGAATGATGAGTTATTGCAGCCACAGAATTCAATTGCTAATGTCAGACCCTCCAGAATTTTTTTATCCTCTTTCCTGGAATTTCTTTGATTAATGATGTATCCTTTCAGGTGTTTATTAACCATCTAGGTTATTGCCTATTCAAATGCTCATCCAGTTTCCCTTTGAATTGTTAGTTTTTTTAAAGGTGTTTTTCATATTTTGGATAATAATCCTTACTAGAGGTTACAAACATCTTTCTCAATCTGTAGCTCCTTTTTTCTCTTTGTGGTGTCTTGTTGTACAGAATATTTTAACTTAATGTAATTAAATTTATTAAATTTCTTTTATGTTCTGTGGGATTTTTTTTGCACCTTTTTAAAGAAATCGTTTTCTAGACCAAGGTTATAAAGATATTTTCTTCAAGTTTTTCACACAGATTTTTTTCCACATAAGTACAGGTATCACTTTTCAATCATTTCTAATGACCTTCTTCAGTATTTGATTTTTTTTTTCATATGCTCTGAAATTTGAATGTACAGGCTGACATTTCTTGTTTATTCTCTCTCCCTAACTCCCACTCACCACCATACTTTCAGGTATTTCTCTTTTGATAGCTCTCTCTCTGGTCCTTAGTCCAGAACCGCATCCTACAATGGCATTCGGAACCGCCAACCCTGCGAGCATAATTAGGGATGCTGCAGATCCCGTCAAGGACCAAATGACTTTGGCTAAGTTCCTGGTTTTAAGGATGAGTGTCTTCATTCTCACACTCCTTTGGTCCACAGTTTATGAAAAACTTCTTAGCTCCAAGAAGCAAGTAGCTGGGGGTTTTTAGTTTGTTTTGTTTTGTTTGTCTCCTTTAGAGGAGAGAGAATCCCTGGCTACAAGCAGAGCCTGGTTCTGATCTTCTCACATGGTCACTTTTGGACCCTGTTAATCCCTACAGGAACCCGGTTCACGCTCATCACGCCAACTCTGAACTCAGACTTTAGTTTCACACACTTGGCTTTTCTATTCCAAGGAGATGACAGACTTGGTTTTGAGCTTAGTCGTGTTATGTTTTAATATTACACCTGTCAGGGCCGGCCCGGGGGCTCAGGCAGTTAGAGCTCCGTGCTCCTAACTCCGAAGGCTGCTGGTGCGATTCCCACATGGCCAGTGGGCTCTCAGCCACAAGGCTGCCGGTTCAACTCCTCAAGTTCCGCAAGGGATGGTGGGCTCCGCCCCTGCAACTAAGATTAAACACGGCACCTTGAGCTGAGCTGCCTCCGGATGGCTCAGTTGGTTGGAGCATGGGCTCTCAACCACAAGATTGCCAGTTCAATTCCTCAAGTCCCGCAAGGGATGGTGGGCTGTTTCCCTGCAACTAGCAATGGCAACTGGACCTGGAGCTGAGCTGCGCCCTCCACAACTAAGACTGAAAGGACAACAACTTGAAACTGAACGGCACCCTCCACAACTAAGATTGAAAGGACAACTTGACTTGGGGGGAAAAGAATATTACACCTGTCAATATTGTTTTGGGAATAGAGACACCTTTGCTAACAGTCCCTAAATTATCATCTGGTGCTCATATTTTTGTTGTTAACTTTCTTGCTAATATCTAGCTCCTTATATTTATTATTTTTAACAATATACAAACTTCACTGATGATCAGGTACTGGAAATGGCATCTTAACTCTGTAATGAGTACCTCAAATTAGCTACAGAATAAGATAAATAGCAGCTGTCGTTCACAAGTTTCTTTGAAAGTGATTTATGCTTTTTGAAGTGAGCTTAATAAAAATATTCAATAAACCTTAAAATAACAGTACATTATTAACTGTACCTTTCAAATTCTTGAGTTCTCTTCCTCACCCCACTCCACATGCATAAAAATATCAAGTTACCCCCTGCTTCTGCTTTCCCAACATTTATGAATTTTTAAACAAAAAATTTTAACTTCAACAGCTAAAAGTATTTTGAAAAGGAAGGGTTTACTAGGCCATTGCCAACCAAAAAACGAAAACCAGTCTTGAAGTATGGAATCTAAATCACCAACAGTATGGCTAGGTAGCAAAGACAATATATCTGCCATCCCTGAGTTTTGCAAGCAGTTTTATACATTGAGTGAGGGAGTGGGAGGTGTAAGACATTTTGAAAGGATTTACATTAGCTATGGACAAAGGGAATTGGAGACGATGAAGTGGGGCCAGCTCTGGGGTAGGTGCAGCAGAGTCCACAAGGAAGAAGTTTCCGCTCCTATGGATTAGTTGTGAGCAGCAAATTGGAAAGTTCATGTGTGAATAAGGAGAGAAGGCTCCTGGGTTCTGAGGAGTCTGGTTATTCTCTATTTTGGATAAATGGAAATAGCCAACTGGAAATTAATCCTAAATTCCAACACATATATAGGAATGTAAGCAGTCTTTTGTCAGAGCTGGTCCACAGCTATTAATAGGCTGACTATTCTTTCTATCTCTTTCACTCTCCGACCACTGCAATTTTAATTTAGAATATCTCAGAATTTTTTTCATTATAATCTTAGTGGAACAGTCTTTGGTGGCAGGGGCAGGTTGCAAGGAAGTGCAAGTTTCTTATCTGTGGCTGAATTCTGGTGCTACTCAACCCTCTACCTCCAAATACCTAAACTTATTCTTTTCTAAGATCTCTCAGTCTTAAATCACAAAAACAAAACAAAACAAAAACTTATTTAAAACCTTGTTAAAAGAGGGCAGCTTTACTACCAGATATGACAGAAAATGCTAAGAGCATTAGTTATACAGAATTAAGATTCTGGGGAGGGGGGACCTTCAGTGATAGGTTAACTGTACATCTGGAACTATACCAGGGCCTGGTTTTAAAATAAAAACACTACTCTCTTTTTATTAAGTAAAGCTCGGTAATATTTTTTTTTCCAAAACTTGGACCTCATATATAAATAAAAAAAAATTATTAAACATTACCTTAAAAACTCTACACCCTTCTACAGATGTTTTCATACTCCAGGCAGGACGTGCAGGGTTACAAATGCATGTTCAGGGATGCTAGCAGGCCCCATCCTGCCACTTAAACTCAGAAGCCTTAATTTCAAACAAAGTCTGAAAAGTGTGGATGTGTAAGACAAAGCAAGGAAACTCATGACCTTGAGAATTTTTAAAATAAATGTTATTTTATAGAATGTTCCTCAATTTGGGTTTGTCATTGTTTTCTCATTATTAGGCTGAGATTAAGCTTTTCTGGCAAGAATACCAGAAAAGAGGTGATGTTGTGTCCTTCTCAGTTCATCTTATCAGGAAGCATATGAGATGTTAATGTGTCACTTGGTTAAGATGGTGTCTCCTGGTTTCTCCAGCATAATTAAGTTTCCTTTTGTAATTAAAAATATCTTTTGGAGAAGATACTTTGAGACTATGAAAATATCCTGTTTCTCACCATACTTTCACCCACTAATTTTAGCATTGGTTCTTGCCTGCAACAAGAAACTGTATGGTGTTTGCCTACTGATGATGTTTTAATTTCCATAATTCATTCTCCATTTATTGACTGGAATCCTATTTAAAAAGAGCTGTCCCTCAGTGTTGCTGTGAACTTAAAATTACTCTAAAAATAAACTTTATTAATTAAAATAAAATAAAAAGAGCTGTCTCTTCTCCATTATTTGTTTATGTTAGTATGAACTCACAGATATTTTATTCTATGGATTCTAATCCAACGCTATCATTATTTTGTCCAAGCTTTGGCCAGTGGAAGTGTCTTCAACCTAGCCATATCCTTCTGACATAACCTCACTATAATATTTTTTTTGAGCACTTTCTAACTTTATGGTACCACTAAATATTCCAGATTCATTTTGATTTCCCTGCCCAGACCTGGAACCAATCATTTTCCAAGGGTATTTTTATTGGAGAATGTTATTTAGAAACCAAGATCTGGGCAGCAGTGTGTCGACGACTCCTACTATAGTATCGTTACTTCTAGGTCCTCTCAGTGGAGAAAGTTAAGAAACTAGCTCTCATCGTCCATAATATTTTTTCTTATTTGTTCAATACAATATACATTAAAGTATAATTGCTAATCGCAATTCAGAGATGGTAATCCTTGCTTCTATGAGAAAGACATTTACTAACTACAGTACAATATTTGTGTATAATATTGTCTTAAGCTTTATGATTTTTCAAAGTAACAGGCCAGTTCTTTTCTTCTCAACCTTCTTCACGTTACATCATTCATTTATAATACTATTATATAATTATATATAATGTAATTATATATAATTATATAATACAAGGTTCATTTGTTATTATTTATATAATTTTTTGAGTTCTTTCCACATACTGTTTAGTCTGAGTAATTTATTTTTGGAATCACATACCTGTTTTAATGAACATTCAAGAAAAGTGCTTTGTTTCTTTGACTAACGAATGAGAATGGGAAGAAAATTTATTATCTCCTTGACAAAGAAACACTGTTCCTGATACTAATGAATCAATTCACGACAGTCAAGACATGTCTAGACATAGGACACTCCATTCCCAGTATCCTAAAATAAAAATATAATACAAAGTAGATAAAGAGATAACTAAAAAGAAACAACAACAACAAAAAAACCTTTATACAACTATTGTTTGATGCTTTACCCTGTGTTTCCAAGATAGTTCAAGTGGAATGTGAATAAAAACATGGGCAGACTTCCTGTTTCCTTGTACGTCCTACGCCCTATTTCCTGCTTCTTTCAAATCTCAAAGATAGAAGACTAATTGCAGTGCTTGAAAATCCTTAATATAATAATACTGGGAGTTATCACTAGGTGAAGGATATAAATGATAAATGTTTAACTATTACATTGTTTTGTACACCTGAAACTAATTTTAAAAAGTTAAATAATAATAATAATAATGATGGTTACAAGAATCTAAACTTTTATTTATCTTAAAAACACTGTCACATCCGCTGTCCTAGGCATAGTGATAAGTGCTTTACATATGTTTATCTAATTAAATGAGAGCCTTTAGAAAGACCCATTAATTCTGCTATGGTTCATATTGATGTTTCCTCCCTAGAATATTACACACTATTGTGCCAGTACAATCAACATCTAGTGATAATGAAAAGCTAACAGCAAAGAATTTGTCAAGACCAATATTTTATGAGAAGCAAGTTAACCTACTGGTGCAGATGAGTAAATACATGTATATAGCTAGAACTAAGAAGAAACCATACTTATATGGTTTCTGTGAGAAAATGAGCATGTGAAATTATTTTGACAGTAAAATAGCAATGCTTTATAAAGTACTTTGTAGAAGGCGTTTTATGTAAGATAACCCATAAACCTTTGGACATCAAGACCTAGCCATTACATCTTTTAGCATTTTACTCATCATCACAATATAGTTATAGTCAAGAGTTGTCCTCTATTTTTATACAATAGAATAATTTTTCTCAATCAATCCTGTTTTTTTTATGAAATACTGAGTTAAAAGAATCTCTTCAAAAAAAACACTACTAGTTGCTCAACTCCAGGGTATAATATTTATAATATTTATGTACTCTGGTACAATGTAAATGCAGAATTATTAAGATATACCCAAACTAGATTGATCACATCAATATTTACAATAATCAACATGGTGCCCCCGATGGACAGAACAAATACAAGCATGGAGAAGATGCCTGCACAGGGCAGTTCAAGTAACTGACCCAGAACTCGGCCACTACTAATATCACAGCATTACCACACCTCTAAGTTATTAGACCATTCTTGTCATCCCTGCATAGCCGCCAGGGCATAGCAATGATAAAATGAAACACATGAATTACCAAGTCACAACCTCTAACATGTGCTTAACTCCCAAGTTGGAATAACACCACAACCCAAGAAGTCTGCCAATCTCCAGCACAAAGGTTTATTTATTCATTGATACTCAACTTTGTATGGTTTCCCCTTAAAACGAGGGTCAAACCATAATGGATTAGTTAGCTGTACCTAGAGAGCAATTTTAACTTGCTAAAAATATTCCATACTCATGAAACTTATGTTCATGTCCCAGAAAAAAGAACAGTAAGACTCCTGTTCTGGACTGGTTTTTAAATTCCTAATAAACAACTTAATTCTGTGTAAATGGTTAATAGCATAAACCAATTTCCTTAACTCATCAGTTACAACATGGGCTCCTTTTGAGGACGATCTACAAAAGGACTACCAAAGATCCTCAGAAAAATAAGTCTCTTCCTCTACCACAAAGTACAAAGAAAATTATATTAATTCCTATCTGAGGAGGAGGACGTTCACAGCCCCAAGAGGCCACAACTTTCTTGGAACACAGAAGGCAATGGTATTCTAAGAAACATTAACAACAAAGGAACTCTATCATATCCTTTGTTACTCCAATTACTTGCCCATATTAGACAACTGTTTAGGCTGAATATGATTACACTGAAGTAAAGATAAAGATAGGGAAACTCATAATTCCTTTTCCTCTCAGTGTTTCCTTATTTATCAGTAGGCCAAAGGTAGAATGCTGGTAGAATATGCATGTACCAAGAAGTAAAACAAAAACAGTCCAGTTAGAGACTGAATAAAATGTTACTAAATACTGCATAGGTCAATAATGAGATCAAGGAAAAAATCAAAAGATACCTTGAGACAAAATAAAATGAAAACACAACTACCCCAAATCTATGGGATTCAGTGAAAGCAGTCTGAAGAGGGAAATTCATAGCAATGCAGGCCTAGCTCAAGAAACAAGAAAAATCTCAGATAAGCAGCCTATCTTTATACCTAAGGGAACTGGAAAAAGAACAGCAAAATAAGCCCAAAGGGAGTACAAGGAAGGAAATAATAAAAAAGATCATAGCAGAACTAGAGACCAAAATAAATGAACTAGAGATAAAAAAAAATAATACAAAAGATCAATGAAACCAAGAGCTGGTTTTTTGAAAAGATAAACAAAATCGACAAACCTTTATCCAGACTCAAGAAAAAGAGAGAGGACCCAAATTAATAAAATCAGAAAGAGAAGTGACAACAGATAGCACAGAAATACAGAAAATTTTAAGAAAATACTACGAGCAACTATATACCAACAAATTAGACAATCTGGAAGAAATGGATAAGCTTCTAGAAGCATACAATCTTCCAAGATTGAATCAAGAAGAAACAGAAACTGAACAAACCGATTACTACCAAAGAAATTGAATCAGTAATCAACAAGCTCCCAACAAGCAAAAAGTCCTGGACCAGATGGCTTCACAGGTGAATTTTATAAAACATTCAAAAAAGAATTAACACCTATTCTCCTCAAACTATTCCAAAAAATCCAGAAAGAGGGAGACTCCCAAGCACATTTTAAGAGGCCACTATTACTCTGATCCCAAAATGAGACAAAGACATTACAAAAAAGAAAACCACAGGCCAATATTCCTAATGAACATTGACACAAAAATTCTCAATAAAATACTAGCAAACTGGATTCAGCAACACATAACAAAGAATCCCACCACAATCAAGTGGGATTCATTCCTGGTAAGAAGGTTCGTTCAATATCCGTAAATCAATTAATGTGATACACCACATTAACAAAATGAAAAAAATCATATGATCGTATTAATAGATGCAGAAAAAGCATTTGACAAAATTCAGCCATTTATGATAAAAACTCTTAGCAAAGTGGGAAAAGAAAAATCATATCTCAACATAATAAAGACCATATTTGATAAACCCACAGCTAACATCTTACTCAACAGGGGAAGGTTAAAACTTTTCCCCTTAAGATCAGGAACAAGACAAGGCTATTCACCACTTTTATTCAACATAGTTCTAGAAGTTCTAGCCACAGCAATCAGACAACAAAAAGAAATAAAAAGTTTCCAAATTGAAAAGGAGGAAGTAAAACTGTCTTTATATACAGATAACATGATGCCATACGTAGAGAACCCCAAAGACTCCACCAAAAAACTATTAGAACTGATACACGGATTTAGTAAAGTAGCAGGATAATTAATATTCAGAAATCAGTTGCATTTGTATACAGCAATAATAAACTATAAGGAGAAATAAAAAAACCAATCCCATTTACAATTGCTTCAAAAACAATAAAATACCTAGGAATAAATTTAACCAAAGTAAAAGACCCGTACTCAGAAAATTATAAGACACTGAAGAGAGAAATCAAAGAAGATACAAATACATGGAAACACATACCATGTTCATGAATAGGAAGAATTAATATACTTAAAATGTCAATACTCTCTGAGGAAATATATAGATCAACGCAACTCCTATCAAACTACTAATGACCTTTTTCTTGGAAACAAAACATATAATCCTAAAATTTATATGGAACCATAAAAGATCCCAAATACCCACGGCAATCTTGAGAAACAAGAACAAAGTGGGAGACATCATGCTACCTGACATCAAATCATACTACAAGGCTATAGTAATCAAAATATGGTACTGGCATGAAAACAGACACACAGATCAATGGAACAGAATAGAGAGCTCAGAAATAAATCCATTCATATATGGTCATTTAATGAATAGATCCCTTGTAACCTATGACAAGGGAAGCAAGAATTTACATTGGGGTAGACAGTCTATTTAATAAATGGTGCTGGGAAAACTGGACTGACACATGCAAAAAAAATGAAACTGCACCACATCTTTATACCACATACGAGAACAAATTCAAAATGGATTAATGACTTAAATGTAAGACCTAAAACCATAAAACTCCTAGAAGAAAATATAGGGAATAAATTTGCAGATATTACTCTGAGTAATATTTTTACTGATATGTCCCCTCAGGCAAGGGAGTACAAGAAAAAATAAACACATAGGATTACATCAAACTTAAAAGTCTTTTCGCACAAACCGGGTGGCTCTGGTGGTTGGAAAGCCGTGCTCCTAAAACCAAGGTCGCCAATTCGATTCCCACATGGGCCAGTGAGCTGCACCCTCTACAGCTAAGATTGTGAACAACAGCTCTCCCTGGAGTTGGGCTGCCATAAGCAGCCAGAGGTTGGTGTAAGCTGCTGAGTGCTGCTGCAGGCTACCGTGTTTTGCTGTGAGTGGCCAGCAGCCAGCGTGAGTGGCTGGCAACCAGCATGAGCTGCTGTGAGCGGTTGACCTAAGACTGGCAACCGACTGCCTCAGACGGTGGGAGCACAAGGCTCAGAATACCAGCATGGGCCAAGGAGCTATGTCATATACAACTAGACTGAGAAACAACGGCTTGAATCGGAGTGGGGGCAGGGGGCAGTAAAAGGGGGAAGAAGAAAAAGTATTTCACAGCAAATAAATCCATCAATAGAACAAAAAGGCAGTCTACTGAATGGGAGAAGATAAATGTCAATGATACATCTGATAAGGGATTAATATCCAAAATTTATAAAAACATTCATTCAGCTCAACACCAAAAAAACAAGCAACGCATTTAAAAAATGGGCAGAGAAATAAGAACAAAGTGGGAAGTATCACGCTACCTGACATCAAATCATACTACAATGCTATAGTAATCAAAACAGTATGGTATTGACATAAGAACAGAATAGAGAGCTCAGAAACAAATGAAGAGGACATGGACACATTTCTCTAAAGAAGATATTCAAATGGCCAACAGACATGAAAAAATGCTCAACCTCACTAATCGTTAGAGAAATACAAATAAAAACCATAATGAGATACCACCTCACTCCCGTTGGAATGGCTATCATCAATAAATCAACAAACAAGTGCTGGCGAGGTTGTGGAGAAAAAGGAACCCTGGTGTACTGCTGGTGAGATTGCACACTGTTGCAGCCACTATGGAAATCAGTATGGAGGTATCTCAAAAAAACTGAAAATGGAACTACCTTATGACCCAGCAATTTCACTCTTAGGTATCTATCCAGACAAATCCAAGATGCTAATTTGAAAAAATATATGCATCCCTATGTTTATTGCAGCTCCATTTACAATAGCCAAAACTTGGAAACAACTGAAATGTCCATGGGCAGATGACTGGGTTAAGAAACTGGTAAATTTATACAATGGAGTATTACTCGGTTATAAAGAAGAACGGAATCTTACCATTTGCAACGATATGGATGGACCTAGAGAACATTATGCTAAGTGAAATAAGTCAGTAAGAGAAAGACAAATACCATATGGTCTCACTTATATGTGGAATCTAAAGATAGGAATAAATGAACAAAGTAAACAGAAATAGTCTCAGTGATATAGATGAAAAACTGATGATTGCTAGAAGGAAGGGAGGTGGGGATGAAGAAGGGGAAGGGATTAGACGGGATAAATTGATAACTATAACATTGCCACGGGGATATGAAAGACAGTTTGGGGAATATAATCGATAATGTTGTAAAGGGCGTCAGATGGGAACATATCTTATTAAGGAGACCACTTCATGGACGGTGTTGAATAATATTGTATGTCAACTATAATTTAATATATATAGTCACGGGATATGGAGTATAGCATAGGGAATAGAGTCAATGGAATAGTAATAGATATATACGATGTCAGAGGGGCAATAGATTGGGGGGTTATCACTTTGTGAGGGGTGAAATGTCTATTGCATTGTTTTGTACTCCTGAAACTAATTAAAAATAAAGACAGTCGAGTTAGCTTTTTGTATAGTGTTTGTACTGTTTTAGTAAAAACAAACTACATATGCAAGTACAAGTTACAAAATACGTAACTTCAGTAATTCCAATGAGTTAAATATTCTTATATTCGCCATTTAAGTGGACATTGGACAATATAAAAATGAATGATAAAATTCATGCTCGTTTAAATTTTTAATTTTTCTTCACTTAGCCAACCAATCATGAGGGTAAACAATCGATACTCTATATTGTATTGCATTGTGAGCATTTTTTGGATATTTTGTTTTGTGTTTTCTCATCCCATCATGTCTACAACATGCCCATCTATGTCTCCTAATTCTCGTGAGGAGAAGAGGAGGAAGGCAGTTACTCTTGAGATGAAATTCAAGATAACTGCCCAACTGTAGGCTAATAGAAGTGTTCTGAGCCATATAAGGTAGGCTAGACTAGGCTAAGACTAGGCTAAGCTATAATGTGTGGTAGGTTAGGCATGTTAAATGCATTTTTTCTTTTCTAATTTTTATTGGTTAACAGTGTGTTTTTTTCCAGGACCCATCAACTCCAAGTCAAGTCGTTGTCTTTCAATCTAGTTGAGGAGGGCGCAGTTCAGTTCCAAGTCCAATAGTCATTTTCAATCTAGTTGCGGGGGGGGGAGGTGGGGGGTCGGGGGAGGTTTGCAGCTCATCATTCCATGCGGGAATCAAACCGGCAACCTTGTTGTTAGGAGCTCGTGCTCTAACCAACTGAACCATCTGGCGGCCCACCAGCAGCTCAGTAGTAGCTCAGCTCAAGTTGTTGTCTTCAATCAAGTTGTGAAGGGCGCAGATCACTGGTCCACATGGGAATCCAACCAGCAACCTTATTGTTAACAGCACGTGCTCTAACCAACTGACCGCCCCTAAAGACATTATTTTTTAAAGATTTTATTGGGGAAGGGAAACAGGACTTTATTGGGGAACAATGTGTACTTCCAGGATTTTTTCCAAGTCAAGTTGTTGTCCTTTCAATCGTACTTGTGGAGGGCGCAGTTCAGCTCCCGGTCCAGTTGCCATTGTTAGTTGCCGGGGGCACAGCCCACCATCCCTTGCGGGAGTCGAACCGGCAACCTTGTGGTTGAGAGCCCACTGGCCCAGAAGGGAATCGGACCGGCAGCCTTCGGCATTAGGAGCACGGAGCTCCAACCGCCTGAGCCACTCGGCAGGCCCCTGAAATGCATTTTTAAATTATGATATTTTCCACTTATGGTGTGTTTATTGGGACATACCCCCATCATAAGTTGAGGAGCATCTGTAGTGCCTGGCTAACACTCAACCTTTCCATTTCTGGACTTCTACTGAATAAAAACATGAGAGCAGAGGAAATGACATAACGGCTAAACAGTACTAACTACTGTATCTGATTTTTCTCTTCAGGCTTAAGGAACACAAAACTTCTTTGGTGTCCAAGTTATAGTATAAGAAAAAGCAGGGAACCAGTGCTCTAGATGGAATTCACTCAGTATCCAGACATAGTCTGACATGATAAAAGGTAGCCAGGAAGAGAAGGTGACAACCTTTGACACAGGTTGAATCATAACAGTATTTTGCTACTTTATCAGTATTATTAGAGTAAAAATTTTCACGAAAACGCAAGTTCCATGAAATATATCCATACAAGCAGTTTTATGAAATATATGACTAATCATGCAATAACAGAAACATTAAAATACACCAGATCAATTCTTAAGTTAAAATACTATTCAAATAATTTATCAAGTCAGATAGGAATATCTTTTAAAATTACAAAGAGCCTTTACGTTCAACTTCTCATTTTAAATGAATAAAATTGAGACCTAGAAAAATTAAAAGACTTGTCAAGTTCACTTGGTAATGACAGCCTTGCTGGGTAGAGTAATCTTGTTTGTAGGGATTTGATTTTCATCACTTAGAATAGTTCATGCCAATCCTTTCTGCCTGCAAAGTTTCTGTTGAGAAATCAGCAGAAATCAGTCTTACGGGAGCTCCCCGGTAAGTACTAACTGCTTTTCTCTTGCTACTTTTAAAATTCTCTTTGTCTTTAACCTTTGGCATTTTAATTATGATATGTCTTGGTATGGGCCTCTTTGGATTCATCTTGTTTGAGACTCTCTGTGCTTCCTTAGCTTGTATGTCTACTTCTTTCACCAGATTAGTTAAGTTTTCCATCATTATTTCTTCAAACAGGCTTTTTTTTTTTAATTTATTGGGGTGACAACAGTTAGTGAAATTACATAGATTTCAGGTGTACCATTATGTATTACATCATCTATAAATCCCATTGTGTGTTCACCACCCAGAGTCAGTTCTCCTTCCATCACCATATATTTGATCCCCAAACAGGTTTTCAATTCCTTGCTCTCTTTCTTCTCCTTCTGGTAAATAAGTCATTTTATTAGGTTTTAAAATTGTATTTCTAATCATAATAGAGACAAATTTGGCAAAAAGAAATTCAAGAACCACACAAATGTAAAAAACAGAAAATAAAGGCCCTTAATCTCTCACTCTTAAGTCAGTGTATATCCCCATAAATCTAGAATAAGTAAAATAAGCAGAAGGCTCAAAACATTTTTTAAATCAAAAATACAAAATCTGGGCCGGCCCAGTGGCTCAGGCGGTTGGAGCTCCATGCTCCTAACTCCGAAGGCTGCCGGTTCGATTCCCACATGGGCCAGTGGGCCCTCAACCACAAGGTTGCCAGTTCAACTCCTCGAGTCCCTCAAGGGATGGTGGGCTCCGCCACCTGCAACTAAGATTGAACACGGCACCTTGAGCTGAGCTGCCTCCCGGATGGCTCAGTTGGTTGGAGCGTGTCCTCTCAGCCACAGGGTTGCCGGTTCGACTCCCGCAAGGGATGGTGGGCTGTGCCCCTTGCAACTAGAAAAGAAAACTGGACCTGGAGCTGAGCTGCGCGCTCCACAACTAAGACTGAAAGGACAACAACTTGAAACTGAACGGCACCCTCCACAACTAATATTGAAAGGACAACAGCTTGACTTGGAAAAAAGTCCTGGAAGTGCACACTGTTCCCCAATAAAGTCCTGTTCCCCTTTCCCAATAAAATCTTTAAAAAAACATATATATAAAATATAAGGAATCTGAACAAATAAGATTACCTTGTTTGAATCTTGATTTCTTAAAATAAGTCAAACATTAATTTTCTAGCGGTATCATTTATAATATTTCTAATTTAAATTTAAAAAATATTTTTTCAAAACAATAAAAGAAAAATGCAAGTCTTTCTATCAATATTGTTTCTCTTAACTGAAACAATTGAAAAGCCAATAGTAGGAATGCTACTGCAGAAAAAGTTTAGAGGACTTTAAAGATTTAAATTAATTTCTACAAGTCTGCGAAATCCGTTTGACATAATAAATGCATAAGTTACTGTGTAAAAAAGTCCATTCCACCTCCCATTCCCACCTCTCTCCTTTTCCCACCTACTCTTCTTGGGTCTCAGAGAAGGCTGGAGTCTTGACCAACTGAGTATCTGGCTGTAATCCAACATTAGCTTAATGAAGTCCTGGGAACTTTTAGGCATTACAGACTACAAGAGAGGATCCACAGGCAAAATCCTGCTAACAGGGCTCCTTACAAAAAGTATTCTTGAATCCTTTTTGCTGCATGTTAATTTTAAGCAAACATTGTGATTTCCAACATTTTACTGCATTACACTTACAGAACAATCCTAAAAGGAAAATGTAGACTGTCTTGAAATCATTCAGCAACAAAAATTAAATTATATTTATTTATTAAGAAGCTGGGTTAATGAATATGTTGAGAATCCTTGGCTACTGCTACATGATCCTTTAATCTGGTACCTCAACAAATTTTTATAAACTGTGTGCTATATATATTGTTAACAAGTAATATTTTAACTCACCTTTTTGTTTTAAAAATAAAACTGAAAATACTACTCATTTGTATCAATTTAAAATGTTACATAATGAAGATTTATCATCTTATTGACTTATATCTGTTCTCAATTCGGAGTAGCTTTCCCCTGAAATGTTTCAGCAAAGTTCTTAGTACACTGTAATTGTTTGTATCAGCCATCAGAAAAATTTGTACCCACTGTAGTAAAAAAACATCTACCAATTAAAACATCTATCAATTAAAACAATTTTTTTAAAAAATATTTTTAATTCACTTTTAGAACCATGTTCCTTTTAGGTATTGCCACCACATGCCATCCAACTTTATGATTACACATAAAGGAGAGATGAGATGTGAGGTCCCATTGGCAGTCTTCACCAGTTCCCCACCTCACTCACTACTGCTGAGTTGGGTGGCAAGCAAACAAAGATATTTGCATATTCAATAGGTTGAGTGACACCTAATTGAAAGAAAGCTGCCAACCTTTGCCTCGCTTAGATAATACTGTTATAAAATGTTCGTTTCATTGTATACCTTTTCATACAATTTGAATTTTTGATTACATACGTGTATTATTTTGAACTAGCTGTATTTTTTAAGTTACTACTTTAAAACTATTTTATCCAAATCAAACATAATTTAGGAGTTCAAAATTCAGTATTAATGAGTTACACAGTGTGAAGCAGAATTAATTTAAATAAGAAAAAGTCTCAATTGATTTACATCAATAAATGAGCACAAAAAACTAATCAAATATGTTTCACAAGTAGTAGTTCAATTGAAAATTAAGAGAATTTCTAGTGATAAGGTTAAAGATTTTAAAACTATGCATTTTTAGCTAATTCATGTTGAGACCTGAGCCTAAGTATCATTTGTTATGAAAATCACAATGTAGGAATAAAAAAAAATTTAAATTTTCTCTTTGGATATAGTATAACCATGATGTTCATTAATCATGAAAAAACAGCAATGTGTACCATTACTATTGTACTCTAATAAAATCTAAGACTACTTTCTCTATTAGTATGCTAAAAAACTTTTCAGTCAACGTAGTTAAAATCTGTCTTTATATCATTCAATTTGAGTCTAACACAAAGAATACTACATTAAACATTAACTGAAGCCACTGGGCAGCTGAGCAAACGCAGGATATTCAATATTCTATAGCTGCATTAAACTATCCTTTCAACTGTCCTAAGTGAGCAGAGTAGAAAGACACTATACATTAGGAAAAGCAGCAGACTCAGCATTGACAGGGTGAAAAAAAATCACAAGGAATTTGATCTCCCTAATTATATTTGAAATAACACAAAACTGTACTTGATAGCAAAGAAAATGCTGGGGTTTCTCCCTACTTTGCTCTTTAAGCACATGCTGATAAAACTATTCTTAATTGTGTTAACAGTCATGGTTAATAGTATTATAACTATTAGCATCAATCTTACCAACTAAGTAAAAATAGTTGGTAATTCAAAATATACTTACAAATAAGTAGGACCTGTATATAGTACTATAGGAAACCCTTATAACGAAATGTGTTTTAAATTCTAATTTTACAGATTTTAAAGTATCATGTACATATGCCATGTACCATTCCCAGCAGAGTCTGGCAAAGCTCCCAGGAGTTAAATCTACTAGTATTTTTTTAGCAAAAAGTATGAATATTCATACTTAGATAAAAACTGTAAATAACTCTGTATCAGACTAACGAAAATCAGTTTTGCTACCAAATGAGTATGCTGCAAGCTAACAAAATACTTCTAACACTCAGTTTTAAATTTCAAAATTTCCTAAGAGATTGTAAGCCTATAAATACTAACATTCGACTAGCATTTTCACATCTTTAGTTTTATTTTAATTATTATAACACCTTAGGAACTGGGAGCTTAACAGAGTTAAGTGAACATCACACACATTTAGTAAGAACTTAAAAGGCAGGTCTCATTCCTCACTTAAGAATGCATAACTAAATTCATCGAATAAAATAAAAATCCACCAGTCCACACCGACATAAACAAATAAATGAATAAAATAAATGGGACCAAGGAAAGTTGTTCCTTATGGTAGAATGATAATTAATAAATGTAAAAGAAATATTAGGTTAAAAATATCACCATTTGGCAAGAATCATCAATGAATGCTGAAACTAGTCTGATGAGAAATAGGATATTCACACAGTCTTAAATATCACTTCACAAGTTGCTTTTTAATTACAAAGAGAAAAATAGTAACTTTATCTAGCAGATATCACTTTAACCAAGTGATTAAAGTTAACATCAACAGTAATGAGCTAAACTGACATCATGAGCCTCAGATACAATGCAGTGAAAAGAACCCAACATTACTTCTGTGATATTTCTACTAAAAAAGGCATTACCAGATGGCTCAGTTGGTTAGAGCGGGAGCTCTGTACAACAGGATTGCCGGTTCAATTCCAGCAGGGGGTGGTGGGCTGCGCTCCCTGCAACTAAGATTGAAAATAGCGACTGGACTTGGAGCTGAGCTGCGCCCTCCACAATTAAAGGACGACTTGGAGCTGATGGGCCCTGGAGAAACACATTGTTCCCGAATATTTCCCAATTTTGAAAAAAATGCATTATCTGACTCTACGCATAAGGAAATATCAGATAAATTCAAATTGAAGGACATTTTACAAAATAATTGATCTGTCAAGGTCATAAAAGACAAAGAAAGATTGAGGAACTGTCACAAATTAAAGGAGTATAAACATACGTAACAACCAAATATAATAAATGCATGATCCTGAAGTGGTCTCCTGAACCAGAAAAAAAAATCTCTTTTCTTTGGCTATAAAGGACACTATTAGAACAATAAACGATATTTGAAGGCCTCTAGATTAAAAAATGGTATCGTCTGCCTGGTCATGGCATTGTACACCAGAGTGCCAACTATAATTTTATGTGTATAATGTGATGGCTCGGTGTGAGGTCGGGGTGGTGGTGGATGGGGGGAGGGGGGTTCACGGTGTGAGGGATGTAAAAAAAAAAAAAAAAAAAAATTATACTGATTAGAACTTAAAATTCTTCCCAATGCCTTTCATTTGTTTACACTGGATGGGAAGGTCAGTCATATCAGTCACCTGCCTGACAACAGCACTGAATGAGAGTGTTTTGACCTAAATAAATTGTTGACATTTGTAAAAAAAATAATAATAATAATAAAAATATATATATATTTAAGCCTTGTAATAACTACTTTGTAAATCAATATAAGTGTTCCACCAGTGTATCAAACTCTTTATATAACAAGTCCTCCAAAGTTTAATTGTATGTTGCTCAAAATTAGTTGGAATGTTTTCTTCTTTTTTGTTAAGCAAGGTAATATTTACACTAACTTTAAGTGTCAAGTTTGGTGCATTTTTGTAATTTTGTATAATCATTTAACCACTATCACAATCAAGATATAAGATGATTTTCTCACCCTAAAAAGTTCCTTATACCTGTTTGTATTAAATCATATACTCTCACCTTGGCCCCAAGCAACCATTGGTCTGCTTTCTATCATTATAGTTTTGCATATTATACAATTTCATATAAATGGACTCATCCAGTAAAAAATAAAATAAAATAAAATAAAAAATAAAAATAAAAAATGGTATCGTCATATCAACATTAACTTCCTGATTTTGATAATTGTATTATGGTTATATAAGGAAATGTCTTCATTTTTCAGGATATACACTGACATGTTTAGGGGTAAATGGGTATCATGTCTTCATTTACTCTCAAGTGTTTCAGAAAAAGACAATATGAATATATATAAAAAATGATGACAAGGCAAATGTAGTAAAATATTAACATTTGGGGCAGCTAGGAATTCCTCTGTACATACGCAGGAACTCTTTCTATTAGTCTAGGAATTTTTTTATAAATCTAAAATAATTTCAAAATAAAGTTTCAAAAAATGTTATTGCCAACAACAGTGTTCTAGCTCATTAGTCCAGAAAGACTCCATGTCAGCAGAGAATCCAAAGAACTATTTTATTGTAGGATAAAGCAGAATAAAAGCATATGGGAGAGTAGGACTGTTGAGGGTGCAGGATGTTTAATGAACACTTTCAACCAACATTTCAAACTCGGCTGTAATTATGGATTATGGGAACTAAGAGAAAAGTAAAAAGGACTGGCTTAGTGCCAACTAGAAACAATATCTTTTACTGAACAATATCTTTTACTGTTTAGCCGGACAAATAAGTTGCAAAAGAGTTCAAATAGCAAAGATATGGCAAATGATTATAACTGAAAACCTTTTTATTTAGAATTTGGAAAGAGTACGGCATCTTGTATTGGATGCTGCAGCTCTCCCCATCTAGGTCCTGAGCACACAGTGAACATGGTGTGTGAGATCTTCCAACTTGAAGTCAAGCCAAAAGTCAAAGTTATCAAACTATCTGGGACCATCTTACCGCTCATAGTTATGGAACCAAATGGACAAACATTTAATGTCATCAGGCCAAAAGTCCCTAAGTGGAGCTTCTGTGCCCTCCTGAAGGAAGACACAGATTAATTATTACTCTTTGGAATATATGGAGCACAGATGGCAAATAAGACTAAGAACTCTTGAGTTTTATAGAGTATTTTCAGGGTCAAAAAAACTACTTACCTTAAAAAGGAAGAAATTCTTCTTTTTTTTTAATTAATTAATTAATTTATTAGTTTCAGGTGTACAAAACAAGGTAATACTCAGACGTTCATCATTTATATCCCTCATACTGTGAACCCCCCTCCCCCCATCCACTATCCCTCCAACCTCACACTGAACCATCACATTATATATATAAAATTATAGTTGGCATTCATTAATGCTTAGCTTCTGGTGTACAATGCCATGATCAGGTATCCACAGTATCCCTGAGGTGGTCTCCCAAATAGGATGCATGTCCATCGGATACCCAACAAAATCTTTACAACATTATAGAATACCTTCCCCAAATTAATTTTCAAAAAAAACCCTGAGGCCATCTTGTGGTTACCAGCTGCTTCCAAATCCCTTCACCTTTCCCCTTATCCCCAACCCCCTCCCACACACCCATCTAACCACTCTCGGTTTTTTCTCTGCGTCCCCAAAACCGTCTCTGATTAGTTCATTCACATAGTCTTTTCTTTAGATTCCATATATAAGTGAGATCATATGGTACTTGTCTTTCTCTTTCTGACTTATTTCACTTAACATAATGTTCTCTAGATCCATCCATGTTGCTGCAAATGATAAGATTTCTTTCTTCTTTATGGCTGCGTAATACTCCATTGTATAAATGTACCACAGCTTCTTAATCCAGTCATCTACCGATGGGCATTTCGGTTGTTTCCATATCTTGGCTATTGTGTAAAGTGCTGCAATAAACATAGGAGTGCATACAGATTTTTGAATTGGAGTTTTGGATTTCTCCGGGTAGATGCCTAGGAGTGGAATTACTGGATCATAGGGTAGTTCCATTTTCAGATTCCTGAGATACCTCCATACTGTTTTCCATAGTGGCTGCACTAATCTGCAGTCCCACCAACAGTGCACTAGCGTTCCCTTTTCTCCACATCCGCGCCAGCATTTGTTGTTTGTTGATTTATTGATAATAGCCATTTTGACTGGAGTGAGGTGGTATCTCATTGTGGTTTTTATTTGCATTTCTCTGATGGTTAGTGAGGTTGAGCATTTCTTCATATGTCTTCTTGCAAAAAAAAAAAAAAAAAAAAAGGAAGAAATTCTGACATACACTACAAGGAAGAACCTTGAGGACATTATGCTACATGAAATAAGCCAGTCAAAAAAGACAAATACTGTATGATTCCAATTATATGAGGTAGCTGGAGTAGTCAAAATCAGAGTCAGAAAGTACAATGGTGGTTGCCAGGAGTTAGGAAGAAGGGGGGGAAGGTGAGTTATTGTTTAATAGACATAAAGTGTATTTTAGTTTGTTTTGGTTTCATAAATGAGTTACGGAGATAAATGGTGGTGATGGTTGCACAACTTTATGAATATATTTAATACACTTAAAATGATTAAGACAATAAATTTTAAGTTGTGCATATTTTACCACAACAAAGATAATGAGGGAAGGGGATAGAAGGACATACTGATTCAAAATGACCAATACGATGGGTGGCCTGTTAGCTCAGTTGGTTAGAGCATGTGCTAATAACACCAAGGTTGCCAGTTCAATCTCCACATTGGCCACTGTGAGCTGTGCCCTCCTTTAAAAAAAAAAAAAATGACCGATAGGACAACTAGTCAAAAAGAGTATATATCAGAGTGAAAAAATAAGGTAAGTTTGAAGTACCAATTACTCTTCAAAATTTTTATGCATATAATGCAGATGTCTTGGTAATACAGGTATGGTAATAGTTCTACATCTCTTGTTGACTGAAAAAAACCAGAAATGTATACGAAATCCTCTCAACGTGGCAAATATTTCGGTTCTGTATAAAATACTTCAAGCTTTTTTTTTTTTTTTAAGATTTTATTGGGGAAGGGGAACAGGACTTTATTGGGTTAACAGTGTGTACTTCCAGGACTTTTTTCCAAGTCAAGTTGTTGTCCTTTCAGTCTTAGTTGTGGAGGGTGCAGTTCAGCTCCAGGTCCAGTTGCTGTTGCTAGTTGCAGGGGGCACAGCCCCCCATCCCTTGAGGGACTCGAGGAGTTGAACCGGCAACCTTGTGTTGAGAGCGCACCGGCCCATGTGGGAATCGAACTGACAGCCTTCGGAGTTAGGAGCATGGAGCTCTAACTGCCTGAGCCACCATACCGGCCCCAATACTTCAAGCTTTTGATAACTCATTATAAATCAACTTGCATATAAAATATGCCAAATACATTTCTCCAGAGAACTATCAATAACATTACATGGTTTTTTTTCAGCAAGTCCACTTCAGTGAACTCTGCTTAGCTGAAATCCTAAGGTTGTTTGGTGAGCAGTATAGGTATGTAGTGACTTAATGGGATACCTAAACCATGATGAAATATTATTTTGAGACTGAAAATAATTACTGCACGTTGGAGTCTGAGGTGTTTTTTAAAACTGAGAATTAGGGAAAAGTCACCTGACCAAAGTAAAAATTTTGAAACAGAAAACATAAGCTGAAGGACACTGGCAAAACTGACAGATTTTACACCTGCTGGGAAATGTGAACATATTGCCATTGTTTAAATAACACCTGTCTACTTACATGTCTTCTTCACTCTCACTCTTACTCTCTCATTTCCTCTAAAGTCTCCCAAGCGTGGATTTCTAGGAACATTGAAGGCATGAGAAATTTAAGAAATGGGCTTTTCTCCTACTAATCTTCAGGTTTTAGTTCATTCCTTCAAAAATATCGAATAGTCAATTCTGCCCATTTAGTTTTTTTCTTTCAGTAAAACTTCTGCACAATCACAATTCATGTTCCTCATCCCCAAGAGAAGGGCCAAATGATATGTTCAATCTTTAAGTAGACACAGTAACGGCAGTAATTGAAGGACTAATAGAAAAATAAAGGAAGTTATCAGGAAAAGAAATCTTGGCTCACACGTCAATATTATCCTAAGTTTAATGAAAAAAGTGATTGCTTTTCCCTATTAAGACAAATTCACATAGAATTTTTAATTATGAGATTAAATTAGTAGAAAACCTACACAGTAATACTTCAATAAGCACAATCCAGCAGGATGCATATCAAACTTAAAAATTAACATTCAGCCTGTATTCAATACTAATCTATGGCATTACAAGTCAAGATGGTGACCCCCAAAAAGGCACAATACAGTTTCCAGAGTTCTGTTAATGCACAGGGTACTGGTTATACATGTGTTTTACTTTGTGAAAATTCATCATGCTATGTACTTAGGATTTATGCACTTACCATTACCTTAAAAAGTCAAATATCAGTATAATTTGGCTCCTAAAGGCTAATTTCCAGTTTATTTGGACTTAATTGTTTTTTATGAGTCTATAATATGTAAAATAACGTTTATTTTTCAAAATTAAAGGTCTGAGAAATGAATAACAATGCTACTCCCCCCAAAAAAGGGGGCTAATTATAAATATTTCTCTTAAATCAATATAATTTTAAAGGATATGAAAATTTCCTGTAAAGAAAACAATTAATAAAAGAATTTTACTATATTGGGATGTTGCAGGCTAGAGAAGCTTCTTCTGAGAGGCTACAAAGGAAAATTAATGGAAAGCCTTTCTTCAAATTTATACTCTGTACGTCTACTAGTTTTTAAATAATAAAAGATAACAAAGCCACTAAAGCTACATCTCTTGTGAATATTTAGAAATCTACAATTAAAACAGAAAACTGTAAACTTCTGCTACTGAGGTATCAGATTAGGAAAACAGACTCTGCCAACTATGTCAGGTCTTCTGGCAGTTAGCCATAAAAACCTTTATTTCACTTAAATTTCGCTCTAATTCTACTCCCATTATTATTCCATTGCCATTTAGAGTTTTCATTTATAATAAGACACCTTCACTGGTCAAACTCTGTTATTGCTCATAATTTAAGGTCTAGTTAGAATTTTTTTTTTTTTTTTTTAAGGAGGGTACAGCTCACAGTGGCCTATGCGGGGATTGGTGTTATTAGCACCACGCTCTAACCAATGGAAAACTGGCCACCCCTAGAAGAATTTTTTTGATAAGACATTAGAGTCTGCAGTCCAAGTTTAAAAACGAGCACCCTCCAATATTATTTGAAAGTAAGTAAGGATGAGAAAATGTTGCACTGATAAAACACTGCTTAGGGATATATGAATGAGTTCTTTGTGATATGGGGGAAAGAAGACTATCAACAAAAAACAACGAAAATCTCAAAGTGATACACTGAATATGTGCCTACATAAAGAAAAATAAAAGGCTACATATGCCTTAAATGAGTATACAAATGAGACATGACCCAAGTCTTCAAACATTACAGTGAGTCTTTTAAGAACAGGACAAACAGGAAAGTCCTCATCTACAAAGGGCTGTGTGACTAGAAATTATTCTTGTGGTGTGTATTCTCTGCATCATAAAGCGAATCCAGGGAGATGGACTCTACCCCTACTCTGTGAATTATTCCTTGAGGCAAAATATTTCCCATGTTTACGTTTTTCCAAATAAATAAAAAAAGTACAGATAACACTCATACATATTTGTAGTACTTACTGAAAACTTTTAAAAAATAACATAGATCTCTAAAATAAACATCGAGGGAAATAGGTTTTCAAAACTGATTCAACTATACATCCTAAATTCAGAAATAGTCCTTGCTATTTAAAAAAAAACAGGTGTGTAATGATACCAAAATGTTACCTGACAGTACTAGGGGGGGAAAAAACCAACCTTGTCCATCTTGACTACAACTGCCTGACCCGGCCTCCTGTTTCTCCTATATCTTCTCTCTAATCCTTTTCTACCTACAAAACAAATCAATCTTTGAAAAATGAAAATTAGACCATTAAATTACCCTGTTTAAAATGTTTCAACAGGATTTCCCATTTTCTCAGAATAAAGTTCAAACTCTTCATCTTTCTACCATGGCCTAAAAGGCCCCCCAAGATTTGGCTCCTGCCTGCAATCCCTGGTCATGCATCTCTATCCCTAGTTCTTTATACTCTAGTCATACTAGCCTCCTGATCCTGTAAAATACCAAGCTCTCCCCAACTCCCTTTGTACTTTTGTTCCTCTACCTGGAATGCTCTTCCAACAATTATTCACATCTGGTTCATTTTAATTCTTCAGATATCACCGCATGAGGAAGGTTTCATTGACTACCTTAACTAAAGTTGCCTTCCCAATTCCCCTCTAATATAGCCCTGTGGCATTTATTATAATCTGTGTTACCTTGTACATTTATGTATTTACTACTTATTTATGATCTGTCTGCTCAACAAGAATGTAGGTGCCATTGGAGGCAGAGGTCCAGATGCCTTGTTCATGGCTACAAGAAACTATGATATTCTCTTAACTTAATGCTAATTTTCATTTTTTTAAAAATGTGAAAGCTACAGTACAGAATGCAAGGGCTCCTACCTGTTTTTGCTTCACATCTCCTTACACCACCACTAATCAGTGTCCAAAATGCCAGAAGACATGGGAAAACCATAAGAATATTCAAAAAATCAGCAAGTATTTTATCTTAGTTCGTTTCAGGATTGTTACAAACTTGCCTTCTTTCTCCTTAAACTTAGGATGTCTCCAAACTTATTTCAACTGCTTCCCTATAGAAAAGCACTAGGTTGAGTTGCCTCCCCGCCTCCTTCATGAAGTGTACTTGGCAATATTAGGTGCAGTACAGCATATATTTCACATATAGTCCTTTTTTTAACAGCCAGTTTTTTTCACATGTATTATTTTTTTTTTTTTTTGCCTCCAGGAATTTTTTTTTTTTTTTAAGATTTTATTGGGGAAGGAGAACAGGACTTTAAATTAAAGAACAGTGTGTACTTCCAGGACTTTTTTCCAACTCAAGTTGTTGTCCTTTCAATCTTAATTGTGGAGGGCTCAGCTCAGCTCCAGGTCCAGTTGCCGTTTTCTAGTTGCTAGTTGCAGGGGGCAC
This sequence comes from Rhinolophus hipposideros, assembly GCF_964194185.1. Lineage (NCBI taxonomy): Eukaryota > Metazoa > Chordata > Mammalia > Chiroptera > Rhinolophidae > Rhinolophus > Rhinolophus hipposideros. Next base: position 72,132,868 of record NC_138052.1, on the reverse strand, counting down.
AGCCCACCATCCCTTGCGGGACTCGAGGAATTGAACTGGCAACCTTGTGGTTGAGAGGATGCGCTCCAACCAACTGAGCCATCTGGGAGCTCAGTTGCAGCTCAGCGCAAGGTGCCATGTTCAATCTTTGTTGAAGGGGGCGGAGCCCACCATCCTTGAGGGACTGGAGGAGTTGAACCAGCAACCTTGTGATTGAGCGCCCACTGGCCAATGTGGGAATCGAACCGGCAGCCTTCGGAGTTAGGAGCATGGAGCTCTAACCGCCTGAGCCACCGGGCCGGCCCCTTCACATGTAATTTTTAAAGAGCTAAGAAATTTCCCGCAAAACCCTGAAAAACTCGAAACATGACAATAAGCATTTTTAATTTAAATTATCTCTATTATTCCCTAGGATATGCAATCATAAAACACTGAAACCAGAGAATCATTTTCTATTATTACTGCAATCTGCTTAAATGAGATCATAGATTAAAAGTTCTCAGGTTTAGTGAAACATGGTATTTTTTAGGGGAAAACCATTTTCCCAACTTAATATACTAAAGATTTAAGATATCAATGAAAGTTGTATGCTCAAGAAAATTATAAGGCACTCACATCAAGGAAATGTATTGTTGCTCAATCTGTGAAACCCAGAAAATTCAAGCACACAATATCTCTGAACTATTTAATATATATCATAAAACATATTACCTATAATTACAATGGGGCTTCTTTTCCTACATCTCTTTATGATATCTGCCGCCTTCTTTTATCAGTTGCTTTTCATTTCAAGTGTTTCCTCTTACCTGATTTAAATTTTGTGGTCAAAGTAGATATGACAAGATACTCCCAAAATTCCAATAATCAAGCATAAAAGTAATGAGAGGAATATGGCTTGTAAACACAACCCTAAACAGTTATCAGCAAGCTTTTACATGTGTACCTCTGTTCTGGACTGCTACTTTTATTGCTACCTCCTTAACTAACCATACTGCCCTCACAACCCTTTCCCAACAAAGAAAGATATGCTATTAGCCAGATCTCAAGTCTTCAGAGCTGAGTAGAGCAGGTGAGCCAATCTTAAATAGAACAGAATATACACACACCAAATAACCTCAGCCTTCGTCACCACCCCAGCTCATCCACGGGCTCAGTAGGATGACTGTCAATCAGACCTAAAACTCTGTGGCCATAAAAATTTAGCAATTTTCCTCTCCTCATTTCTTGTATAGTCAAGCCCACTTGAGTAGGCCTCTCAGCCTCTGTCCCTGCTCCTTAGGGTCAGCTCACATCTATGTTACCACACATTTGATCACTATGCCTTGGCCACAAAGAATACCTCCCAAAGCAGGACAATTTCCTTAGTCCAACCTCAAGAGAACTGTGAACTCTACTCCATGCCTGTCCAGCCACAACGACTTATCTACTGCCCAAATTATTACTATCATTTTTTGTTACTGCTTATAAGCATTCTGTATATCTTATTTCAAATTTTAATTTTTTTAACCCATTTAACAATTGAGCATACACTGTTGTATTTATGGTCTTGTCCAATAATAGGGTAAGTTTCTCAAATACTGGCACACCATAATTCATACTTCTTTAATACCCTAGTCTTTCTGCTAATGAATAAAACACTCTTATTATACAACTGATGTGAAGATACTAATTTAACTTTATTACTTTACAGAGAATAATTCCAGAATTTCAAAGTTGAAAGGCATCTCAGTGCGATCAATTCTCTCTTATGAGATAAAAAAGTCTTGAGAGGTAATATGGTTAAGAAGACAGACTTTCAGAAATCAAGAAGACTTTGACTTGAACTCTAGTTCTGCCACTTTCTAGGTGTATGATTTGGGGTGATATATGAGGTATGATCCAGCGATGTGTGACATGGAGCCTTTCTGTTGTGATCAAAAACTATGGTGAATGCTGCTGCCGAGTGCCATCCAACAGAAATGCAGGTATCTTCAACAAGGAAGCAATGCATTGTGTCGAACCTTAGTAACAGTGTGTGACAAATTTCAACTTGTTCGGTGCAGTCAGTTGGGTGCGAGCTACGGTTGAAAGAAGGTGTGTTTTATTTTTTATTTTAAGAAGAGCGCAGCTCACAGTGGCCCATGCAGGTATCAAACCAGCAACTTTGGTGTTATTAGCACCACGCTCTAACCAACTGAGCTGATGAGCTAACCAGCCACCCCAACAAGGTGTTTTAAAGTGTGCTGTAAATCATCCTCCATCATGACAATGTTCCATATTACACATCTCTTCAGAAAGTGGCAAGAGTGTGGGATAAGCGTGTTCAAGCAAGGGGGAGTATTTTGAGGGGGATTACTGGCAACATGTCTTTTACTGTAAAAATTTTTTTTTATTTGAACATTCACTGTATTGTTTGATCACACCTTGGATTTAACCTCTGTGCATCTCAGTTGCCTCATCTATGAAAAAAATATCTATTTCAGCAAAGCTGAAATATGATATAGGATAATATGAAATAAATGCCTGTCATAAGGAGATATGCAATAATTCAATAAGTAAACACCACTAAACAAAGTACTTAATCTGTTTCTGTTTTCCTAATTCTAAAATAGTAAAAATAGCTACCTTTTAGCTGCTTTGATTAGAGAAAAACATATGTAAAAACACTCTGCATTACACTTTACACACTGTGAGCATTCATAAAGAGGGACATTAATGTTATTAAACAATAGCTACTTCACTTTTGTTGTCGCACAACAGCCTAGCCAAATGTCCCTTCATGTCTTTCCTTAAGGAAAGAAGAGTTTGTGAAATTGTGCCTTTCTGGGACTCTGTTCCATCCTTTGTTTAAACCTTATGTCTCTCTGGTCCCCAAAAGATGGTTTGCAGCCAAAGACGGGTAAGATATCTCACGGGACATACAACCTAAGCCAGGGGGAACCAAGTGGGGACCCCAAATGAGCTGCCTTGGACAGGTATGGCAAGGGGCCTTGCCTCCCCTTCCCCTTGCTTGAGAAAGTCTATTGCCGGCTCTGGCTTTCCCTTTGCACCTGGTTCCACTTCTCTCAACAGAGTTGTTACAATGTGAAAGACTTGATCCTGAAAAGGTACATACTTTAGGTAAAAACATCCTGGGACCTTGTGCTTCCACTGATAACAGACAAAGGGTAATTGGAATAAACATTTTCTGTTAGGAAGTCTGAGCCTCACAGACCGTATAAGAAACAATGTTGCTTTCTTATAGTTGTAGACCTCTCTCAATAAAAACCTCCAGCCGGCTTTACTCTGGGCTCCAGCCCTCTGAGACTGAGAGACCCCTGGCCTTAGTAGAGATTTAACTGCATTAAGTCTCTGGTTGTTTCTTGCTTAAAAACTTAACCCAAACTGCCCTTTCTCGCCTCCTCACTGCCCTTGTTGCGACTAACACACTTTGTTACTAGCAATAGCATCTAATATAGGCCTCTGTATTCAAGTATTATTTTACTAATGTCACATATTTTTGGTAAATCTTTTATATAACGGGTTCCTTTAAACAATGAAATATTCATTAGCTGCAGTAATCCACTGTTTCTCCAACACAACTCTCAAGATAATTACTGAGGACACGACTCAGTTGAATCTCACAGGAATCTCTTTCCAAGCACCTTAACTAGATACCATCTTCTAAGTAACAAATTCCCTAATTAGTGACTTAAGTAAATAAGTAAAATGAGCTGGAATCAGTTCACTTAAGTGACAGGATAATAAATGCAACCCACAGTAATTTTAGTACTCCTGACTGGATAAACTTCCTTCTGATAATGTCACTCAGTTAATTATTCAGAGTTCTCTTTTCAAATATAATTCTTTGCTTTAAGTAATAGCCTCACAACTTTCCAATATTAAACTGTTTAAAAATGTCCAAATTCACAAACCTACAAGAGCTTACACAGTCAAAGAAAGGTATGCTTCTTTGGAGCCTACACCAGTACAGAGCTCAAAAGCAAGGGCAACAAGGCCAGACCAAGCTGAGACAGTTTGGGTGGAGAGGAACAGATAATATAAAAGAAAATTAAGTAAATTACTTTTTCTCCCTCCTTGTCCCTACCTTCAGCTATCGTTATTCTTTCCTACATCTATACCACTGCCTGTGAAAAATGACCACTAGAATGGACAACTAGGATGACAAAAGTATTCCAGTTAAAGTTATGTATTCCCATACACTAAGTGCAGAGAACAGGTTCTAACTCTATAAATACATTAAATGAACATACATACTCAGGCATTTTAAACCATTGGTATTAGTCATCTATTTACTTATTTGATGCTCCTCCAACTTTCGTAAGCTTGAAACCTAAATAATCAAGGTTCTTAGAAATTTTTAAATTAAAATAATAGGTGAGCCACTAAACAAGAGCTAAAAAAGGCTGAATTTCCATGATCAGGCATTTTAAGCAATTGATATTAATTACCTATTTACCATGACAAATAAAAAAAATCTGTCACAGGCCGGCCTGGTGGCTCAGGCGGTTAGAGCTCCATGCTCCTAACTCCGAAGAGTGCCGGTTCGATTCCCACATGGGCCAGTGGGCTCTCAACCACAAGGTTGCCGGTTCGGCTCCGGTTGGACTCCTCGAGTCCCGCAAGGGATGGTGGGCAGCGCCCCCTGCAACTAGAAACGGCAACTGGATCTGGAGCTGAGCTGCGCCCTCCACAACTAAGATTGAAAGGACAACAACTTGAGGCTGAACGTCACCCTCCACAACTCAGACTGAAAGGACAACAACTTGACTTGGAAAAATGTCCTGGAAGTACACATTGTTCCCCAAAAAAGTCCTGTTCCCTTTCCCCAATAAAAATCTTTAAAAAAAAATAACTTGGTTATATAAGCAGCAGTAGAGTATATAGCAGTTAATGAGCATAGATTGTTTGTGTCTATTATTACAGCTCTGCCTGTCTGTATACCAGCTCTATTAGCTATGTTGCCTTGGGCAAGGTTCTTAATTCCTCTGTGCCTAAAATTCCTCCTCTGTAAATGAGAATATAGTATCTACCTCATATTATTATTATAAGTTAATATATGTACAACACTAAGAATAGTTCCAGGTAGTTAAATTATCTAAACATAAAAAGTCTATAGACTTACTTTCTATAAGATGGAATTTTTTATAATTAAAGATATGACGAAGGCCTTTCTAAGAACACAAAACCCAGAATGTCATAAAGGAAAACAAAACATTGTAATTGGCAGAAATAACATAGTATGTAAATATCACCTTCAAATCAGTAAGAAAACGAAACAAATTATAAAAACTAATCTGATATATGAACAGGTAATCCAGAGAAATACAACTGGCCAATAAGTATACCAAAAAAGCTCGGTTTCACCAATAATTAAAGTACTGCAAACTCAAACAAAATGCCGTGGTTTTGATTTGGCAAAAATTAAAAAGACTGATATTATACAGTATTTTGAAAAGATATAAGAAAATGAAAATTCTGATATACTGCTGGTCAAAAAGGAAACTGGTACAATCTTTTGGGGGGGAAATTTGGAAGTTCATATCAAAATTTTAAATGTGCAAACTTTGACCAAAAGATTTTACTTTTAGAACTATCCTGACATGAATAATCACAAAATTTTGTGTATGATATACATAGTGATTCTACCTTCATTTAAAAAACAAACTAATTCCCTGTTTCCCCGAAAATAAGATCTAGCCGGACAATCAGCTCTTGGAGCAAAAATTAATGTAAGACCCAGTATATTATATTATATTATATTATATTATATTATATTATATTATGTTGTTATATTATATTATATTAATTGTATTATATTTATATTATATTATATTATATTTATTATATTATTCCCGGTCTTACAGTAAAATAAGACCGGGTCTTATGTTAAGTTTTGCTTCAAAAGACACATTAGAGTTGATTGTCCGGCTAGGTCTTATTTTCAGGGAAACAGGATTGTACACAGATGTTTGTTTATAGTGCATACAAAAAAGTATGAAAGGTTATAAACCAAACTATTAACAGGGCATACCCAACTAGGATATGGGATTGAGAAATTTTTCTATACTTCCTTATCATTTTAACATCTTTTTTACAATGATCTTGTATTACAACTTTAGGATTCTAAATACAAAGATTTTTAAAAGAAATAGAGACAAAGTCTAAAAGCAAAAACAAGTCTTAAAACACAAAGCAAAGTCAATACAAGTTTATCTTATTACTTCCTGCAGTCATCATACCATGTTTCCCCAAAAATAAGACCTAGCTGGACCATCAGCTCTAATGCGTCTTTTGGAGCAAAACCTAATATAAGATCCAGTCTTGGGGCGACCGGTTGGCTCAGTTGATTAGAGTATGACGCCCTTAACACCAGCGTTGCCAGTTCAATCCCCACATGGGCCTCTGTGAGCTGCGCCCTCCACAACTAGATTGAAACAACTACTTGACTTGGAGCTGATGGGTCCTGGAAAACCACACTTAAAATAAATAAAAGTTTTTTAAAAAAATCAAAGATCCGGTCTTATTTTACTATAAGACCCAGTATTATCATATAATACAATACAATACAATATAATACAATACAATACAATACCAGGTCTTATATTAATTTTTGCTCCAAAAGACACATTAGAGCTGATGGTCTAGCTAGGTCTTATTTTCAGGGAAACACGGTAGGTCCTGTTTCCCAAATTCCTTTGCTAAATACTTGGAAAGATTACATTTACTAGAAGTTGGGGAGATCATGAGACTGAATAGTGAATTGTAAGTAGAAATGATGTGAATCTCTTCTAGGCAGAGTATGTTACTGCCATGAAAGACTTCCTTATATTTTCTTTTACCTCTGGCAACCAGCAACTTACAAGGTGGTGGCACTCTATCAGCCCAGATCTCTGAATAATGAGCAGAGTACCACTGTCAGTCTTCTATGGACATACAGCATGAGCAAGAAATAACCACTGCTGTTTTAGAATAACCTAGGCTATCCAACGGATACACTTCCATAGTCCATGCCTTAACACACTGGCCTTTAATTACAAATAACTAGAATTTAATCTACTTTCAGTTAATGAATGTAATCTATTTTTATTGACAGGGTGATGTGAAAGATGAAGCCTATTGGCTGCTTAGTGTACAAATCCAAGCTGACTTAGTACAAATCTAAGACTATTATTTGGCTCTTAAAAGAAGGATTTAGCAACAAGGAGCAGTAAAACTGAATTTCTCATAAACCTAAGAAAATTGATAAAAAAAACAATGGTTCCTAGAGAAGAATTGGATAAAGGGAAAAAGGTTGGTGCCAAAAGCTACACTGAATTTATAGATCAACATTTTTCATAACATTTCATCAAGCGAACACCTTGGTTTAGCCAAAGGGAAAAATAATTAAATATCCAAGAAAAGTTATCTCTCATGAAAAACTTTCAATAAGTAACATGAATAATTTCATCTCCTGATATCATTTGGCTGTTTTCTTGCCCTTCTTGTCACCACAATACTGTCCTTTGTGTAGTATCTAAATATAAAAAGTTACTCTTCACAGTAGACTGGCCCCTAGGGGTTCTAATCACTTTAACAACAGATGGAAACATAAAAAACTTATCCTCCTGCTCACTTCGGCAGCACATATACTAAAAACTTATCTTCAACTAAATATGTCATCACTCTTCTGATCTAACTGGTGCCCCTTCCCGAAAATGAAGTTTTTAATCTCCCATGAAAAATTTTATTACCCATCAACATTTGAATATACCTGCAAAACCTAAAACATCTGTTCTCATTTATAGCAAAATATGAGACCATAACTAATAGTTGACACAGTTCAGTCTGTGAAATTATTCCTGAATGATTGAAATGCCAATATTTTCAGATGCCTAAAATATTCCAAGTATATTATACCTTCAGGTTAACAATGTATATGTTATATTAATGCTTTGCTTTGGAGTTATAGAGGCCTGAATCTGAATCCCAGATCTCCCTTTTTCTGTTCACTCATCTGTGAAATAAGGAAAAACAATAGCACTGAATCAGTCTGTTCAGAGGTTAATGAGATAACAGAGTATGTATGTAAGGCACTTATGGATATACTTGTACGACGACAGCTCTGATGGCCATTCCAGAAAAAGAGTTCCAAAATCACTTTGAAGAGTGGACTAGGCACTGGTGTCAGTGCATAACTTCCCAAGGGGAGGACTTCTAAGGTGACTGTAGTGATATTCAGCAATAAGGGATGCAGCACTTTCTCTAGGATGAGTTCGCAAACTTAATTGTCAGACCTCGTATGTGTATATATAAAACCACTTTAAAATGTGTATATGGAAAAGAGTTTAAAAGAAAATTAAGGTATTAAGGGTCCTTACTTCTGGGTGAGCAGGATCCTGAATCTTTTCATTTTCCTTCTTGTTTGTTATATTTTTATGAAATAAGCATGTGCATTTTTCGTGAACTTTTATTTAGAATAGTTTCATTTTACAAAAAAAAAAAAGAAAATGCAAAGAAAAGCGTCCAGATGGCTCAGCTGGTTAGAGCGTGAGCTCTTAACAACAGGGCTGCCCGTTCAATTCCCAGGAGTCAGTGAGCTGCGCCCTCCACGACTAGATTGAAGACAACGAGCTGCTGCTGAGCTGCTGGACCGGGCAGCCAGATGGCTCAGCTGGTTAGAGTGCGAGCTCTCAACAAAGTTGCTTAATCACTTCCCGCCTGGGATGCTGGGCTGCGCCCCTGCAACTAAGGACTGAAAACAGCGACTGGACCTGGAGCTGAGCTGCGCCCTCCACAACTAGACTGAAGGACACCGACTTGACTTGGAGTTGATGATGAGCCCTGGAAAAACACTGTTCCCCAACATTCCCCAATAAAAATTTTTTTTAAAAAAATGCAAAGAGGTACAGAAAGTTTCCTGTATGCCCCTCACCCAGTTTCCCTGATTATTAACTTTTTACATAACTGTGATACATTTCTTACAACTAATGAACCAACACTGGTACATTACTATTAGCCAAACTCCACGGTTTATTTGTATTTCACTAATTTTCACCTAATGTCCTTTTTCTGTTCCAGGGTACCATCTAGGATACCACATTGTATTTGGTCCTCATGTCTCTTTAGGTTCCTCTGGACTATGACAGTTTCTCAGACTTTCCTTGTCCTTGACAGTTTCGAGGAATACTAGGAATACTAGTGAGGTATTTTGTCAAATGTCCCTCATTTTGAAACTGATGTTTTTCTCTTTGTCAGTTAGACAAAGGCTGTGGGTTTTGTAGAGGAAAACCAGAGATGAAGTGACATTTCTCTCACATCACATCAATGATACCATCAACATGACTAATCATTGATTAATCTTGATTACTTGAGGCAGTTTGCCAGATTTCTCCACTGTAAAGTTACATTTTCCCCTTTGTACAGCGTTTGGAATAAGAAAAATGTTAAGTAAATTTTTCTTGTTTTAATTTCATATAAGTTTTTTTTCTTTGTTTTATTAGTTTCAGGTGCACAAAACAAAGTACTACTTAGACCTTTATCATTTATATCCCTCACACTGTGTCAACCCAGCTCCCCCATCCACTCTCCCTCTGACATCACACACAGCCATTACATCTCCACTGTCTCTATTCCTAATGGTGCACTCTACTTCATGTAAGTATATAAGTATCTACATATATATACATATATATGTAGATATGTATATATGTGTATATATATATAAAATTGTAGTTGACATTTATTATTGTTCAGCTTCAGCTTCAGGTGTACAGTGCAATGATCAGGCATCTACATCATCCCTGAGGTGGTCTCCGTAATGAGACAAGTGTCCATTGGATACCCTACAAAATCTTTACATTATTGATTACATTCCCCAAATTGACTTTCGTAACCCCGTGGCAATCTTGTGGTTACTGACTGCTTTCTAATCCTCTCACCTTCCCCCTTATCCCCAACCCCCCTCCCATCTAGCAACCCCCAGTTTTTCCTCTGTCTCCGAAACTGTTTCCGATTAGTTCATTCACTTATTCTCTTCTTTAGATTCCACATATAAGTGAGATCATATGGCATTTGTCTTTCTCTATCTGACTTATTTCACTTAACATAATGTTCTCTAGATCCATCCATGTTGTTGCAAATGGTAAGATTTCTTTCTTCTTTATGGCTGCGTAATACTCCATTGTATAAATGTACCACGGTTTCCTAATCCAGTCATCTACCGATGGGCATTTTGGTTGTTTCCATGTCTTGGCTATTGTGTATAGTGCTGCAATAAACATAGGCGTGCATAAATTTTTTTGAATTAGAGTTTTGGATTTCTCCGGATAAATACCTAGGAGTGGAATTGCTGGATCATAAGGTAGTCCCATTTTGAGATTTTTCAGATACCTCCATACTGTTTTCCATAGTGGCTGCACCAATCTGCAATCCCACCAACAGTGCACAAGGATTCCCTTTTCTCCACATCCTCGCCAGCATTTGTTGTTTATTGATTTACTGATGATAGCCATTTTGACTGGGGTGAGGTGGTATCTCATTGTGGTTTTTATTTGCATTTCTCTGATGGTTAGTGAGGTTGAGCATTTTTTCATATATCTGTTTGCCATCTGTATGTCCTTTTTAGAAAAATGTCTCTTCATGTCCTCTGCCCATTTTTTAATTGGGTTGTTTGTTTTTTTGGAGTTGAGTGAGTTTTTTATAAATTTGTGGTATTAACCCCTTATCGGATATGTCATTGGCAAATATCTTTTCCCATTTAGTAAGATCCCTTTGTGTTTTATTGATGGTTTCCTTTGCTGTGAAAAAACTTTGTAATCCCATATGTTTATTTTTTCTCTTACTTCCCTTGCGCGAGGGGATATATCAGTAAAAATCTTACTCCGGGTAATGTCTGTAAAGTTTCTTCCTATATTTTCTTCTAGGAATTTTATAGTTTCAGATCTTACATTTAAGTCTTTAAACCTAATATAAGTTTTTAATGGTTAATACGTTCACATGATCCAAACTTCAAAAGGTGCAAAAGTTGCTGAAAAGTCCTCCTCCCTCCTGTCTCCCAGCTTCTAAGTTCCAGCCCCCAGTGAACCAATGTTAATGGATTTCTTAATTTTAAAAAAATGTACTTCTAGTGAGGGTTCAAACATGATGAACATATATTGTGAAGTCAGTCTGGTTCAAGTAACATTTTTTATAGTGATTTAGGAATTCCTTAATTATATAGGTTCCTATTAAAAAAAAAATTACAATGGTACCTCGGTTTTCAAATGTAATCCATTCCAGAAGACCGTACGAGTTCTGAAACGTTCGAAAACCGAGGAAGTTTCCCCATAGGAAGTAGTGTAAAATCGATTAATCCGTTCCAGACTTTTAAAATCAACCCCTAAAACTGCAAATTTAATTTTACTATCTAATGATACCACGGATCCATAAAATTTACGGCATTCGTAAACCGAAATGTTCGTCAACAGAGACGTTCTGTATATGCTTCCAAAATATCTATCACTTTTCTCCCCTCCTATACACCTGGAAACACATCTTGTGTCTTTCATATAAAAAAAGTGAGTCATACCAAGAAATTTGGTAGAATTCAGACAGTGTCCAAATTACTTATTGATCCATTCCAGCATTCCCAAAATAGAATATATTAACATATTTCACAGGCACCAAAACAGTGGTTGCAACAGAAGTTACCTATTAGAATCACCTGGGCAGCCTTTTAACACTCATATATCACAACCCCATAAGACCTAATGAATCACTTCATTCCTCAGGGTTGGGAGGAGGACAGGCACATCTACCGTGTTTCCCCGAAAATGAGATCTAGCTGGACAATCAGCTCTAATGCGATTTTTGGAGCAAAAATTAATATAAGACCCAGTATTATATTCATATTATTATATTATGTTATTATATTATATTATGTTTTAATATATTACATTATACCCAGTCTTACAGTAAAATAAGACCAGGACTTATAAAAAAGTAAAATTAATTTTTCTTCCAAAAACGCATTAGAGCTGATTGTCCGGCTAGGTCTTATTTTTGGGGAAACAAGGAATGTTGAAAAAAGCTACCAGGTGATTCTGATATAAATCTCTAATTAAGACTAGAGACTCTAAATTTATTGTATACATCAGTGGCTCTCAAACTTTAAGGTACATCAGAACCTAGAGGACGTGTTAAAACACGTATTGCTGGGTCCCACTCCCAGAGGTTTCAACTCAAATGTCTAAAGTAGGGCCCAATAATCTGCATTTCTAACAAATTCCAAGGTGATACTGAGGCTGCTAATCCAGGAACTACCCTTTTTGAACTACTGTCCAACAACAAATAAACCAGTACTTTTAGAAAACCTTCATAAAATCCCCACAGTTATGGGAAATGAGTCCAAGAACAGCATCCATAACCAATATGTGTTGGTTCAACCAGTATCATTCAACAGACATTTATTATGGCTGTGGTCTCAAAGCGTAAAATTCAAATCAACACTATTGGCAATTCCTAGGAATTTGTATAAGTGAATGAATAGAGAATGCTATCAGAAAACAATTTTATTTATGAGACATTTTATACCTCACAATAACCACAACTTAAAAAAAAAATCTAGAACTGAGACATGAGACATAAAAAGAGGAAATGGAGGAAAACATCATTAAAAACCACCAAACTAAATTACCAGACAGAAACACAAGAAAAAAGAAACAATGGAAATACAGAGCAATAAGAAAAAAAAAGGGGGTGGGGGTGGAAGATGAGGGTAAGGGTGATCAAATATATGGTGATGGAAGGAGAACTGATTCTAGGTGGTGAACACACAGTGGGATTTATAGATGATGTAATACAGAATTGTACACCTGAAATCCATGTAATTTTACTAACAAATGTCACCCCAATAAATTTTAAAAAATAAATTAATTAAAATAAAAATAAAAAGACAAAATGGCAGTATTAACTCCTGATATATCAATAATCATCCTCGATGTTAATAATTAAACTCACCAATCAAAAGGGACAGGGTAGCTGAATGGATGGAAAAACAAAACTGAACATTTGCTGCCTTCAGGAGACCCATCAGAATACTGATGACAAACATAGGCTCAAAGTAAATGGGCAGAAGATGATACTCCAAGCAAACGGCATTGAGAGAAAAGCAGATGTGGCCATCCTTATATCAGCAAAACAGATTTCAAGAACAAAAGGTAATAAGAGACAAAAATTGATATTTTATAATGATAAAGGAAATAATCCATCAAGAAGACATAACATTTAATACATACGCATTGAACTTAGGAGCACCAAAATATATAAAGCAATTATTAGTAGTCCTAATTTTAAAATAGACAGCAACACAATAATACCATGTTTCCCTGAAAATAAGTCCAGGTCTTATATTAATTTTTGCTCCAAAAGATGCATTAGGGCTTATATTTAGGGGATGTCATCCTGAAAAATCATGTAGGGCTTATTTTCCAGTTAGGGCTTCTTTTCCAGTTAGGTCTTATTTTCGGGGAAATATGATAGTAGAAGATTTTAACACCTTACTTACACAAATGGAATGATCATCCAGACAGTTAACAAGCAAATATCAGCCTTAAATGATACATTAGTCCACATGGACTTAATATTTATAGAACTTTCCATCCCAAAAATAACAGAATACACATTCTTCCCAAGTGCATGTGAAACATTCTCAAGGATAGACCATAGCTGAGACACAAAACAAGTCTCAATAAATTTAAGACTATAATCATATCAAGCACCTTTTCTGACCACAATGGTCTCAAACTAGAAATCAACTACAACAAGGAAACTGGAAAAACCGCAAACATGTGGATAGTAAACAACAAGCTACTGAACAACTATTTGGTCAATAATGAAATAAAAGAAGAAAAAGATACATTATGACACAGATACATAAAGATAAATAAAGATCAAAATCTTTGGGATGCAGCAAAAGTGTTATCAAGAGGAAAATTTATAGCAATACAGGCCTACTTCAACAAACAAAAATCACAAATAATCTAACATTACACCTTAAGGAACTAGAAAAACACAAGCAAAGCCCAAAGTCAGTAGAAGGAAGAAAATAATACAAATCAGAGCAGAAATACTTGAACAAAAAAACAATAGAAACAATTAATGAAATAAAGAGCTGGTTCTTTGAAAATATAAACAAAATTGACAAACCTTTAGATAGACTCACTAAGGAAAAAAGAGAGGACACAAATAAATAAAATCAGAAGTGAAAGAGAAGTTATGATGCACACCACAAAAATACAGATTTATAAAAGAATACTTTTAAAAGACACCACCAAATTGGACAACCTAGAAGAAAAAGACAAGTTCTTAGAAACATGACCTTCCTAGACTAAATCATGAAGAATTAAAAAACCTCAATAAACTGATTACTACTAGAATGGTTCAAAAGCAATTGTGGTTTTTGCAATGATTTCTTTTTTTTTGGGGGGGGGGCAATATTGGGGAACAGTGTGTTTCTCCAGGGCCCATCAGTTTCAAGTCATTGTCCTTCAATCTAGTTGTGGAGGGCACAGCTCAGCTCCAAGTCCAGTTGCCATCTTCAATCTTTAGTTGCAGGGTGCACAGCCCACCATCCCATGCAGAAATTGAACCAGCAAACTTGTTGTTGAGAGCTCGTGCTCTAACCGAATGAGCCATTCAGCCACCTCTCTGGAAGCTCAGCAGCAGCTCATTGTATTCAATCTAGTTGTGGAGGGCACAGCTCACTGGCCCATATGGGAATCGAATTGCCAACCCTCTTGTTCAGAACTCTCGTGCTAACCAACTGAGCCATCCAGCTGCCCTGAAATGTTTAACCTTTTAAACCGCAATTACTTTTGCACCAACCTAATAACGATGAAATTGAAACAGTAATCAAAAACCTCACAAAAAATCAAAGTCCAGTACCAAATGGCTTCTCTAGCAACTCCTACAAAACATTCAAAGAATAAATATTTAACACCTATCCTTCTCAAACTCTTCAGAAAATCGAAGAGGAGAGAATACTTCCTAACTCATTTTATAAGATCAGCATTACTCTGATACTAAAACAAGCCAACGACGTCACAAAAAAAGGAAATTACAAGCCAGTATCTCTGATGAACACAGATGCAAAAAACCTCAACAAAAACAACAGCAAGTCAAACACAACACCACCTTAAAAGGATCATATACCACAATCAAGTGGGATTCAGTCCAGGGATGTGAGGATGGTTCAATACTGCAAACAATGTGATACACCACCTGAGCAAAATGAAGGATAAAAATCATATGATCATCTCAGTAGATGCAGAAAAAGCATTTGACAAGCTGTAACATCCATTTATGATTAAAAACTCTGAATAAAATGGGTACAGAAGAAAAGTACATCAACATAATAAAGGCCATATATGACAAACCCACAATTAACATACTCAATGGTGAAAAACTGAAAGCTTTTCCTCTAAGATCAGAAACAAGAAAAGATGCCAACTACCGCCATTCTTCTTCAATATAGTACTGGAAGTCCTAGCCAAAGGAATTAGACAAGAAAAAGAAATAAAAGGTACCCAAATTGGAAAGGAAGAAGTAAAACTGTCTCTATTTGCATATGACATGATATTATATAAAAAACATGATATTAAAACCCCAAAGACTCAAAAAAACTATTAGAACAAATCAATAAATTCTTCAAAGTTGCAGGAGACAAAAAGCACATGATTTCACTCATTTGGTATATAAAAACAAAAATGTAACAAACGAACAAAACAAAACAAAACAAAAACCAAACTCATAAATACAGACATCAGAATGGTGGTTACAAGAGAGGAATGGGGCAGGGGGAGGGCAAAATGGGTAAAGGGGGTCAAATACATGGTAACAGAAGAAAACTAGGCTTTTAGTGGTGAGCATGCAATAGAGTATACAGATATCAAATTACAATGCTGTACACCTGAAATTTGTTATTAACCAATGTTATCTCAAAATATTTTAAACTTTTGTACATTAAAGTATATTATTAAGACAGTTTTAAAAAATTAAAAAACCAACCTATAGAGTAGGAGAAAACATTTGTTGTCTTACTCCATTCGGGCTGTCATAACAAAATACCAGACATTGGGTGGCTTATAAAAAACAAAAATTTATTTCTCACAGTTCTGGAGGATGGGAAGTCCAAGATCATGGTACCTGCATATTAAGTAACTGGTGAGATCCCATTTCCTTTATGGCCATCTTTTTGCTGTAACCTCACATAGTGGAAGAAAGGAGGGATCTCTGTTGTCTGTTGGGTCTCCTTCAGAAGGGTACTAATTCCATTCATGAGGGCTAAACCCTCACAATCTAATTACCTCCTAAAAGCCTCACCATTTAATACCATCACCTCGGAGGTTGTGATTTCAACATATGAATTCTGAAGGGGACGTAAGCATTTAGTCCATAACATCTGGAAATCATCTACCTGAGACAGAATTAGTACTAGGAATATATAAAGAACTTTGACCACTCAACAACAAAAAGACAAACAACCCAATTCAAAAATGGACAAATGTTGTTCAAGGGTACCAACTTGCAACCAGTAGATAAATAAGTCCAGAACAGTAGTAATTATAGACAATGTTATAAACTTCAAAGTTGCTAAGAGACTAGATCTGAATTGTTCCCACCACAAAAAATAATCATGTGATATAATATAAGTGTTAGGTAACAAAATTATTTTACAATATATGAATGATCAAATCAACAACACTATATTTTAAACTTACACAATGTTTTATGTCAAATGTATATCTGTAAAATCTTTTTAAAAGAACAAATAGACAAAGGACTTGAATAGACATTTCTCCAAAGAAGATACACAAAAGGTAAATAAGCACATGAAAAGATGCCCAACATCAAAAGGGAAAAGCAAATAAAAATCACGAAGAGATACCACTTCACACCCATTTGGATAGCTATAATAAATAATTTTTAAAAAATAATACAGAAAATAACAAGTGTTGGTGAGAATATGGAGAAATTAGAACCGTTGTATACTGCTGGTGGGAATATAAGATGGTGCAGCCATTATGGAAAACAACTTGGTGGTTCCTCAAAAACCTAAACCTAGAATTACCATGTAGTCTGGCAATATACTCCCAGACATACACCCATAGGAATTGAAAGCAGGGACTGGAACAGATACTTGTACACCAACGTTCATTGCAGCATTGTTCACAATAGCCAAAAGGTGGAAACAACTCAGGTGTCCATCAACAGACAAATGGTTAAAAAAAAATGTGGAATATATGAGGTCAGACAATTAAGTTCGAGAACTCATCCTAGAAAAAGTGCTACATACGTTATTGTTGAATACCACTACGGTCACCTTCAAAGTACTCCCCTTGGGAAGCTATGCACCAAAGCCAGCACCTAGTCCACCCTTCAAAGCAATTTTGAAACTCTTTCTGGAATGGCCATCAGAGCTGTCGTCCTATTACTCTTGGAAGTCCTGAATGTCATCAAAATGTCTTCCTTTCAACATTTCCTTTATCTTTGGGTAAAGAAAGAAGTCATTGGGGGCCAGATCAGGTGAGTAGGGAGGGTGTTCCAAGACAGTTATTTGTTTACCAGCTAAAAACTATCAGACAGTGCTGTGTGAGCTGGTGCATTGTCGTGACGCAAGAGCCATGAATTGTTGGCGAAAAGTTCAGGTCGTCGAACTTTTTCACGCAGTCTTCTCAGCACTTCTAAATAGTAAACTTGGTGAACTGTTTGTCCAGTTGGTACAAATTCATAATGAATAATCCCTCTGATATCAAAATAAGGTTAGCAACATCAACGTAATCAAGATATAAAATGTATTTGCAAAAAATTAATTTATATTTCTTTCAAAGTAGTGCTTTCACAATTTCAGAATACACCCACAGTTTTACCCAACCTAAGTTAAAATCAAAGTATTATATACTCAGTAATAACAAAATGTATCACTCAAAAAGTTCTATTCACTTACTTACTAGTAACTAAGTATACCACTGGCTTTTCTCGTACCACAAGTCAAAGTGCTATAAGTACTATAAGCATCATGCAGACCTACCTCCTCACTTTACAAATGAGGATACGGAGAACAAAAGACATTATTTGCCCAAAGCAAACAGCTACTGGCACCACTAGCAAGAAATTCAAACCTTTCTAGCTTCTTATTCTGGTTGTCTGTTTGATTCAGAAATCATCTAATTTTAGGGATAATTAAGGCCTGGGAGAGGAGTAGCAATAAGAGAAAATCAATCAAGGGGTGGAGTAGCAATAAGATAATAGACCACCTAGGGAGACTTAAAACACCACAAAACAAAAATCAGTAAGGGAGAAGAGAGTATGGAGAAGATACAGAATCATGGAAAGGAGAGTTTCAAGGAAGAGGTGACCAAAAACTGTCAAATTCAGCAAAAAGTGAGAGAACAAGATTGAAAAGTGACTGGACTTAGCAATCAAGAAGTCACTGCTGACCTAATAATATATACCGCACAGAGGGAATAAGTAAGAAGTTGAGGATAATGGAAATCAAGAGTATTTAGTGTTCTTCCAAGAAGGCTGGCAGAGAAGAAAGACATAAAAGGAGGGTGGAGATTAGTTGGAAGATGCCACAGAAACATAGTCTCTTTTCCTGTGGTGCAGAATACCTACAGGAATTTCTCATCCTGAAAGATAGGCTGAGAGAAAAAATAATAAGGGTTTGCAACATACATACCCTTGCTTCAAACAGCATGAGATCTAATTCTCTTTCAGGAAGTGATACATAGGCTATGGCATGAGACAGTTGGGGAAGGAGGTACAGCAGTTATCTTTCTTTGTATCCACCAACATTTAAAAGAGAAATTTGCACAAAGAAAGCACTAATAAATGTTTGTTGACTGGACATTTTAGTTCTTCCATATATCTATCCTATTATGCCTCCCTACCCTTCCAGCTACTCCCATTGGGTGCACATTGGAATAGAAACTGGATATGGTAAAACGCTTACTGTATTAAGTGCAATTAAGAGCAAACAATAAATGTTGTTTTCTAATAGTTCTGATAAGGCAATATATTTTAAAATGTTCATGTTATTTATAAGCTTATTTATAACCTCACAAAGACTATATGTATTGTTATAATCCAGTAGTCTTAGCTGTCACATCCATCTCATAGACAAAAAGAAAAGTTAAAAACAAATCAAGTCTATTGCACTCAAAATTCTACCAACGTCTTCGTTGCTTTTGGAAGGGATTCAAAGACTAGACCATTTAACTGGAAAAGAGAAATAATTTGGTACAAGCTAAATGAACATACGCGTATACGATACTGAATGAGCAAAGCACTTTTCATTAAATAACATACCCTGTTTCTCCTATTACCTTTAAGACCAAAAATAGGCAAGAAAAAAATTGTGCAAATTTTAATAAAGAAAAAGGTTTGAGATAATTACTTAAAGCATAAAATAAGAAATGCTTGGTACCAATGTTGACTGAATAAAAGATCCAGTATAGGTTATAATTAGCACAAAAGGTTAAAAAAAAAGTAAAGTAAAACCTCACATTTAGAAGGAATCTTAGATCCATCAGTTCTCAAACTTTAGGGTACATAAAATTTAACTGGGAGATGTGTGCTTAAATGCAGATTCCCAAATTCACTGTCCAGATATTCAGATTAAGTGGGTCTGGGATGGTGCCCAGGAGTCTGCATTTCAAACATAATCTAGTCCAATCCTAAAATATTACAATTGTGAAAACTATGTTAAGTAATCTATTTGCCCAGAATCACACAGAATCCAGGTCTCATTAACTCAAGGCAGTAGTCCTCCTACTATACCACTTAAACTACTTTATTATAGTTGAAGAAACTGGGACGCAGAAAAAATAAATTCCTAATACATCATTTGGGTAAGTGAGCAATCTTAGGATACTTGCTGGCTCCAATTCCTTTTTATTATTCATCCATTTAATATTTCTTAAACATCTATGTGCATAGCAATATGGTTGATTACAAAACAATTTAAGATAGAAACCCTGTCCTCTAGAAGCAATTGTCAGTTGAGAGGACAAGCAAATACATAAAAATGTTATTCAACAGCAAGGCAATACATGAGTAAGTGCCAAAATAAGGGGTTTGGTCAGTTATAAAATGAACTGATTTAAACTGTCTTCACGCTGTACCTTTTATATGCAGTTAGAATTTACCCATCAGAAAGCAATATTCAGTTTCTTCTCTTTCACCGTTAATAACGTTTGCCTTTAATGAAGGAAAGCTGTTGTCCTTGTGTGGCATCTCTCTCCCCACATTTCACACCCACCCCAACACCAGCACCACTACCCCACACGCCAGGATAGCTTTTGTAGAAAGTTCCTAATAGGTGTATGTAAAACTGAAATCTAGTCAAGCGAATTATTTCAAATGCAGGAAGAACCTGTGGACACTGACCAGGCAGGAGAGGCTGGCACTGATGCCAGCTCAGCCACGCACACATCTGCGCCAGCCCAAGAGGATTAGGTGATGCTGGACCCTGAGTTCCTAGAGAGTGTCCTGGAGACCCTTCCAGGTGGGGATCTCAACAATGCAGCCACTCAAAATGCCATGGGCTGCCTGGCCTCCCAGTGCACCAAGGTCGGTGAGGAGGTCAGAAGTCAGTCTCCCCAGAATGTGCCACCCTGACAGGCCGATTATTTCTAGCTGAAAACAATTCAAGACCAACAAACTCAAGAAGTTTGTTGCCTGCCCCTTACCTATCTAAACAGATTCAGACAGAAAATTCTGCTTGAGGAATGGAACCTTAGCATACTCACCTCAGCACATAGGAATTGCCTATCTCCCCATTCCTTAGTCCAAAATGATATATACAGAGGGTGCCAAAGAAAGGTACACACATTTTAAGAAAGGAAAAAACTGTATTAAATTGTAATACTCAATATATACCGATAACGAAAGATGAATACAAGTCATGTGTATATATTTTGGGGGCACCCCCGGTATACCTTATTTTGCCTCACTGTCTTTGGAATTTGCATGCTTATATGAATTTCCCATGCACACATATTAAAATTTGATTTTCTTTTGATAATCTGCTGTATGTCACTTGAATTATTCCACCAGCCAGAAGAACTAAAGGGGTAAGGGGAAAGTTTCCCTGGCCCTGCAAAGGCAAAAAGGACAAGAAGGAGAAGGACAAGAACTAAGACTGGAGGTGAAGGGTAGCTAGGCCTGCTCAGAGGTTTGCACAGGGTACAGTGGGATACAGCTTTGATACATTATGTGGAACCAATAGAACCTAAATAAAACTTGGCAACTTTTATTTTTTTAAAAAAATCTTTTTTACAGAAGCTGACTTTTAAATAAGTATGGCATTGTACTGTGTGTCCTTTTATTAAATAATTCATTTATAAACCAAACACAAGCACATACTTTTATAAATTCTAATTTTCTGCATAGCAATTGTTCTTAGAATTAAAGAATCCAAGAACTAGATAAAGTGGGAAAGAGAGATTCAAAAGAAATAAAGGATTGAACCATGACCCCAAAGAGGGATGTGGTATCAGTCAGTCTTCCAATATTTTTTTCCTTTCAGCAGTACTTGCACCTGTTTGGTTATATCACTGCATCTATGTATCCCAAATCTACACAGGCTCTCTTTAGTCACCTTGCACTTAATGAAACTGCACTAGCCACTCCAACATTGGGCAAAGCAAAGTTTTACACATTTAGAACCATGACATTTGCATAACCAGTGAGGTACAAAGATCTTGTCAAGTGTCTGCTTCTTTGCAAAGGCTGATCTGGTGAAGGCACTAATCTATCCCATATTCCCAATTAAGAGTGAGAAGTTATTGTTACCATTAATGTTGTAAGTAAGGGTACAGGCTATAATCCTGGCTCCTCAATTTATTGACTGCGTGGTGAGTTATTTAAATTCTCAAAAAAAATAAAAAATAAAAAATAAATTATCTGTACTTTACTTGCCCTCTCTGTAAAACGAGCATAATTAAACATGAAGTATACAACCGTCATCAGGATCAAATGAGAAAATACATACAACTGTTGGATAGTTGCTGGCACATAGTAAGCACTCAATAATACCAGCTATTATTATTATTGTTGTTATAGCTCTGAAATCCAGCATCACAAATTTTTGTATCTGGTGCTACGTATACTAAAGAAAAAAGAGGACTAACTGTTTAAGCAGTGACTCTTTTAACCCATCCCTTTTAAGGCACAGTATTCTAATGTTTTATTTACCAAATAGAAATTGTTTATTTTAAAATCAGTGTTCTTTCTCTTACTTTAATCTGATCACAAAATAATAAGCCTGTCAACTAAAAGTGAGAATCTACATTCTAAAAAGGTGAAAAATAAAGAACACTGAAAAGTCTACACTGAGATTTCTGCTCTTAGAGTAACTGCGTAAGCTTAAGGTCTTTTACTCTCTTCATATTTTACAGGAACCACATGGCTTATGGCTAAATAATTTAAATAACTAACACAATAAAGTAATTAGTCAAAAAGCATTCATTTTTAGCCCAAAAGGAATTGTGATGATTAAGATTAAAATGCAAGTTTCCAAATATATTCAATTCAGAAATTCAAATTGTTTTAACACTACACAGATTTATCGTAAGCACAATATTTATTAATCAAAAATATCAAAAACACAAAAGGAAACTTCAAATTTTCTGTCAGTATTTTCCCAGTGCAGACTTTTTAAATGGAAATAAGCAAGCAACTTCTGTGTTTAACACAGCAATGAGAAACTTATTGAATGTGAAAAGTACACACTTACAAAAATAAAAAAGTAATTGAAAAACTGTCATGGTGTCCTTTACTTGTTTTTAAACGTATAATCTATTTGGCCATCCTAAGCCAAATTTAAGAATTGTATGTACAATTCACTCCTGAAAATTCCTAAAAGCATATTATCACAAGACTGCATGAAAAACAATTGCAAAAGAAACATAAGGTTTTTGCTAAGGTGTCTGAAAACTAAAAAGAAATATTCTAAGGAAAGGATGACTACCATTTCTCTTTAAGCTTCAGTAAAACGACAAAGATCTTTCAGGACTCAGATCTTCTAGAAATCCGATGTGAGGTCCAAGTTGTCTCAATGACAGGACAGCCAATAAATGCCAGATGATTAAATGTAAAGTGATCGAAAATACTTTTAAACACAATAGTAATTCCAAAAACATAAAAAAATACCAGTGTCCATATTGAAAAGATGGAAATATAATTACAAAATAATACTACCACTAATAATAATCAACAGTATTATACAATGTACTAAGAATTTCTAAGGATCTCAGTTTCTTGCATCCTCAACATTTCATTCAATTCATTAACATTTTTGAATAATGAAAGGAATATGGATTCCCAAGGAGGGATCTAAATCTAAAAATAAGGTTCAAGTGTGTGTTCTATAGTTGATGTTCTTTTTACTGTAAGCCAAATGCGCCTCTTTAGGTTAAGAAAAATCTACACCTCTGTTTCCAAAGATACCATAATAGACACTGTTCAGTGGTGATTAAAACATTATTTTAATCCTTGCATTACCTCACAGCTAAAAATGTCAAGATACCACACCCAATATGTCTTTTTTTTTCCCCTGTGGGGGGTGTGGAAGGTGGGGAATATGGAAGTGGGGATTCGAAACTACACAAAAACATGAAAGGTTATTTCCCTGGAAGGGTCGGGAAAGGAACGCAGGCGCACGTTCGTGGTTCCCTATACAGTGATCGGGGGACGCATCCCAGGGCGAGCGCAGGCCTCGGCCTCTGCGGGCTCACTCCCTCGCCACCCGCAAGGAAAGCGGCCGGACTACTCACCGGCTGCAGAGCTGACCAGCAGAACGGTCCAGAGCAGCGAGGGCACCCGCCAGGGCCGCCGCAGCGAGGAAGTCATCCCTGGGCCAGCCAAGACGCAGGAGAGCAGAGACAAGAAAATATGGAAAGTAAACACGGGCGGAGAAACACGGCCGCGAGGCTTGTCTTCTCTCTCGTCTGACTTACCCGGCCCGTATTACAATGCAGTTTGAAAGGACAAATGGCAGATGAGAGGACTTGGCTGCAGAGCTTTCATTCCGCGGCAGAAATGCCCTTCATTTCTCTCCCTCGCGGCTGGAGGGGGTTCATTCGCCTACGACCGGGTGCCTCGGCCCCTCAAACCAAAGGCATGTCCGTGGGAAGAAGCAGGGAGACAAGCGGAAAGTCCCGCAGTTATTTCCCTCGTAGTTTCACGATATCAAAGAAACATCCAGGTCTGGGAGAAAACATATCCAGGGTGCACGGGGGTGGAGAGCGGGGATTCGATTCGGGGCCCGAGGATCAGCACAAGTGCCCGACTACTGGGGCAGGGCGAAGCGGCGCGGGCGGCGGCGGCGAGGGCGCCCGGCAGCCCGAGTCTCATCGCCTGTGGCTCCGGGAGGCCAGGATTCCTTTTTAAGTTTCGCTTCGGTGCTTCCTTCACTCCGAATTGGAGAACAACAAATCCTCTTCCTCCACCGAGTCGAACAGGGTGCCTGTCTCCATGGACAAACCCACAGCCTTCACGCTTTGGCGGCACAATCCTGCGAGGGTCCCGCGGGGTCGGGCCGGAGGGGTGAGTAGCGGTGGGGAGCGGGGGAGGGTGGGAGAGGGGTCGGCCGGCCGGGCCCGGTGCTCCCCAAGACAGCGGGCGGAGGGGAGGTGCCGGGAGGCTGCTCTTTCCAGCCCTCCCGCGTGCGCGTCTCTCTCTCTCTCTTTTTTATTGCAGCTGTTGGATCTCGCCAGAGGTAAATTCCACCATGAAAGCCTCGTCTTCTCCCGTCAATGGCTCCCGCGAGCGAATCACAGCCCCCCTGAGGAAGCCGCCGCCGCCGCCGCCGCCTCGTTCTCCCGCAGCTCTGGGCTCCGGGCGGAGCTCCGGCGTCGCGGGCCGAGGGCGGGGGGCGGCGGGAGGGCGGATGTAGGTGGCTGGGGAGGGGGGTTGGCTAAGAGGCGGCGAGACACTCAGCGCCCCTCCGGGAAGCACTTCCAGTGGCTCCGCGCAGACCAGACACAAAGGGGGGAGTCGCCGCAGCTGCCAGTCTGCGGCGCTCCCGGTCACCGGAGTCGCCCCGCCTCCGCCTCCGCCTCCGCCTCCTCCTCCGTCTCCGGCTCTTCCCGGCCCAGTCTGTCTCGGGCCTGTGGTGCAGCGCGGGCGGCTCTGGCCGCGGCGGCGGCGGCGGCGGCGCGACGAAGCTCGCACTGCGCCTGCGCACTCGCGACCCCGCCCGGCCCTGCCCCGCTCTCCCGGGCTTGCTGGGGCGGACTCCGCGGGCCTTGCGCGGAGTGTCTCACCCGAACCGGCGAAGGCAGGGTGGGGCCGGCAGCTTAGGATGGGCAGGAATGGCCTTTCTTCTCTATACACACGTAGGTTTCATACGCGCAACGGTTGGGATTTGTGTGTTTGAGCGAGCGGCCACACATTTTCCTGCATTCGGCGTACTCCTCCGAGCTGGGTAATTGAGCTGCTGACGAGGCGTCGCGGTCTCCTCCGCGACCGGGAGTAAAGCCGTGAGGGGCCGAAATGCCTCTATTGTTTCTTGGAGCCGGAGCCAGCCTCTCCGTAGCCTAAGAACCCAGACGGACACGCCTTTCCCAGAACCGGGGACCTTGACCTCCTCGGCCTCCCATCACCGACTGAAATAAAAGCCGGAATTGGAAAGACCACCCCTCAATTGATGTTTTTGCTCTTATCGGCGTCTGCGTTCCTCAAGCACCCATTCCTGTAACCCTTCTTAGTTGGCAGGAATAGTGAACATTTGCGATGAAAAGCCAAAAAGAAAACTTAAAATTCTATACACTGTCCTGCTGTGTGTGTGCATATCTGTGTATGCATCGCGGTTTCCACTTCGTGGGTGGGCCTTTATTCACAAATGTTGGGGACCTTAGGGGCTTTTTATAGGACTCGTGGAAGGAAAACTACAGTGAGGAGTTGGTGCTCAGGGTAAAGAGTGGGATGAGTCTTTGCAAACACGGAGATCAGAAGGTCCTGTTGGAAGCTTTCTTGCATCTGGAAGAGATCGGTTTAAGTCGGGTTTTTAGAATTGCAACAACCCAAGCAATAATAAGGATAGAGGAAGGGATTCCATTCCCACCTTACCCTGCCCTGCAGTCCTCACAGAGCCTTGTGGGATCAGGCCGACCTGAGTGGGATTTTGCTCTGGGAGATGGGAGAAGGTGAAGTACGTGGCGCCATGATCGGGAAGTCTGCGTTTAATTCTTAGCTGTGAAGTGAAAAATTTGCGTGGGAGGGAGATCTTAGAGGTGAAGTCTAGCTTTCCTTTCTCCTACTAAGCAGAAGGGTTATTCTGAAGGCTGGTTTTGCTGGTCTTTCATTTTGGCTAAGGGCAGTTCCAAAGATACATTCATAGATACACTCCTGAAGTCATGCTCTTCGCTAGTTTATTCAAGTCCCCTTTTATCTTTCTATCTGAAATTGATGTAAATAAATCTCCACCTTCCTTAAACTAGTTGTTGTTATCATACTGAGTATCTCCTATAATTACCAGTTGTGGTAATACCAGCCCAGGATTCTCAGACTCTTTAATGGAAATATTTTTATACTGTATACCCTTAAGGCAGAGAGAAATTATTCTATGTAGTAAAACCCCTTTTTAAAAAAAATTAAAAGGAGCATATGCTTTGATTCATTAGCTTTTTTTACTATAATAATGTTTTGCCTAAGAGGCCAAAAATAAGAAACTGGTATTGTTTTATCATTTGACTTTCAAGAAATAAGATCTAGTGCTCAGAAAAATAGGATTTTAAGTACGTTAAGGTACACAAAATTTATTAATTGGTAAGTATACTGGTTTTCATTCTCAAATTGGGATCAAGTACTTGATTGTTTTTATTTGCATAAAAATTTTCCTAAGAAACAATAAGTACCCTTATACATATTATAAATAAGTGATAAATTGTATAGAAAAGAAGAAAGGGTCCTAGGAAATCCACATGAAAAAATTGTTTGCCACTGACCTGGTAGGAATAATTTGTAGACAACTAGATGGGCAACCTCTTCCCTCTTCTGTTGCTCCCATAGGACATGGCTGTTAACTCATTATGAGAAAGAACATCAGAGAACTAGAATTTGGAATCGGTCCATTAGGACAAGTCAGACAATAAAAGACAATCTCAGGTGAGAAAAAAGAATTGGCAGGGCAGGCAAGGTTTGGTACCTGTACTAGGCAGGATATGCTAGGTTTTAACAAACATTTCAGTAGCTTATTGCAACAAAGGTTTATTTAGTGCACATGTTATATGTTTGATACCAGTGTAGGGCCTATTACAGTGGGGTTCACTGGGGACCTGAAACTGGGATTTGCATACAGGAGGTTCATTGGGTAGTTCTCTCAAGAACATTCTCTGGAGACAGGGTCACAAGATCAGGCAGAGGAAGAAGTTGAAGTGCAACACAGTTGTAATTGAGGCTTTAACCAATTCTCCAGGGAGCTTTAAGGGATGGCCCTTCAGCATTGACCTAAACTGAGGCAGAGGGCCAGGTCTCTATACCCTTACATCAATCAGTCATTGCATTTGGCCCGCACCTAGGGAAGGAAGGTGGTGACCTTGGGCTAGAGGGCTGTCTTTAGCCAAGAGCAACCACAGAGGGCCCAGCTGAGAGCCACCAACATCTCCAGAATGTTGTGCTTCAGTCCTAAAGGGTGGATCTGGGGAGCTCAGCACAACATCCACCAAATGGATTCTGCTCACTGTAGTCACAGAAGTCCCCAGACTGATGGAGGCATCAAAGAGATACAAGCTTTCAAGATTGGCACTGTAGGGATCATGAAATTTAATGACTAGTGCTGCAGTGTCTTGGTATGTCTAAGGAATGTAAAGGAGGCCAGTTTATTGGAGCATAGCAGATTAAATTAAAGAGGTAGGATGTGCCACATCATACAATGCTAGTAGGCCATAAGAAAAGTGTGGATTGTTTGCAAATCTTTTTTTTTATTTGTTAATTTTTTTTATTAGTTTCGGGTGCACAAGACAAAGTAATAGACGTTTATCATTTATATCCCTCACACTGTGTGGACCCCTCTCCCCCCATCCACTATCCCTCTGACATCGCACAGCGCCATTACATTTCCACTGTCTCTATTCCTAATGCTGTACTCCGCTTCTTGTAAGTATATACATACATATATATATACATATATATATATATATATATAAAATTATAGTTGGCATTCATTATTGTTCAGCTTCAGGTGTACAGTGCAGTGATCAGGCACCTACATCATCCCTGAGGTGGTCTCCCAAATGGGACACGTGTCCATCGGATACCCTACAAAATCTTTACAACATTATTGATTACGTTCCCCAAATTAATTTTCAAAACCCCGTGGCCATCTTGTGGTTACCGACTGTTGTCTAACCCCCTCAACTTCCCCCCTACTCCCCCTTCCTCCCCCCCCCTTTGCAAATCTTAATACATGCGAATAGGGAATTCACATTAGCATGAAAATTCCAAAAACTGAGGCAAAATTCAGCATATATATCATTTTGGACAAAAGAGAAAGGAAGAGGCAAAGGTCTGAGATTTCAAAGAAAATAGGTAATTTATAGGTAGTTGAGGAGGAGTGGAACATACATAGCAGGCAAATTTTTGCTAGGCAACCCAGAAACAATGGGACACAAAGGATGTTTTCGTTAACAGTCCCCTTCTTGGTGCCTTCCTATCTACCATACTTAATTCAAATTAGGCTAAGGTGAACAAGCTAAGATTTCCATCCTGAGCAGGTCGTTCCATCTGAATCTTTTGGGCAAGAAAGGGAGAGGGTCAAACCTTCTAAGTCTTTTGTTTCTTAATAACCAGCTTAAAATCAGATTCTCAAAAGGCAGTTTTAGGGTAGCAAAACTTTGGTGCCCTTCACCACCTAGCCCAGCAGGAGAGAACATTTTTGTGTCAAAATAAGAATTCCCTTATACCAAGAAAAATTTGTATCCAGAAGTTAATAAAAGAACCGATAACTCATAGCTATAGATAATTGTTAATAAGCAGCAACATTTTCAGAGATATTTCAGTTCTAATTTAGACTAGTTCTTTGCATCAGTCTCAAAGGTAACAAATCTCAAAATTAACAATTACAATAGGAACTCAGGCACAAGGAATAAAATATGGATGAACCGGGCACAAGGTGAGCTGCTGTACTTTCAGAAAAAGACAGAAACCTAAAACTGGAGTGTTTTAACTCAAAGGTTAAAATGCTAAACCCTAGAACTATCATTGCATAATCCTTTTCTATCTATGATCATGGGAAAAGGCAGGACTAGGCTTGTAACTGGGATCCAGGGAAATTGTGACAAGAAAAAGGATGCAGAGTCTGGACAACAGGACACGGCCCTACAGAAAGTTTGGGTATTTTGACTTATGATCTGCTCCTCAATATTTTATGATCTGCTCCTCAATATTTCCAGCTCCTTTGTGGAGCTGTAATAGAAGTAATTTGTGTCATTTTCAACCAAAGCACGGAAGAGGCAGTATTACACTCCAGCTGTCTTCTTCCCTGTCACAGCAATAAGAAGGCCAAGTATTCCAGGTAGTACAGCTACAGATGGTGCAGCCTCCATTAGCTCGGGACCCTGATAACTGAGCAAAACCCTTCACTGGACATGTAGCTTGAGTGAAAAAATAAACATATTAATATATATATATATATATATATATATATATACATATATATATATGCTTAAATATATATAATATATAAACTTTATATATAAACTTTTATATTAAGCTACAGAGATTGAAGGGTCGTTATTGAGTATAATCTAGGCTATGTAGACTAATAAACATGTTACTTTCAACAGATGAAGTACCCCAAAACAGTCAACATCAGTGTAAGGCTATTATTATATCACCACCTTTTTATAAAACTGGGCCATAATTCACAAATGAGAATGATGAAGGAGAATAATAGCTAAGTATTCTTTTTCAATTATGGAAACAAATCAAACTACTGGACATCCCATTAAATAACGTAAAGATTTCATGAGGATCAACATAAGGGTCTGGAGCACCTGAGCTTAGTCCTGGTACCAAGGGTACACCAGACACAAGGCAAAAGACAAAAGCTGACCATTAGAAGAAAATCATCTGCAACTATGTATAGTGCTTCAAAGAGTCAAAGTAGGAAATGGAAGAATTTGAGTATGGAATTTTTGAGTTGTTTCCCAGTTTTAAGATTTGGTTATTTACATAGTAGGAACCACAAGTTAATAGATCAATTCAAGAAGTACCTTTTTTTTAACCAAAGCAGAATGGCAAAATTCAGCATCCACAGAATTCCTTATGTCATTAAATCATCTAAATCTCTACCATTTGTGATTAAAAGAAACAATTAGGTATAGCAGAGAAAAAAATACTAAACTAGGAAACCAAATTTTTAGGAATAGCTCTGCTACTGATCATGTGATTTTGAGTAAATCATTTCACTTCTCTGGGCCTCAATTCTTCATCTGTAAAATAAGTTTGGACTAGCTATCCCTGTGTCCTTTTAGCTTTAAAACTCATTTATTTACATCACTGACTTTCCTATATTAAGAAAATTACATATAATGACAGGTTTCATTTTTCCCTTAAACAACACAAGTTGAAAACAAATATTTGAGGAAAAGTCTTTCTATAGAATGTAGTGACTCTTTGTTTAAACTTATTTTGTGAACTAGTTGAAGCTTTTTCTATAATTTTGAGTCCTGAGGTATACAATTTTATAGAAAAGAAATAATTGGTTTCTACATTTTTTTTCTTAATGTCATGATTCCCTCTGTTCATAGCCAGATTGTGGAAGCAAGATATTTTTCCACTTACATTCTAATATGTGATCAGAATATACAATTTACTCTTTATGATTTACCCAAGTCAATTTACCCAAAAAGATCTGAATCACACCTTACAACTTATTCAGAAATGTTATGACTTACAAAAGTTATTAATCAATCAAGAAGTATTTATCGAGTCCCCTCTGAATGTATAACCTTGTGTAAATGCTATATCAATATCAATTTTTAAAAGCTCTGTGTTTCAGTATGATGAGTGTAATGTAGTTACCTAATGTGGAAGTGATAAAAGCATAAGCATTTTTCTCTAATTACTTCATGTGCAATTATGTAATGTCTGAAAATCTTATTTCCGCAGAAAGATTTATAATATCAGAGAGCAGTGAGTGAATCATATGCTCAATAAATGTTTAATAAATAGCCACTGAAGTGAAAAGCCAGGTAATTGAAGACACAAAACAAGGCAAAAATATTTGATCCTGCAAAGGCTTATTTGTATCTTGACAGAAAAAAATTATAATGAATATTTTTTCTTACTGCATATTCTACAAGTGTTTGAAACCTTTTCAATACTTTTTCTAGTTATTAAGCATGTCAACATTTTCCTCATTTAGATTCTGAGGTTGTTGCATAAACATAAAATGCACAGAAGTTAGAAAACAGGACTGTTTTATGGCCTTGCATTCTAGTTTTTCTGGCTTTTGATAAATATTTATCTGGCCTCTCATAGTGACCTCCAAATAACTGCACTAGACTATCTGCTTGCGGAAATTACACAAATAATTTCAAGAGCAGCTGAAACTACTGTAATACCCATCCTCACAACCTTTACTCTGTGTAAGAGAAGTACATATTCATTCTTTTTAGAGGTTTTTGAAATACAGAAATGTCTACATCAAAACTTACTTTTTTCTTTCTTAAGCTAGATTTTCTCTGGTTAAAACTGATCAGAAATTTAGAGCTAAAATGTAATGTTTTTATTTTCTAAACACAAAACTAATCATGCTTTAAAAATTTCAACCTCTCCTACTTGAATGTATTCTTTTCCCTTTCAACTAAAACCAATTTAAAAACCTTGTTTGCAGTAGGAAATCAAATCATACAACAAATTTAGGATAAAATCTTTGTCTAAATTCGGTCTCAAAAATGTTCAAAAAGCAAGATGACAACCCACTCTTTTTTATGGAGAGAAATCTAAGTTCCAGTTATAAAAATAACAATTTAAAAGAAGGCCGATCATATCTGGCTCCTCTCAGAGCACAACCCTATTTCATCCAGCATGAAGGTTACAGTATCTCTGGCATCTTTAATATTCTTTTGCTTCAGAACCATTATTGCCTTCCATTGGCTAACTCATTCTCCAGGGGGAATCGTCTTCCAGTATACAGTTTTCACATTATTCAATTTTTTCAGTGTATATCTGCTATACCCAGAAATCAGCTCTATACATTTACTCTTCTTAAAGCACAGAATAAAAAACATTGAACTACCAGATTTGTGGGGTGTTTTTTCTCTTTCAAATATTACGGAATAATCTTTCCATATACCAAAAATAAATGCCTTTAGAAAAAGGCACCAAACAAACTATTCCTAGGATGGTTTCACAGCTAAGGATTACTCATACACATTCTGTTTGCCAAGTTTTTATGTAAGACATCTGTAAGAAATCTTATTTACCATTGTCTCTCCTACATCTCCCTCTAAGGATTTTTTTTTCTCTTGGCCACAAAACTTCACTACAGAAAAATAGGGGTGGAGAGGAAACTCTGGTGGGGTGATTAGGTTAAGTAACAATTTCTAATTAAAAGGCTAATGATCAATATCACTTTTTCAATTGTCCATTACCTCATTTATCTCTAAGGAAAATCCTACAGGATGAAGGGTAACTCCTTAGCTTTATGAACAAAGGTCTTCACAGTCTTTCCAGGCTTTATCCCCCTTTTTTCACCCCCTAGAGTCCAGACACACTGAGCCTCTTGCAGTTTGTTGAACATACCAGACCTTTTCCCAAATTTCACCTTCTTTCTAGCTAAAAAAAGGGGAGGGGAAGCACTATAATTTCTTACAGATTATTCCCTTCCTCTTCAATGCCTTTCCCTGCACCGTCTCCAGGCAACCTCCTATTCCTTTTTCAAAACCCAGTATAATTGTCACCTACTTGTATTCTTCAATTCCCAGGTCAACATTATCTGTTTTGCCCTCTGTGTTCCCAAAAAGCTTTGTTCACATTCTAGAGTAGTGTAACATTCCTCTTCCATTTTTATTGGTCCTGGTTTTGATTTAGGAAAGGAAGGGATTATGGGTAATTTTTAATTTTATTTTCTTCTTCATACTTTTCTGTATATTTTGACTTCCTACAATATGCTATTTCTTGAATTAGAAAAATGCAATTTTTTTTCAAATAGTAGTTCAGGACAAAGAAAATAAAAAATAAATAGTCTTTGGTATCCAGAACAAAAATAATACTCAAAGTAAGGAACTGCAAAAAAATTAAGCAAACTCTGCATATTATCAAAAAACAAATTACTTCACAGGTGACACTTTATCATCGACACTATATCCTAATATGTATTAAAATGTTATGGATTTGTTAATATTCTACTTACTACTCTGGTTTATTACCAGTTAGATTTGTGACTGTCTTTTTTTTATTTTTTTTTATTTTATTGTATTATTCATATAAGTCTCCTCAAGCTCTTGGTGGAGTAGAATGCTGTAAATAAGCAATTTGGGCACTAGAATTTTAACTGTTTCTGGCAGTTTCCACCAGATCCACATCTATAGCTAGAATGGGAATGCTTCCTTAGAGCAAGACATCATGAAGACAGCAAAACAACTAACCAAGTGGCTAAAACCCATAGTAAAAAAAAAAAGCTACCATATGTCATCAACACAAGCATGTCTATATGCAACCAATCATAAATGATATGCAGAAGGTTCTGATATTTATTGCCATCTCTTCTTCTCTATAGAACTGGTGAAAACCCTTAGCTACAAATGGCTAAGTTGTGTTTTAAATTTTGTTTTATCTTATTGTGTAATGCAGTCCTGATTTTCTATTATCTGCTCTGTTCTTGCACAATGCAGATTTGGCTAGGAGGTAGGTGGCTTCTGAGATCAGTGCCTTTATTATTATTTGTAAAAGCAGTGATGCTTTCTAAATCTGTAATTTCTGAACGACCACTTCAAGAGACTCTATCAATTGTATTGTGTAGGAGGCTTGGCCAGTGCTGTGCCCGCTAACTCTGCTCTATCCCAGCGTCTCTTACTCAGCTGTCTCCATGCCTGAGGTGATCAGCATTGTCTGTACTGTTGACTGATAAGAAATATAATTTATATACTTTGACTTTTTCCAACCTTGTGCAAAAACATAGACTCCCTTGTGGTTCCTTTGTAACATTAGTTAAAACCTTCATATCTATATGCCTTCAAGAGTTTTGCTGTTGAGCCATTTAAATCTCCCACTGTGAGGTCAGCAGTAGCATCTACAGCATTATATTGCAAATTACCTCCTTAGGAAACTAGGAGATAATGAATTACTTAAGACTGAAAATTTAGCCTCAGGATTTATCATAAGTCTGACACATTAGGTCTTCAATAAATGCAGTGCTTATTTAAATAAGAAAATGAACAAACACAAGAATACCTTTTAAGGATCAGAATAAATTTTAAAATGAATTTAAGATATAAAATTAATTTCCTAAACTAAAAGTAAAACCCAGTTTAAAACTTGGCATCCTAGGGCGGCCTGTTAGCTCAGTTGGTTATAGCGCGATGCTCATACCACCCTGGCTTTCTCGCGGACAGAGCTAGAAAATCTATCTATCTATTGTTCCATCAAGCTATCTGTCATCTGTACATATATTCTATTTTTTAAAATAATTTGTAATTTTTCACTTAACAGTTAACATACAATAGTATATTAGTTTCAGGTGTGTAACATAGTGATTAGACATTTATATAACTTATGAAGTGATCATCTCGATAAATCTAGTAACCAGCTGACACTATACATAGTTATTACCTTATTGTTGACTATATTCCCTCCGCTATATTTTATTACATCCCCATGACTATTTTCTAACTACCAATTTGTACTTCTTAATCCCTTCCCCTTTTTCACCCAACCCCCAACTCTCCTCCAATCTGGCAACCATCAAATGTTCTCTGTATCTACGAGTTTGTTTCTGTTTTGTCTGTTTATTTAG
Organism: Rhinolophus hipposideros; assembly: GCF_964194185.1. Lineage (NCBI taxonomy): Eukaryota > Metazoa > Chordata > Mammalia > Chiroptera > Rhinolophidae > Rhinolophus > Rhinolophus hipposideros. Next base: position 72,097,923 of record NC_138052.1, on the reverse strand, counting down.
AAATTATATAGTATTTGTCTTTCTCTGTCTTACTTATTTCATTTAGCATAATACCTTCTAGGTCCATCCATGTAGTTGCAGATGGCAAGATTTCATTCGTATTTATGGCTCAGTATACATATACATATACATATATATGTAAATATATGTATATGTATATATACAAGGTGTGATCCAACAATACGGTGAATGTTTAAATTTAAAAAATTTATTGCAGTAAAAGACACATTGCCATTAATCCCCCTCAAAATATTCCCCCTTGCTTCAAATACAGTTATCCCATCATTCTTGCCACTTTCTGAAGCACTTCTGGAAGTTCATTAGTGTTTTCAGGTGCGCTGTTGTATATATGTATATGTATATATGTTAATATGTAAATGTATATATGTAAATATGTGTATGTATACCACTTCTTCTTTATCCATTCATCTATTGATGGACACTTAGGTTGCTTCCATATCTTGGCTATCATAAATAATACTTCAATGAACGTATGGATATGTCTTTTTGAGTTAGGGTTTTGGGTTTCTTTGAATAAATACCCAGAAGTGGAATTACTAGGCCCTTCTTTGTTTCTTGTTATAGTCTTTGCTTTAAGTACTGCTGCTCCTGATTTTTTTTGTTTCCATTTTCATGAAACAATTTCTTCCATACATTTATTTTCAGTCTGTGTATGTCTTTCAATCTGAAGTGAGTCTCTTGTAGGCAGCATATGTAAGGGTTATTTCATAGCAACACTACTTATAATAACTGTAAAGAAGAAACAACTCAAATGGCCATCAACAGATAAATGGGTAAACAAAAGTGGTATATCTATGCTATGGAATATTATTTAGCCATAAAAAGGAGTGAAGTACTGATACATGCTACAACATGAATGCAACTTGAAAACTGTGTGAAATACGCCAGTCACAAAAGACTGTAAATTGTATGATTCCATTTATACGAAATGTACAGAATAGGCAACTCTAGAGAGAAAATTAGTGGTTGCGTAGGGTTGAAGGGAGGGAGGGGTTCTGGGTAAATAGGGAGTGACTGGTACTGGAGAAGGAGTTTCTTTTGGGGATGTTGAAAATGTTCTAAAATTGATTGTGGTGATGGTTGTACAATACCATGTATTCACTCAAAACTACTGAATTGTCCACTTTAAATCAGTGAATTGTATTCTATGTGAATTATATCTTAATAAAGTTGTGAATAGAAAAAGGAACTGAAAGACATTTTGCCAGTAAAAATTAAATTGCTAATCCTCAAACTTTCACTTCGGTTGCAGGATAATTTATATGAATAAAACCATACTTGAGAAATGCAGCATATTCTTAAAGAAAAAAATTCCGAGTCCTTATATTAACCTTAGGAGCAGGACAAAATCAAGATTATGAAATTAGATCCCTCCTTTCCCATGGATTTTTATCTGATAGAATCAGCATATTTGTAAACAATTTAGTTTGTTGAAAACAATGCCTGAAATCTTAAGCTGTTTTAGGATATATGAAAGGAAAAATACCCTTAACCTGTAAACATCAGTCCATAAAGTGGATACTTGAATTTGTAAGCTTTGCTTAGATTACCAGTGGCCTTTCTACTCCCTTCAAAACTCTTGTAAAGCAAGTAGTGTATTAAGCAAGAGACAGAGCTGTGATAAGAAGAGAATTTCTTATAATAACACTGCACCTGCACCTCTGCTGAGATATCATCTGTTTGGTAACAGGCTTCTTTTAAATTTTCCCAAAGAACTGCAAGCCAGTAATACTATCGGTCAATCTCATGCAACAATGACAGCAACCAAGGTGATGAAACTGATAACCAATAGTACGAATCCATTACAGTGCCATAGCTGGTCTCTACATCACAGAGGATTTCAGTAGTAGGATTAGAGAAGGAAAAATTAATGAGGTCAGAATGGAAAACAACTAACAAGAGAACAGTGAGTGAAGTCACTAGCATATAATTAGAAAATCAGCTGAAGTTTGTGAACAGCACAGCAGGAATAAGAAGGTTCTTGCCTTCTAGAACAGTTCCAGGAGGACGAATTTACATGATTCGTTGTCACCATCAGTTAAGTGACTTAACTTTTACAGATTACAAAGCACTTTCACATCCGTATTTGTACTTGAGCCTCCCTCCTGTGAGGGTATTACTTGTCTCATCATAACTATCATAAGAAATGACCTATATTGAGTTCTTGTATCACAGGCAAAAAGCGATGTTTTGATCCCACCGCTTTAACCAAATGAATGTTTTGACTGGGTCACAGGGAAAAATAAAAAGAAAGCACACCAGAGCAGTAGTTAAAACTGACAGAATTTATGAGGATAAAAACCTGATGACTGAAATGAATCTCATTGTAATATGTACATGGGAAAAGTTGATCACTTCAGTAAAATAAAAACAAGAATAGAAACAAATTGGAAATAGTTTCACTATGACTGATATTTGATCAAGAATTAAATTAGTTCAGATTATTGTTTAAATGTATATGTTCATAAATATAGGGTTCGAAATGGCAGGTTAAAATTATGCACCTGCTTCAAGTGGGGGCACAAAAAACATGAAGGAGAAAATGGCAGGATCAAACTGGCATTATTGACTTGATTTTTAGAATCCTTCCTGACTTCTTACAATTGTAACATGACTATCTAATGTTAAAATAAGTCTCATTATCAGGCTCTCTCTTTACCTGTAAAACAGGAAATATAATCATAGGAACTACCTCATGTTGTGGTTTAAATGAGATAATGTTTCTAAAGTGCAGCATAGTAGTTGCATAAGTGAAGGATGTTTTAACCTTGCCTTTTCTAAGAATTTATTGTATCTTTTCAGTGCGCCAAGCAAGGATCTTTAAAAACAGGTATCCTAGTCACTAAACCACAATATATCATCTGTAAATTCATTTCTTGTACATGACAGAACACCCAGAGAAATCTCTGATGAAGCTACAATGAAGATTTATCTCTGACTACCTATATATTTTAAAACAAAAAATTTTAATTTGGTAAATATTGTCCCAACCAATTACTGGGGAATAGAGTTAATTAAAAATACTCCAGATTGTTTAGAAAGTATAAAAAATAAAAATACTTCTGTTTGTTTTTATTTGATGCATGAATAGTAATTGTTTTAGTTTGGCTTATCCACCCCCAAATCGCTTTTTTTCTTTTCAAGAAAAAAATATAGGCCAGTGAAGTATTGGCATTCTTAGTTTCACTAACAATAAAGAGATATAGAAAACTGATAAATCATTCAGCATATCAGTCTGGAAAACAGACATGATAAAAATATACCCACTTCAGAGTTGTTGTGACCTAATTAATATCTCTAAACTGCTTTGAAATTCCCATATGAAAGACACCTAATCTGATCTTTATCTAGGAGAGATGGGTAAGACATATATGGGAAAGCACTATTCATACAGAAGCTAAAATTGGCTCTTGCTTGTATAACTTGAATTTCTACTTGGCAAAAATGTAATTTAGCAGAGGAAATGCTGTCGTACAATTTTTAAAGTGCATGTCTCAAAACCATGTAATATTCATTCATTTTTTTCATTATCTCTTTCTTCACACAGTAGTTATATGACATTAACCACAGTACACAAACGCTCGATTCAGCACTCAAACATATATAGCACAAGGAACTCTTTTGTGTGGTTATGTTATTATTTTTAAAAATCTTTCTTGCTTTTTCTGTAACCAAAAATATGCAGTTGTTAATTGTTTTTTAACAGAAAATTTGAGAAGTATATGACTGGAAAGTGAAAATTTCTGATAGTCCCATGCCCCAGAAAAATCACTCCTAATAATTTGGTATATAGTTTTCCCTTTTTTCCCTTTCACACACACACACACACACACACACACACACACACACATACACACACTAATATATGTAATATAACGAATATATAATACATGTGTATATATTAACATGTATATACACACACATGCACTTTTTGGAGTTTATGCCCTCCAAAAAGTTTGTACCAATCTACATAATTATATATATTTATATATGTAATTATTATTTACAATATAGGATTATATTATACATACTATATTAAAGGGCTGTGAGAGAGGAGAATGACTAGAATGTAAAATTTAAGGAGGTACTCACTCTCAGGGGCCAACCCTGCACTCCTACCACCCTAACAGTGAGTGCTTCCTTAAGTATTGTTCCCTAGGCCAAGGCCTTGCCTCCCTAATCCTACTCCCTCCTGCAACTTGCTTTTAATTTTTCCCAATTAATTTATCTTCAATATCTTTCCATACAGAACTATCTCTTTTTAGTGGCTCTATAATCTTCAATTTATTAATAGATCATAACTTATTTATCCAATCACCTTTTTTTTTTTAACATTTTATTGGGGAAGGGGAACAGGACTTTATTGGGGAACAGTGTGTACTTCCATGCCTTTTTTCCAAGTCAAGTTGTTGTCCTTTCAATCTTAGTTGTGGAGGGTGCCATTCAGCTTCAAGTTGTTGTCCTTTCAGTCTTAGTTGTGGAGGGCACAGCTCAGCTCCAGGTCCAGTTGCCATTGCTAGTTGCAGGGAGCACAACCCACCATCCCTTGCGGGAGTCAACCGGCAACCTTGTGGTTGAGATGACACACTCCAACCAATTGAGCCACTGGGCCGGCCCCTCCAATCACCGTTTGAAGGACATTTGTGTCTAATTTCCAGTGAGCATCCTTGTTATATACATCTTGATATATGTGTGCCTACTTGTGTTAAAATTTCTGTGTTGAATTTCTAAAAGAGAACAACTAGGTCAAAGTCTAGTATGCACTTAACTTTTTTTTTTATAACTAAAGACACTTTGCCCTTGAAAATAATTGTACTAATTTACATGCCATCAAAAGTACCTGTTTCCTCACACTCTGACCAACACTGGGTATTATGAATTTTTAAAAACTTTGGCAGTTGGATAGGTAAAAATAATAAGCTTGTTTTAGTTTTAATTTGCATTTCTTTAAATGATGTTGGGCATTTCTTCCTTTTGCTTAACCATTTGTATTACTTCTTTTGAGAATTGTCTCTTCTTCCTCTTTGTCAATTTCCCCACAACATTGTTTTTTCATGAAATTTTATGAGATCTTTCTATGTTAGGGATTTAAATCTTTTTGGCAATATATTTTAAAAATACTTTCCCTCGGATTTTCCCATCCAAGCACTAGCCAGGCCAGACCCTGCTTAGCTTCCGAGATCAGGCGAGACTGGGCACGTTCAAGGTGTTATGGCCATAGACTTCCTCAGATTTTCTTGAGTCATTTTTTCTTTTGATGTTGCTCAATTATCATTTTTTGTTTTGTTTTGTTTTTTCAGTTCTATTAGTTTTAGGCATTCTAATATGTCAGTCTTTTGTTTTATGGCTTCTGCATTACATTACATGTCTGTCTCTCAAAACAATTTTTGCAACAGCTTTATTGAGATATAATTTATGTATCATAAAATTCACCCATTTAAAGTATACAGTTCAGTGGTTTTTTAGTATAATCCAGAGTTATAACCATCACCACCATCTAATTTTAGGACATTTCACTACTGCAAAAAGAAACCCATACCAATTAGCAGTCATTCCTCATTGCCCCCTCCGTCCAGCCTCTTGACAACCACTAACCTATTCTGGACATTTCAAATAAATGGAATGACAACATGTGGCCTTTTGTGCTTGACTTTCACTTAACAAAATATTTTCAAGTTTCATTCATGTTGTGGCATGTGTTAGTATTTAATTCCTTTATGTGGCTGAATAATATTATTTACACATATGTCAACTGATGGACATTTGGGTTGTTTCCACTTTTTGGTTATTATGAATAATGCTGTTATAAACATTTGTATATATATTTTTCTTTGAACACCTATTTTCAATTATTTTGGGTATATACCTACAGGTGGAATTGCTGGGTCATCTGGTAACTCTGTTTGATATTTTGAGGAACTTCCTGTTTTCCTAAGCAGCTGTATCTATTTACAATCCCACCAGTAATATATGAAGGTTCCAATTTCTTCACATCCTTGTCAACACTTGTTATTGTCTGTCATTTTTATTTTAGCCATTCTAGTAGGTGTGAATTGGTATCTCACTGTAGTTTTGATTTACATTTTCTAATGGCTAATAATGTCAAGTATCTTTTCATGTGCTTATTAGCCATTTATGTATTTTCTTTGGGGAAAAGTCTATTCAGATGCTTTGCTCATTAGTTAATTGACAACAGAGTTTCATCACCCCAAAATATGCCTTTTGGGATATTGATTTTAAGCTGATTATTAAGAAACAAAAGACTCAGAAAAAACTTTGACCCTCCCCCCTTACCTGCCTAAAGAAATTTGGGTAGAAAAACCTGGTTAAGGAAGGGAAAACACTACCTTAGCATCATAATATAAACTAAGTGTGGCAGATGGGGAGAAATCTAGGAAAGCTTGATTAGACTCTCCTCCATGTCCCCTTTTTATGGATGGCCCAGCAAGAATTTGTTTAGTATATGTTTGTTCTTTCTCATCTACCTGTGTATTGCCGACTTTCCCTTGAAATCTGGAACCATTGACCCCCTTCTCCTTTGTACAAAGTGGCAAAAACCTCAACTGCCCAATGCATCTTCAAGTCTCATTTCTTATGTCATCCTCATGTACATCCATAATAAATTTTGGACATTTTCTCCAGTTAATCTGTCTCTGTGCATTTGATTAATAGCCCAACTAGAAGAACTTAGAAGGTGGGAGGAAAATTATATTTTTGCACTCCCACAGTTGTTATATTGTTGTTGGGTTGAGTACTTTATATATATTACATTCTGGATACTAGAGCCTAATCAGATATATGACTTGCAAATATTTTTCCCATTATATGGGTTGACTTTTCTTTCTTGATAGTGCTTTTTGAAATACGAAACTTTTAAATGTTGACAAAATCTAATTTATCTGTTGTCTTGCTCATGCTTTTGGTGCCATATCTAAAAATCTATTGCCTAATCCAAATTCATGAATATTTCTTCCTATGTTTTCTCCTAAGAATTGTGTACTTTTACCTCTTACTCTTAAGTCTTTCATCCATTTTGAGTTAATTTTTGTATATAGTGTGAGCTAATGGTCCAATTTCATTCTTTTGTATGTGGATGTCCATTTGCCCCAGCACCATTAGTCGAAATGACTCTTTTCCCATTGATTTGTTTTGGCATCATTGTCAAAATCAATTGATCTTACATGTATGGGTTTATTTCTGAACTCTCAATTCTATTTCATTAATCTTCATGTCTATGCTTGTGCCAGTACCACACAGTCTTGATTCACTGTTACTTTGCAGCAAGTTTTGGAGTCAAGAAGTGTGAATCCTACCACTTTCTTCTTTTCTCAAGATTGTTTTGGCTTTACTGGGTCTCTTTCATTTCCTTATGAAAATAAGGATAAGCTTGTCTATTTCTGCATAAAAGAAGCAACTAGGATTGTTCTCATTCAATTTTTATTAATATATTTAGTCATGTTTTCTTTTAGAACTTTTTCTATGCTGATATTATCAACAAATTCCTCTCAAATCCACTTTAAGACTTCACTCTTGTGATCTAGAAACAGGCTGCAAAAGAATGAAACTGGACTGCTATCTGTCACCATGTACCAAAATTAATTCAAAATGGATCAAAGACCTAAGCAAAAGACCTGAAACAATAAACTGCATAGAAGAAAACATAGGTACTAAACTTATGGATCTTGGGTTCAAAGAGCATTTTATGAATTTGACTCCAAAGGCAAGGGAAATAAAAGCTAAAATAAATGAAAGGGACTATATGAAACTTAAAAGCTTCTGCACAGCAAAAGAAACCATCGACAAAATTAAGAGGCAACCAACTGAATGGGAGAAGATTTTTGCAAACAGTGCCTCCAATAAGGGGCTAATATCAAAATATACAAGGAACTCATACAACTCAACAACCGAAAAACAAACAACCCAATTGAAAAATGGGCAGACGACCTGAAGAGAAATTTCTCCAAAGAGGACGTGCAAATGGCAAATAGACATGAAAAAATGCTCAACATCACTATTCATCAGAGAAATGCAAATAAAAACCACAATGAAATATCACCTTACCCCAGTCAGAATGGCTATCATCAACAAGACAAATAGTAACAAGTGTTGGAGAGGCTGTGGAGAAAAAGGAACCTTCATACACTGTTGGTGGGAATGCTGATTGGTGCAGCCGTTATGGAAGGCAGTGTGGAGGTTCCTCAAAACATTACGAATAGAATTACCATATGACCCAGCAATCCCTCTCCTGGGTATCTACCCAAAGAATCTGAAAACATTTATACATAAAGACACATGTGCTCCAATGTTCATTGCAGCTTTGTTTACGGTGGCCAAGACATGGAAACAACCAAAATATCCTTCGATAGATGAATGGATAAAGAAGTTGTGGTATATATACACAATGGAATACTATTTGGCGGTAAGAAAAGATGAAATAGTACCATTTGTGACAACATGGATGGATCTTGAGATTATAACACTAAGCGAAATAAGTCAGACAGAAAAAGTAGAGAACCATATGATTTCACTGATATGTGGTATATAAAACTGAAAATGGGCGGCCAGTTAGCTCAGTGGGTTAGAGTGCAATGCTCGTAACACCAGGGTTACTGGTTTGATCCCCACATGAGCCACTGTGAGCTGTGCCCTCCACAACTAGATTGAAACAACTACTTGACTTAGAGCTGATAGGTCCTGGAAAACCACACTTAAAATAAATATAAGCTTTAAAAAAAAACCCTGAAAGCAGCAAAAGAACAAAACAAACAAATGAAGGAACAAAAACTAATAGACATAGACAATAGTTTCAATAGTTTAATGAGTTACCAGAGGGTAAGGGGGCCAGGGGGCTCTAGAAGAGGGTAAACAGGGTCTAATATATGGTGATGGAAAGAGAACTGACTGGTGGTGAACACGCAATGTGAGATATAGAAAATGTATTACAGAATTGTAGACCTGAAATCTATGTAACTTTACTAACAATTGTGGCCCCCAATGAACTTTAATTTGGAAAAAAAAAGAAAGAAAAGAAAAAGAAACAGGCTGCAAAAAGATACGGAATTTTCAGGCTCTCTGAACATTTTGCCTTCTCTGTCCAATTAGGTATAAAAGATGCCAAACACCATAATATTTGATTACTACCTACAGGGAATCATTAGTTTCAAATATAAATGTAGCTTGGTGCTGTGCCCACATCCAGAAACCAGATTGTGAATCAGATGTTGTAGCACTTGATTTACCATCACCATCTTGAAAACCTTCCTCCCATCTTATGTCCCTGTGCCAAATGATTGAAACTTTAACCCATGTCTATCTGTACCCTGCTCGTTCCTGCTCATTTATGCCTGATAATATGGTTCAACGTCAGAAAACAAGACATTTTGGTTAATAAGCAAATTCTTTATCTTATTTTGTAAAACATACCTTAATGTAATACAAAAATGAATTTATGATTGACTTGACTTAATTGTAACTGCCCTGGGCAAAATTATAATTCTGAGGGTTGCTTTCTGTTATATCATCTAATACCAAATGCAGACCATGCATCTAGGATTCAATGTAGGATACTTGCATTACACAGTGTGAAATATTATATAAGTAGTACCTTAGAGTCCTTGGTAAAATTAGCATTTGGATACTCATTTGATGGGGTTAGCTGGAGTTAGCTGACAATACCATTTTATGAAAAGTACTTTCCTTTCTTTGCAAACTACTCTAGTATATACGTTTATTTGCTCCATTAGTGTATGTCTTCCCATGTTACCATTAATGATGTACCTTTCTAACCAGTTGTTTAAATATAAAAGTTAATCCAATCTTATATGTCATGTATTTTGTCTTCCAAGCCATAAACTTTTTCACCAGCTAGAAAATCAACATGAAAGTGTTTCTCCAAACGTCAGAAACAAATCCATCAGTAACCTGCAGAGTCAGGTAGAAGGCTGTCACACTACAGGGGTAAGACTTACCAACCAAGTAGTAGGAGGAGACAGTGCTTAAGAGTTAATTGCTTTCCATTTTGATGTTCTGTCCTTTAGATGAATTTGTCCAATTTCAAGGAGAAAAATATATGTACTCCACTATCCAATGGGAGGAGTTTCAAAAAAATTTACGTGCAGTTTTAAAACCACCAGTCTGTATATACACAGCATCCTCAAAACCCCCTTTTAGCCCTCTGTTAATGGTATAGTGTTTCCAAATTGTGGTGGCCACTATTAAATCTGGATTCCTAGATTTCCTGGTCAGTCTAGATGTAGCAACATGGTGTTGAACTTTCTCAACTGAGTTTAAAAGTTGTTTCAACTGTACTTTCACAAAAACTCAGTTGAGGCAACATAGATTAATGACATAGATTAATGGTTAAGAATGTGGGCTCTGAAGATAAGTCACCTGGATTAAAATCTCAGCTCTGTCATTTTCTATTTGTGTGACCTTGAGTAAATTAACTAACCTGTCAATGCCTTAAGTTCTTTATATGAAGAATGGGAATAATAATAACAATATTACCTTCCTCATGGGGTATGATAAAGCTTAAATTAGTTGATATGTATAAAACTTTCAGAAGAGTGACTACATAGAAATTACTTAATAGAGGTTAGTCATTATTATCAACACTCCTTAACTTGGAATATATGGAGGAACTTCATGAAATCTTTTAAATTGTGTGCAGAATTTTGTAGTTATGTTTATACTGCATTTTCTGGAGAGTTACTTTATCACATTCTCAATGACGTTCCACAGATGCAAATCTTAAGAAGCATTGTTTTTCAATTAAATTGTTGAGATTTTAAAACAATTAGAATTGTGTACAAATTCACATAACTTTTAAAGTTTCTCTGTTGTATGTAATTATAAGTATAGTATTATTTTACTTTATTTTTGGTGTATTTTTAATACTAGTTATGTAGGTTCATTGGTTATTTTTAATTTTCTTTAAATTTTCTGTAATCTCCAACCTGACTTTTACAATCAGATTTTTTTTTAATTTAAGGATAGAAAAAAGAAATCTGACAAATATTGAGACATTTTATTAAAAAGCCTACCTCAACGAAAATGAATCATCACACTTCTCTTTAACACCAACTACAGAACACCATGAAGTAATACTCACAAAATGTGAGGGAAAATTATTGTGATCCAAGAATCCTATACCCAGCTAAGCTGTTCTTCATATACATGCAACAGAAAGTATTCCCACACATTCTTCATTCTATCAAGGACCCAGAAAATATACTATCCATGTATACTTTGTAGAACAATATTAGTCAGAGAAGTACTCTAGCTGACCTCCAAATGATTTAACTTAGAGAACTCCTGGAAAGGAAATGCTATGACAAAATAAAAGGAAGTAAACAATGATCAAATAATGCAGAGTTTAACCCAAAATAGTTACATTTTTTTATTAGTTATAGTTATAGTTATAGTTTTATTACTAACCCAAAATAGTAATAGTTTTTAAAACTTCTACTAAATTTTCCTACTTATTTACTCAAAAGTTTCTTAAGAAAAAGAAACTAGGACTCTTTGCTCCCTGTTAAGCATTTTTAAGTGAAGTTCCTTCTTGGCAAATAACACCTACTCCCTTGAGAAATTTTCATCACAATGCAGAGGTGGGAAGCAATCAGCCCTCAGGTGTTTGGGCTGCAGTATGATCAACTGACTTTAGTGACTCAAGCCAAGTAATAAACAAAGTGAAGCTGAATGTCTGTGCAGGACCCAACTTGATGGGGAATCAAGGGAATTCAAAAACAATCATCCAACAGTACATGGTTTGGGCCTTTGTTTTTCAGAACACTATAATTTTTCATAATTGTTGCCTTGAACTTTCTGTTATTGGATATATCTGTTCCTGTGGATTCTTTTGAAAGTCTCTCATTGTGTCACCCTGAGGGTCAGGTTTGTTCCAGAAGTGCAATGAAAAGAATGCTAGACCGAGTCAAGATGCCTGGATTCTAGTCTAGCTCTGCTAGTCAGGAGAGTGATCCCTGGGCGAGTGATCAAAATACTTTCTGAGCCTTAGTGTCCTTATTCCTTACTAACTTGGTCATGGTTGAAAAATTAATGGACGCAAAAATGCTTTAAACATTTTTAGATGCTACTGTAAAAGTAAAATACTATCGTTATTCTTTTACTTTGAAATCATTATTAAATCAGTCTTGATTGCTTTGCATCCTTCATTTGTAATTAAGATTACTATGAATGTCAGTTCTATCATCACGTATTGAATAAGTAACAGACATTTTCTGAGCTTTAAGCTCTTACCTGAGGTATGCAGTTATCTTTGGCACTCCCACCTCTAAACTTCTTTCCCATTTTTGCAGGAACCTAGAATTCTAATGTTACCCTGGAACCTTCAGTCAATCAGTAAAATGAGCCAATAGACTAACTTATCCCTAGTGTTATCCCTAGTGATATATTCTTATTTCAAACGAAGTATCTTATAATTCAAGTGCAAGCTATTCTCTCCATCTGGAAAAAATCTTCTCTTTGTGTTTACCTGGCAAAATTCTATCCATCCTTCAAATCCCAGTTATCCTGCAATCTTCCCAGTGAAACCTTTCTAGATTTTCTAAGAATTGCCATTCCCTCCTGTGAATCCCATCACTCTTTGCACATACCTCTACTATATTTGTTACTTTAAGGGTTAGCATATGTTATGATGAGAAAATGTTATATGTGAAACAGTTGCACCAGTCATCCTGGGGGTGAAGAAAGAACGGGATTTAGGAGGTGAAATTCTGAGGGAACTGAGTGCAGGCAGAACTGTTGTACAAGGAAAAAAGTGTATAGTGCAGTTGACTCCAAAGAAGTGAGGCAGATAAAAGAGATACTTTTAGATAAGAAAGCATATCAGGTGCTCTTCAAATCACATTGCTGAGGACTGCCCCTACATAATGCCACTCCTGCCTGGAATCCTCTGGGTCATCTATGGGGAAAAATTAGGATATTCAGAACCAAGAACTTCAGATAAATATCTAAACGTTTCCCTCTTTTACCAGTCTTGCTTCACATAGTTAGCATGGGAATCACATGAAATAGAATCAAAGAATATTAAAGCTGTAAGTACCTGAAACACCATCTAGTCCCGCCCTACATTTTACCGATAATAAAACTGGGGCCCACAGAGCTCAGGACATGAAAAGTCTTAAGGATATGGAAGTGGCTGAGGAGGTCTAGAATACAGATCTGGCAGTTTGGCACTTTTCTCCTATAGACTTCATTGCCTTATAAGCAAAGTACAGTGGTACCTAGATTTTCGAACATCTCTGTTGACGAACATTTCGGTTTATGAATGCTGTAAATTTTATGGATCCGTGGTATCATGAGGTAGTAAAATTCATGCTAAATTTGCGGTTTTAGGGGTTGATTTTAAAGGTCTGGAGTGGATTAATCCATTTTGCATTACTTTCTATGGGGAAACCGTGCCTTGGTCTTTGAACATTTCAGAACTCGAACGGTCTTCTGGAATGGATTACATTAGAAAACCGAGGTACCACTGTAATTCAAAACTATATAGCATCTTAGCCAAGGTTCTGTCTTAGCCAAAGGTAGTTTATTATAAAGATATAAGGACAGGATATAGTCAGGCCTCAGGAGGAACTGGAACCAAGAATTGGAAAGGTATCAAGAAACAAGATATCTACTTAGTCCATTATGCTCTCTATTTATCTTTCTGGAGCCATGTGGTCTCTTATCCATTTAATTTCCCTTTATTTCTGTAGCTTCCTCTGCCTCTCTGTGCTCTTAATGGAAAAGGGTCGCCAGACACATATTAATTTACTTAACATTCTGGTTCAAGCACCTGATAGAAACTAATGAGATCTTAGTCCAAATTTCCAGAAGAAAGAATACGATTGATGCATGTCACATCAGGTGTTCACCAACCCCTGATCCAAATAACCAGGGCCAAGGCAGAAAGGTCAGATAGTATAAATTTAACGATAGCACCCTGTCCAAGGTTAGTCAAATTGTGAGGGAACAGTCCCCACAAGAGGGTTCTTGCTTCTAATACCAACCACAAGTTTGGAGATTCCCATAACCATCCCAGGTTTGATAATTCTCTAGAAGGACTCACAGAACTCACTGAAAACTATTACACTCACAGTTATGGTTTACAGAGAAAGGATACAATTAAAATCAGCCAAGGGAGGAGACACATAGGGCAGAGTCAGGAGAGGTTCAAACGCAGTGCTTCTGGTCATCCACTCCCATGTAGTCATGGACAGGGTAACCTCCCTCTAGTTTTTATTGGGGCTTGATAACATACTGCCTGTGTGGCTGACCTTTAGTCTCTACCCCTCCCAGAAGTCAGGCTAATACCTTTAGTCTCTAGTCCCTCCAGGAGTTAGAACTTATACAGTGTGGCCCAAACCCTCATCATAAATCACACTGACAGACTGTCTGGTGGCCTACCCTCACAGGCAGGACATTCCAGAAGCCTAGAGATCATCTTTGCTCAGGGCGAAGATCAGACCTGTTTAAGAAAGGTTAATTCTTCCCTGCAAGGGTCCACTACCATTTGTGCAGAAGAAGTGTTCTCAAAAGAGCAGGACATCTCAGTTAGGGAACTACCCCATAAGGTATAATCCACTGTATGTTAGATAGGCAAATAACTCCAGTTGTAAATAACTCCAGTAAACCTTGCAAGTCTAGTAGTTTAACAGAATAAAAGTTTATTTCTCCTATTTACAGTTCAGTGTGAGTTGGTGGAGGGGTTGGGAAGAGAGAGAAAAAGAGAAAGGAAGAAATGGGAAAGAAGAGAGAAAGGAAAGGGGGAGAAGGAGGGAGGACAAAGAGGAGAAGGGTCTCTGCTCTGTGTAATCATTCAAAGACCTGAGCTTTTCCCATCTTGTGGCTCCACCCTTTTCTTTGTCTTTAAAGTCCTCTCCATGCAGCAGGAGAATGGATAACAAAAGAGTGAGGATTGTGTCTGAGAGGTTTTGATGGACCTAGAAGTAGTGCCCTGCCACTCCTGTTCACATTCCATTGGCCAGAACCCAGTCACATGGCGACACCTAACTGTACCGGAGGCTGGGAAATGGCTTCTGTCTATGGGCCAGGAAGAAGAGAACATAATTATCAGTGAGCACCAACAATCTCTGCCACATGTAAACAATCGTGGCACCAACGTTAGCTAAGTCAGATATTATTTTTCTTTCTTTGGAATTCTTTCAACATTTACATGCCCCCTATATCATACTTTGTCACAATATTTAATTGCCTTAGATTTATGTCTTCTGCCTCCATTTTTACATCATAAGTATGGGTCACTCTTCAACTGCTTTGATATTTACCATAGTTCAGGCAATACAAGAGGCACTGTAAATAATATAAAATATCATGCTGAATTATTTCAGTAAAGACCTAGAAACCTGGAATTTGCAAATTCTTAAAGTCTGGTAACAATTAAGTTTGATTTAGTTGCTATGGTACAAATTAATGAGATATATAGACACACACACACACAAAAATACATTTTTAAAGTAGAATTTTAAATGATTTCTTTTTCTTTCAATTTCAAATAAATTTTCATGTCCATTCAAATAGAATCCTCTCTCAAAATCTAGCTCGGGTTCTGAACACTGAAATGGTGAATAATCTGAAAAATATTTCTATTTAAACAATGAGTAAACAAACAAACTCTAGAAACCGTCATGGGGTATCATTGTTACAGCCTCTTTGGGAAACTCTGTACCCATTAACCAAATATGAGTACATCAACTATATTAGAAATCACCATTAGAAAAAGGCTAATTTTATATAAGTAGTTCTGGGAGAACAAATTCAGTGCTGAGAAAAATATTATGCCCACTTTTAAAGTTCAAGTGACCATTTTTTCCCTTGGTACCTTAGCAAAGCCAGATGAGAAAAAGTAAATGAAATTTTCCTCACACTTCAATAAAAATAAATGTTTTCTGATTTTGAAAATAAATATATAAATAAAAATATGTAAAAGGATATTTACAATAGCAAAAAAGTAGAAAGCAAGTTAAATATCCATTAAATATATGTAGTGACACAAGAAAATACTGGTAAGTGAAATACATACATACATATCCTGGAAAAAAAAAAAGTACAGCAGGATATTAATAGTAATTATCACTAGATAATGAGATAATGAGTAATTTCTTCTGTTTCTTATCTGAATTTTCTAATTTTTCTACAATGAACTCTGATTACCAGTGTACATTTTTTAACAAATAAAAAAAGGAAGTAGGTAAAGATAACCATGAGTCATTTTAATAACAGCACAATCAGATTAGGAAAACATTGCCTTTTGAAATGAAATCTTCGGTTTAAGGACATACCACCCTGAACGCTCCCGATCTCGTCTGAAATGAAATCTTTGGGACGCACTGGGGGATTGCCGAGTCCACATAGGCATTGTTAAGAATAAAGTGCCTCAGAAGATAAGACATTATCTTTCATTTGTATATTTTAAAATTTGTATATAGATAGAAGCATGTCAAAGGGACACAAGGACCAAACTGAAAGAACACCAGATAGCCAGAGCTGGAACAATTTGAGTAGCAAAATAACTGTTGGATTATAGCTCAAATTAAAATTTAATGTCCATGAATCCACACAGATATAGATGAATTAATTAATAAATAAATGGGGAAGAAGAAACAAATCTTCCTGATTAATTTCCAAAGAATAGATTTTAGAAAGGGAGAAACAGTACCTTTGTAGTGAAGAAACCTGACAAACACTACTTTAGCCACGTGATGAGGGTTGACTTCACCACCGGTGTCATGTCATATCATCTACCTTTCCCTAAACCCGTAACTCCTATCTAATTGTGAGAAAAACATCAGACAATCCTAGTTTGAGGGACATTGTACAAAATATCTGACTAGTACGCCTCAAAACTGTCAAGGTTACCAAACAACAAGGGAAATCTGAGAAACTTTCACAGCCCAGAGGAGCCTAAGGAGACATGATGACTAAATGTCATGTGGTGTCCTAGCTGGAATCCAGAGTGGGGAAAGGACATTAGGGAAAAACTAGTGAAAATCCCAATAAAATGTGGAGGTTAGTTAATACTAATGGAACAGTGTTGGTTGCTTAGTTGTGACAAATGTGCCATAGTTATGTAAAAGGTTAACAGTAGGGGAAATTGGGTGGGTGAGTGGGGAGGAGGGTGGGTGGGGTTCTGTGGGCACTCTGTACAACCTTTGCAACTTTTCTGTAAATCTAAAATTATTCCAAAATTAAAACTTCTGTTTAAAAAAATTCTTATAGAAAAATGGGAGAAAAGGTCATTCTTTGGAGGAAGTCACAGTTTGTAAAATACACTTCTAAATTAATTATTCTCCCTTGAAAATGGTCCTACCAAGAGATAAAGAGGCCACGAGGGTGAGGGTGATGTGCCTTGGAAAGGATCCCTTAGTTTTATTAACTGTGTTTTAGGGCAGAACACATTAGCATTTGGTCTAAGAACTCCAGGCTAAGCATTTATGAGGAAATTATTAGAATGTTCACATAAGCAACACGAGGGCCTGCTTGTCCTTGCCTGAGGCTTTATTCATCTGTCCCTGTTTTCTGGTAGAAGCTGCGAATTTGACATCTAAAGGAATGTTTTCCCAATGATTTTTCGAGCTAGCCTGGGGCCTCTAAGAACCAGGGGGGTGAGCCTTCAAGCTGAGCTCTGAATTTGGGGAGAACCAGCAGGGCGGTGATTATGCAGACAGAGCTTTCTGCATTTTCCCTTCCTCCGCTTGGCAGCACAAGTACAAAGTTCTGAAGAACTTTGGCTTCCATTAATATTAAGGCTTCCATTAATACCAAACCAATGGAAGTCAAAGAGATTTCTTGACTATAACTAGGTCATAACCACATTTTCTCCCTTCCTTCCTTCTTTCCTTCCTTCCTTCCTTTCTTCCTTCGTGCCTTCTTTTGTATTCCCGTCCCTTCCCTTCCTTTCCCATCCTTTTTTATTTTTTTTTAAACATGTTTATGAATCAAAGTCACGATTTTGGCTCGCCTAGGCTATTTTCCAGCTTCTGTACTCTAGGAGTGCAGCAAAGATTCAAATGCACAAGAATGAGTAGAAGAAAAATGCCTTAATCCCTGGCAGCTCCTTTTCTAGTTTCCAAGAAAGGGAGGGAAATAAAGAAACAATAGAAACTGTCTTTTCCTCCTATTCTCCATATTGTTTCCTACTTCATAGACATCTCCTTCCTTCATTCATGGTTCAACAAGCTGCACCCCTGAGGGGGCCCACACCCACTGTTACACCCAGACCTTCCTGTCATCACTGCTCCACTTCCTTCAGGAAGGTGCTCTCTGCTCAACATCTCCTTCCTCGTTTGTTCATTTATTCATCCAAAAACTACTTATTGAGCAGGTCCCCTTATGTTGAGTTAGGTGCAAGATGTAGGGTGAAGCGCACGAAGAAATAGATCCTGCTCCCTGGGGATTTACAGTCTATTGGAGGAGGAAGACATACCTGGACGAGTAAATAAATGAGACACTGAGAAGTTTTGGGTAGAGGGATGAGAGAAAGATTAGAAAGATGGTGGAAGAAGGCCCCTTTGAGAAGGTAATTTATGTACTACATCGTGAATGAGGAATCCAAATCCGTCTTGTGAGTTGAAGGTCGAGGATCTCAGGCAAAGGAGCCAGAAGTCCTACGGCTCTGAGGCAGGAATGAGCTCAAGTACTCTGAGCTGGAAGGCTGTGATCAAAGAATGCAAGATAGGCCAGAGAGAAAGCAGAGTCCCAATCTCAGGGACCTTGTACGTCCTAATAAGGAGTCTTCTGTTTCTTGTCATCAACGGAAGCCACTAGAGTTACAAACGGGACTGACATGATCAGTCACTTTTCTTTGGAGGAGGTAACTTTTTCCATATATTTTTTACTCAAATTCACCCAAAGTTTATATTTTACTCTCATTTGTTTTCTCTCTCATCGTGTAACACAAAAATGTCAACAACAGGGCAGGCCGGTGGCTCAGGCTGTTGGAGCTCCATGCTCCTAACTCTGAAGGCTGCTGGTTGGATTCCCACATGGGCCAGTGGGCTCTCAACCACAAGGTTGCCGGTTCGACTCCCACAAGGGATGGTGGGCTGCGCCCCCTGCAACTAGCAATGGCAGCTGGACCTGGAGCTGAGCTGCGCCCTCCACAACCAAGACTGAAAGGACGACAACTTGAAGCTGAACGGCACCCTCCACAACTAAGATTGAAAGGACAACAACTTGGAAAAAATCCTGGAAAAATATGCACTGTTTCCCAATAAAGTCCTGTTCTCTTTCCCCAATAAAAATCTGAAGGAAAAAAAAAAAAGGTCGTATTTCATTAAAAAAAAAAAGTGTCAACAACAAAAACTTCTCCCTGAACCTCACTTTCCCTTCTCCCTTCTAACTGCTGACCTCACCTCCTCTGGCAGTTTCTCCACACCCTTTCCAGTAGGCTACCTTCCCTCTACCTAGATTGCTCACCTTCCATTACCTCCCCTTTCACCTGGCTAACACATATTTCTTCAGGTCTTAGCTTAAAACTTCTTTTCTCAAGGAGATGTTCCTTGACCTCTAAGTTGAAGAGTCCCTTTGCTTTGTGTTTCTGTACTTTCCCATCACATCATTCCTCACACTTTTGTAAATTACCCACTTAACATCTGCTTTCTCCTCAGTGCTCCATGAAAACTAAGACTCTAGTTTTCTTGGTCATAACTGTATGTCCAGCATCTGAAACAAAGTGCTCAATAAATAGTTGCTGAATGAACCTACAACTGATTTTTAGTCATTTGGTAGCTTCTTGCAAAGGCAATATATTGTTGAAGTGAGTGCTAGATGTGATGACAGTGTTTTGTGGAATCCCTAAGGTTTGTTAACTCTGCATGTGGATTGTTAAATTAGATGAGCCGCAGGTAAAGAACTTCCACTGAAGGCAATGGACACAGGCAGTTGGATAACTGGCAGATTTCTGGCCAGTTACCCAGATTCCAGGGTAGCTAACTCCCCACCCAGTCTCTTCAATAGCTCAGACTGGCTCTTCTATTGTGGATGTCTCTGTCTATTTCAGGCCATAGTTCAAAAACAGAAGCTTTGGGATAACAGTTTGGCGTGAGGGATTTTAGTCTCTTTGGAGTAAGGTTTATGTCTGGACCCTAGGTTCCACAAGAGAGTGGAGGGTTGCCCTCCTGGATAACCTCCTCTCTCTCTGACCCTGGTCCTCACTGTGGAATCTTAGGTATGGACAGCAGGAATTCAATGTCATAAATGTTATGACTCTGAAATCACATAGCATGGGCTCCATTCCCAGCTCTTGTGCTTTCTAGCTATCTGGCATTATACAGTTACTTAGCCTAGTCTCCAAGCATCCCTTTCCATTTCTGATATACATGCCTCATCCAGAGAGGTGGTGTGAAGAGTAAGACATCATGAAAACAAAGCTCTTAGCATTATTCCTGGTGCACAGTAATTTGCTCAATAAATGTTACCCGTTATTGGCACATCAGAGCATGAGAGTGCATCTATCCTCTAAGGATGAATCCTCCCTCCAGAGCTTCTCAAACTATAAAGAGAAGATGCAAATGTTAGTTGAGACTAATTGCTCAGTTCCAAATAGTTGATAGATTCTGAATTACCAGGTTTACTCAACATTATTCTATTTTGACACCTCAGTAACCAACTCATTGTAGGGTGTGGGGGAGGAAGAAACTTTTCTCCACCCTCAAGGTTCTTTCAGCTAGTCAAATAATAAAATAGATAAGAGAAAAATTAGCAAGAGAAACAGGATTTAATTACATACATATGTACGGAAGCCCAATATATTAAACAGAAAAAAAAAGGAATGGTGTCAGTTGAAGCCTGAGTGGGGATTACCTACCTCGTCAGCAATTTCTCTCCTCCGAGGATTTGCCAAAGTAGTTTGAAAATCATTGGTTTAGATCAGGGGTCAACAAACTAGAGCCAGTTCCGTTTCGGTACAGCCATGAGCTAAGAATGACTTTTTCCAGTTTTAAATGGCTGGGGGGAAGAAAAGAATTATTTTGCATGACATGTGAAAATTGTAACAGCATTCAAATTTCAGTGTCCATAAGTACAATTTTATTGGGACTCAGCCATGCTCATTTGTTTAGGCATTGTCTGTGGCTGCTTTTGCACTGTAGACAGAGTTAAGTAGTTGCACTAGAGACCTTACTTACAGTCTGCAAAGTCTAAAGTATTTACTGGTCCTTTGCAGAAAAAGTTTGCCAAACTGGTTTAGGTGAAAGAAAAAGCTTTATGATACTCTTTTTAACACTGGGATATGTGATCAACTGAATTTATATGATTTTTCCTTTCGGAAAGCATTAAAGATAGGCTAGGATGTGGTTTGAAAGAGGTCCTGTTTCTATAGAGGAAAAATGACTGGTCTCAAACCTTGCAGGATCCCCGAGTCTGTTCCTTCCAGCCCTGGGAGGCTGTGGTTTCACCCTTGGGCTCCAGCCAGTCGCCTGCAGATGGCTAAAGGGAAAGAAGGCAATTACCTGGCAATATGCCCAAAATCCCCACCCCGCCCCCCAGTTTGGAGCCTGAAATTCCTGGCAGTTAAGAAAAGGATTTCCTTGAGAAGAATACAATTGCGGTAATGCTCTGGCCAGCCAGTCACTAGATTTCACAGGGTGGGAAAACATCTGTGATTTGGGAAGAGGAAAGAAAATCCAGTCTTAATGAGCGATGGAGGAAAGCTCTAAGGAAGGCTATGAGGAAGAGAAAAGCACATCTAGAACAAGTAGAGGATAGCAAAATATCAGTATCAATTTGTGCTTTCTTTCAAGTTATTACTAATCATTTAAGATCAAATCAGGTCATTTACATTAAGATTTATGACAACCCTTTGGTCTCTAATTTAGCATTTCACAAACACTAGCATTTAGCATTTCTCTGATATATAAAACAGTGGAAGCTGGAGTTAAAAATTTGTCACCGTATATCTTCTGTGATTCTAGCTCTTCCGTTATGAAATGGGAATGAGACCTTAATACCGTTAGGCTGGGGACACTTTCCCCTCACCCCTTTAGCTCTGGCTGGTCGAATAATTTATTATTATTATTATTTTTTAATATTACATCTTTATGTGTTTTTTTTTTTTTTTTTCACTCCAGCCAACTGAGCCATCCGGGAGCTCAGCGGCAGCTCAGCTCAAGGTGCTGTGTTCAATCTTAGTTGCAGGGGCGCTGCCCACCATCCCTTGCGGACTCCAATCGAACTGGCAACCTTGTGGTTGAGAGTCCATGTGGGAATCGAACCGGCAGCCTTTGGAGTTAGGAGCATGGAGCTCTAACCACCTGAGCCACCGGGCCGGCCCCGGTCAAATAATTTAAATGAAATACAGCAGATTAACAGGAGAAAATAAAATTTTAATAAATGCACAGAGGAAATTCCCATAAGCATGACAATTCCAAAGCCAGTGAGGCAAAATGCAGTATATATGTCATTTTGGACGAAGAAGAGGGAGGTAGGCAATTCACAGGTACATGAGAAAAAGCAAACGTTTGACAAATTCTTGCAAGACTCATCAGAAACAATGGAACATAAAGGTGAACCTAGCAAACAGATTTTTGCCTAATTCATATATGCTAAAGTGAATATGCTACAGTTCCCTTCCTGAAGCAGGTTTTTCTAACTGAATCTCTTCAGACATATTATACGGGAGGAAACAGACTTCTTCAGTTTGTTGGGCTTTGTTTTCAGCTTAAAATAATCAGCATGCCAGGGTGGCACATTCTGGGGAGGCCCACTCCCAACCCCTACAATACCTTCAAAACTATGGGGTGATTTCTCAGCCTAAGGCATAGTGAGGAGTAACTGGGGACTAAGGCAGGGCATGTATGGGGAACTGATAAATTGCAAATAATTTGTTCACTTATATTTTATACTTCCCACTTTGTTCTTTACTGGAAAAGGCTTGATCACACTGGTGAACCACAAAGCTAACAAAAAATATATACCATTCATGATCTCTGCAGGGAAACAAACAATAAAACATAGTATCATAGCTTAAGATAAAACATATATTGTGGTAGTTTTTGACTATAGCTTCATTTTGACTATAGTTTTACATTAAAAAAAAAACGTGAAAAATAATATACATGGTTTAAAACAAAAATGAAATACAGAAAAGAAAAAGCAAGTCTTCCTCCCTATCCTCTGATCCCCAAATCTCCAATCCCTCTCCAAAGGTGGAAACTGTTGATAGTTCCTTGTATACGGGTTCAGTGGGGGTAAAATTACATGTATATTCTTTCTAAAACTTTACACAAATGGTTTCACACTGTTCTACACTTTATTTTTTTCCATGAAATAATATATCTAGAAGACATTTCTATATTTTAATGGCTGCAGTTTTTGGACATGATTATTTATTAACCTCTAATTACGGGATATTGAGGTTGTTTTCTGGTGTGTCACTATTATGAACAATGCTATAGTGAACGTTTTTGTACCTACATCTTAGTGACGTGTGACTATATTTGTACATTAAACTAGCAGTATCATTGATTAGCATTTTTACTATTAATAGCTATTAGTAAAACGCCTTCCAAAAAGTTACCAGTTTATACTCCCATATATAATGTTTTCCTATACTCTGGGCAACACTGGGTATTACTGTTACAATGTAACTTTGGTAATTTGATAGGATATACCTTTTCTTGTAATTATTTGTACACTCTTTCTGGGATTACCTGTTATTTGCATTTTGAAAATCTTTTTCGTTAATTTAACCTCTTTACATATTAAAGAAACCATCTCCTTGTCACATTTTGACTATTTTTGCCATACAAATTTTTGTTGTAAACTTGACCAATCTTTTGTTTTCTGAATTTCATTTATTTTAGAAAGAAATCCTCACCCCATAACTATAAATTTTACTGTCTACCTTCTAAGACCTAAACAGCTTAATTCTTTGTTTATTAAAAAGATTTTGTTCTTTTGGCTTTGTGTAGTTTGGTTTGTTTTTTTCCTGCCACATTGATTCTGAAGGTCAAAAAACAAATGGCAGAAAAAAAAAACCATTTTGAAATGCATGACAAGAATTTTTGATTCAGCAACAAATTCAACTTTCTAAAACTATGTTGGCCAACATTTTGTGGAGCAAATTTGTTTTGCACTCAAATATGGACCAAAGGCAGGCAGTTACAATCTCTGATCCACAAATTAAACAATCCTGATTTCCCTTTTCATCTTTGAAAACGTGCTGTTGAGAAAGACATGCTAAGGTGGTTTAAAGTTACAGCGACTGCTGAAACAAATCAAAAATAGTAGGTTGAATCATCATCTTTATAGGGCAAAAAGCTAAGTATCAGCAATTTCATGTTTCAAGTTAATATAATGACCCAAACATAACAAGTTCATTTCTTCTGTCTATAAAGTTCCAAATGAATGTTCCTGATCAGTGGGAAGCTGTCCTCCAAACCACTGGTGATTATTCAGAGCTACGGTTTTTTACCTTATAGCTTCTCGATCTTCACACCTGGCTCCCAAGTTTACTGTCTGCATCAAGCTGGGCGTTGGGGGATAGGGCGAGGGGCATGGAATAGGGCATTAAAGGCTGCAGCGGGAGATTTTTATGGAACAGGCCTCCAAGTGATGTACATCACCACCACTATCATCCGTTGGAGTCACATAGCCACACCTAACAGCAAGGAAGGCTGAGGAATAGTTTAGCTGTATGCCCAGTGACTAGAGAAATTAGTTTGGTAAATGGCTAGTTGGTGGCTACCAGATTCTCTAATCCCTCCCACCGACTTCTCGCTCCCTTGGCATACATGACTCAGGGATCTTCACTTTTTTTTTTTAACCCATTTAGGGGGTCTTCAATTTTGAGTTTGAGTAATACATTTGTTCAATTTACAAGGAATTTTGAGTGTAAGTCATCCAAGTTTCCAAGCGCCTGATGAACAGATGTCCACTTTTAAATTGTTTTTAAAAGTTTATTGGGATAAAAGATTTCCATTTTATAGATGAAGAAACTGAGGCCCAGATAGGGCACGTTTTCTTGTCCAAGGACATGAATTAGTACTGTGAATGGTGAAATCAGCTCATAACAGCATTGAGGATACTAATTTATACAGTGCTTTTTGGCTAATGCAGCACTTTCATGTGCATATTTTCTCTGACCACTAGTACAGGGATCTCCCTATTCTGAGTTTGTGGCCTCTCCATCATGCCCAGCTGGTTATTAGCATGTTGCTGGCCCAGCAGATTATAGGATATAAATAGATGCATTTGTTGTCTGACCAACTCTTCCTGGAGTTGGGCACATTTACCCTTGCTAGGAACCAAGGCCTTCTCTGCTTCTTGGCTCAGGTTAGAAGGCAGGAGTTTTGAGGTCACAGAACGGCTTCCCTACACTGCTATGGCACAGCTCAGCTCTCCAGATGAGTACCAAATTGCCAAAGCTCAAGGGATGAGTTTCAGGGCGGGGACATGGGGATCAATGGGAAGCAGCTATACTTACTTGCAACTCTATTACCTGCTGAGGGGTAGGTTTCTCCTGCTGTTTTCTACTTTACAGTTTCTTCTTAACAGTAGAGGAAGGGGATGATTTCTTTTCCATGAACTCAAACTCCACTTTGTAGCTTTTCTTTTCAAAATTTCCGTATTTTTCATCTTCTATTGAGATCTTTACTTTTTGCTTCTCTGCATTCCCCCCTCTTCCAACAAGAACTTAAATGACTACATGACCTTCTTATCTGGAGGATTTGAAGTTCCCTTTGTGAAGGCCCCGAGGGCAGCAGCTGATGCATCTCCTGCTTTGTTGAGTTCTCCTGGCTAACAAGTGTCTGGCCCCTAGTGGTTGTCCCAAGTGCTTGCTGACCAAGAATGTTGTACAGATCAAACATGGAAGTTTTCTGAGACAAAGAACTCAGAATTAAAGCAAATAAATAGCATGTTATTGCTTTAAAAAATAAGACTTTTAATTACGATCATTTTCAAGCATACAGAAAAGAAAAAGAGAAAATACAATGAACATCCATATGCTCACCACCACACATTCCAACAAAATTCCAATTTTCAGGTATTAAAAAATGTTCCAACATAGAGTAGCTTGCAGTTTTCAGAATCAGAGGTATAGCTGAGGACAGAGGATGAACCAGAGCCAAGTTTTAAAAGATGGCCTTCGAGAAGCAACAAATGGATTGACAACTCTTATTGGACAGAGAACTGTAGAAAGTTTTCTAAGGTTGGAGCTCTGGAGACAGCAGCTCAGCCAAGGTCTTGATAAGCATACTGAAAACCCAGAAGACAGTGGAGAGATATAGAAGTTAGTTTAAACCAGAAAATATAAATTTACATTTTCTAAGAGAAGGGGGTGGAGTGCAATGAAGAATCAATTTTTAAGCAGAAGTTGAAGTGGCTGTCACAAGAAAATTCTTCAAATTTGCTTATCAAAATTATATACAAAATTCACCCGAGCTTCCCAATTTAGTCTAAGTTTCCAAGGTTCTTCAATAAAACAAGTGCTTCATTTTAATACAAAGAACCAGAACTCACCTCTTAGTGTTTTAAACAGTTAAGACTTTAGCACTTAAAGCTGATAGTGCTGGTATTCAACTTGGTTTCCCCACCAGCCTACAAGGAGACCACCCAAATCGACTACGATAGTTTACTAATTAGTATTCTCAGTCTATCTTGTTTTATATAAAGCTTTGACTAGATAGCACTTGGCAGCCTACAGGTCACTTTCATCAAAAATTGTTAAAAATAAAAATCTGTTAAGTCCCAAATCAATTAAGAGTCTAGGGTACTATGTGGAGTAAAATGACGACATTCTCCTGGGAGAAAAATAAACAGCCCTATTATGTAATTTTGTCTAAGGGTAGCTGCATGTACTTCATGCAGCATTTAATCAAAATAATGGAATGTATTTACATCTATGAAAATTTGTACCATTTTCTACAAACCACTGTTATGAGAGGTACACCGGACCATTATTTCTGACTTACAAATGAAAAACAAGTTAAGGATTGCTGACTTGCCCAGATAACGCGAAAAGCAAAGGTGGAACTCAAAGCTATCATTCTAAGTACTCCACCCTTTGAATGTTTCACTGAATTGGGCTTTATTTAGCACGATGCCCATCACCCACAGAGATGCCACATGAAAGTCTTACGAAAGTTGTGACTACCATGACTATATGACTGTCAATCAGGCATCTATTACAAATAAAGATCTCTTTGGTGTTCTATGTCCTACTTTACACTTCACACCTATTTATACTCATCTTGTTTTCCCTTTATCCCCCATTCTTTATTATGAGTTTCAAAAGGTCCCTTTTAGATTACTTTAGAAACAAATCAGGGTCTAGATTTAGTAATTAGTTTGTTGCACCTTTTGGAATTGCAAGCAAGTAAATAAAGATAGGACACAATTTCTTTCTTTCTGAAGAGATGCCAAAAAGTTTTGCTCACCTAATTTAAAAATTTTGAACATAAAACACATTTAAATAGAGGCAGAAAGATAGGAGAAAAAAAAAACCAACAAATTAAAACCCAAAAAGGCAAGAGTCATATTAGAGTGAGATTCTTAATTGGCCCACCTAATTAATGCCTTACAAAAGGCATTCCTCACCACCACACATTCCAACAAGACTCCAATTTTCAAATTAATGATTCACAACTCTCACTTTTCTGATATAATTATCAAAACAATATTTGTCAAATGCTAAATAAAATACAGCAAGGGCCAGATTCTCTACCTAAAATATAGAGATCACAGAACTGCCTTAAAATATAAAGAAAATATTTTTATTTGTATAACAAAGAAATTATGACATAATAAAGTTAACAGTCAATGTCAAGACACAAGTAGGTTTGAAAAGCTATAGGTGAATAGTCACTTTCATCCAACCTTTCCTCAATTATTTTAGAGAGCATCTCTGGCATATTCCTGAAACCTTAGCATGATGTAGCCAGTTGATTCAATTATGATTGCTTTCCATTAGTCTTCATTATTTTTCTTTTTTTTCTTTTTCTTCTTTTTCTCTGGGCTCTGAAAAATAACCAAGAGTGCTTTTGAAAGAGCTGTAAATGTACAGGTGAGTTATAACTTTTCCTTAAAAAAGCAAAGTAGACATATTTCTCTTGAAAACAAGTTTGAGGGAAAAGATTAAAAGTTTAAAATATAAAAATCACCTTTATGAAAGTGATCTGTAGCAAATCATATTCTCTCCCCTACTCAAAGCAAACACATTTTGTAGTAAGGATCTAGGGCTGGGAAATAGCATTTTATAATGTAAATACAACACTGTCATTTTATTTTTGCTTTCCCATCAAGAAAACCATTTTTAAAAGACTGCTCACTCATTTCTGATAGAGAGTAGAATATGGAGATCCTGACCGTGGAAATAAAATACTGGTAATTAAAAACAAACATACAGGAACCGCTGTGCTGGTGCATGGTTCTTCCTCAGAAAGCGGTTCCTCCTTAATGTGTTTCTTCTTGTCCTTTTTCTTCTTTTTCTTCACAGATATCTCCTGTTCTTCCACCACTAGTACTTCTTCTTCTTCTTCCTCTTCCTTTTCTTCTTCAACTGAATAAGAAGAGTGTAAAGATACAACAATTAACATTGTACCAGACCTCACTCCCCCCAAAACCTTGGAATCTTAGTTGTTTCCTATCATTCTGGTCAACCATCCAATGTTTATTATATAATTTTATAAATAAAAAGGTCCTTCTAACACTTACCTAGGCCAATACTATTAACTTCATAAGTAATTTATAAGCTCAGAGAGAAGCAAATTTCTCATGATCACGTGGCTATGCACAGAAATTAGAATTAAAGAAGATCATCTCATCTCATCTCATCTCCAAATCCAGTGCTTTTTGGGGAGTAGTCCATTTACATCAGAAATGATTAAGAGTTTATGCCCTGGAGTTAACAGTCCTGGGTTTATTCAATCTGTGTTGTGACCCTGAGTTGTCATTTAACCTATGTAAACTCAATTTCCTCATCTGTAAAATTTAGTAATGTCTATCTTATTGGATTATTACTAGGATTTAACGAGATAATACATGCAGAATACACAGCACACTGCTTGGCACATTTGAACAAGGATTCAATAATAGGTAGGTATCATTAAAAAGTCATTGACCAAATCTTATTTAGTACCTACATATGCCATGCCCTAGTCTAAAGAGTTGAAGATACAGCAAGACACAAGAGACAAAAATCCCTGTCCCTATGAATCTTTTATTTCAGTAGAAGTAGGGAGACAAAAAGTACATGATACACTCACTGCACAACATTTTTACATAATAGTCAGTGTTAACTATAAAAATAATGCAGGAAGAGAAACACTGAGGAGGGCGATGCGTATGACATTTAGACAGAATAGTCAGGCAAATACTTCAAAGAGGTAAGAAAGTGAATGATGTATGTATCTTGAGGGAAAATATTCCAGGTAGAGAGAAAAAAAATGCTAAGGTTATTTTGGGAGAAAGGAGGAGTTGGCAAGTTAAGGAATAACAGGACCACTGTAGCCACTACATTAAGAAATGGTGGATTTGACATGTGGTTAGATTCTGAATATACTTTCAAAGTATAGTTAAAAGGATCTGCTGCCAGAATAGATTTGGGTTGTAAGAGAAGATTCAGGTTAAAGGCCAAAGTAACCAGAATTGCCTTTTACAGGATGGGGAAAATTGTGGAGCAACAGACTGGGAGTGGCAAAGATCCATGAATGTTAAATTTGAAAAGCTTACTGGATATACAGGTGAAGACACAAATCTGGTGTTTTCAAATGTTACTAATGGGTTTAGGGAGCCCAAAAAATAGCAGCATAGGAGTTAAAGAAATGTTTTCTTCATCTAGGGCAGGAGTCCACATTTGTTGATAGTGCACTTTTAACCACTGAGCTACTTAGAAACCAAATGTTAAATCAGTCATTGCTTAAATGCCTGTTTTGCTAGACTATATGGTAGGCACTCAACACTGGTCAAGCTACTAAATGGAAATACTTGCTTACCAACTTTGCAAGACAGCCTAGTTCACTGGAGAGCACCTTTTAAATATCATTACTATGATAGCAGGCTACGCAGTATGTGTTCACTCTAGTCCATTCCACGTAACAATGAAGAAAACCACTGCTGCATCAATTCTACACTTAACTATATAACAAAAATATTTCAGTGTCTCATTTAGATACTACATACTTTTTTTCCTTTTATTTTAAGCTGATTCTCAAAACAGTTCATGCCGTGGAAACTAAAGTTTTGGTAAATTTAGTATAATATGTATTGTATTCCCACATAGTCAAAGAAATGCTTCTCACATTCCTCTGTGAAGTCAGACAAATTATATCCTAACTATCCCCAGAGAACACAATGGCTTATTAAAACAGCACTAGCTTTCAATATGGAGTGGTTTCACAATAAAGTTCTTTCCCAAAACTTACGAAGTCTGTACTTAAAGAATAAGAATATAAATGACATTTAAAAAATTCAAACTAACCTTTAATATTAACCTTGGTTTTTTTGGCCTTCTTTTCAATTACTTCATCCTCTTTATCTACCTGTTCTATCTTACGTTTTTTAGAACATGTTGGCAGTGTAGAGTCACCAGAAGGATCGTAAGTCTTCACTTCACTGAAAGAGCCAAAGAGTTTTAGAAAATCCCTACAAATATCTGCAATTAAAATAATTCTAAAAAGATTTAAAGGAAATAACATCAAAAAATACTTACAAAAACATAAAATGCTATTTCATTTTAGTGACTTTGGGGCAGTTTGGAAAACAAATAGTTTCCAAAAGGTAAAGAGGTATTAATATCTTCCACATAGCTCAATCACACTTCAAGAGAAGTGGTGAGCTAAAGGAATTCTGATTTAGTAACCAATGTAGTGACTATGGGTACAGAAAAATACTCAGCATAGAGGAAAAACAGAGAAAATCTCGTTATACCAAAGGAATATACTAGAAAGTAAAAACTGAACCAATTCAAGTTTTAGAATATAAAGTAATTCAATGAAAACTAAAACACCCCAATTAGGTTTAATATAGGAGACTTCATCATAAGATCCCAAGAGGCAGCTGAACGGGGATACATATGAATAGAATTCCTAAAACCCAATGATTGTTTTTGTTTTAACATAACAGAAAGAATAAAATTGAAGTACCTAGTGCCTAAAACGTGAACTAAATCTCATAATTGGTGTTTTAAGTACATGTGTTTGAAGTCATAGCATAATGCATGTGAACATTAAAAAATTGTACAAAACAGCTGAGGAATATTCTGTTTCTTAGTTTTTAAGCTGACTTGTAGGCTCATGACTGTTTTAATTTTTATAGGTTAAAAACATTTACAATTTAAGAAACAAAGAACCACCATTTGTCAACTAAGAACAAATCAGACTTACTTAGAAAACTCACGAAATATAAAACATTAATGCCCACACCGAATACATATGGTTTGTTTCCAAAATAAAGGAAAACCATTTTTCTGAATGTGTATATTTAAATATATGTAAATATATTTATAATTCATGTTACTGTATATTACTCTCCCTGCCCACTTATAGCATAAAATTTATTATTAAAACTCTTAATGGGGGCCGGCCAGGTAGCTTAGGTGATTGGAGTGCTGCTAACACCAAGGTCTCCGGTTCAATTCCCACATAGCCCAGTGAGCTGCACCCTCTACAGCTAAGATTGTGAACAACAGCTCTCCCTGGAGCTGGGCTGCAGTGAGCAGCGGAGGTTGGGGTAAGCTGCCATACGCTGCTGAGTGCTGCGGCTACCTTGTGCTGTGTGCCAGCCAGCGGCCAGAGTGAGCTGCTGTGTGTGGCCGACCAACTACCAACTGCCTCAGCCAGGGTGAGCGCAAGGCTCATAATACCAGTGTGGACCAGGGAGCTGTGTCCTACACAACTATACCGAGAAACAATGGCTTGAACTGGGGGTTGAGGAGGTAGAACCAAAAAACTCTTAACGGATTACAAAATTCCTAAAAGTAGAATTTATTGGTAACGACTAGAAACGTTCATTTTAATTTTATGTTTAGGTCTGAATACTATCATGCCTCCTAGCCATTTTTAGACTTTTTTCTTTCAAAAAACATAGGTTAGATTAACATTGAATGATCTTTCTTTTTGATAAATGATATACTATATAGGAACTCTGAATGACAAATATTTACTGTCAATATTTGGAAATATGTTAAATATTAAGAAAAAAATCAAAACAAATATATGTACTTATTATAATAATATAAATATGATATGTGTATATAATTAAAAACTAGAACTGAACATAGAAAACTAAGTGGCAAAGAAAAAATAAGGGAATATTGTAGTACTTCGGTTTATATTAAAAAAACTGCTGTCAACAAATTAATATTTAAATAAGCAGAAATTACACACCCGCACCCCCCAACAAACGTACTCACCTTTTATGTTCATATTTCTCCGCTTTTGCTAATGCCTTTCCTGTTCCACTTATTTTCCTTATCTAAGAAAAAGAAAATTATTAGTAATTTTCTAGACAATTTCTTTATAATATATACTCTAATATATCAATTCTTCGTAAATATAAGGGAAATTGTTAACAGCAGGGAACAAAATGAATGTATTAGTCATACTATAATGCATTATAAAATAAAGCTGTTTAACAGGTGAACTGAGTAAGTACATTAACTACTCATAATCAGTTCATTTTTAACCGGTAACATTTCTGCAATAGGCAGAATGTGTTTCTTACCCCTCTATCTTCCAAGGTCCTCAATCTGGCCTCCAATTTGGCTCTGTTTTCAACTCCCATTGCAGAACTGGAGTCTTCACCAAAAGCATCATACCGGATAGCCAAAACCGTTTTGGCTGCCAACATTCGAGAAATCTAATAGAGAACTGAAAGTTAGAAACATTCACTCTAGGATTTTTTTAAAATCAGGAATTACAAAAGTATTTTGAATCATATAACTCAAGCCAACTATATTACATTTGAATCTCTGCCACAATATAATGGCTAACCAGTTATACTGCCATCATTTTGATAGATGAAATGATCTTTTAGTAGTTCATGTCTAAAACTTGCTCAAACTATTCTTCCAATGCCCTCCTTTAGTTTCTACTCAGTGATGTTAGTTCTACACCATGAGGTCATCCAGAGAAAGTATAGTTCCCTTTTCAAGCTAATTAACATTTAATTTTATTGAACCCTTTATTTCTCCCATCACTGCTCTGAATTTTATGAACTTTTAGTCTTCTATTCAACTGTGTCCTACAAAAAAACTTGAAAATACCTAAATTTGTTTAAGCCCGTTTCCTCATCTGTAAAATAGAGACAACATTGCAAAGAGCTATTATTTTTTTTATAATTCATATATGTTGATGTTAAGTTGGTTTCCTGCCACAAAGAATACTTTTGATGTGCCACCCACCCAACCCCACCAATGGGTAAATTCTAGGAAAATACCAACACACTGAAAGAAAATACTTTAACAGGACCAATAACACTTTCTTCAAACCATTTCTTTCAGTATACAAAGTACTTTTTAAAGAAGTCATCATTCTCTATTTCAAGAGGAAAAAAATAGAAAAGATTTATTGCATACTAGAAAGCATGTGGAAAATGTATTATTGTTTGGAGAGAAAAAAGGCCTACTTCAGGAAAACTGTAACTCACCTTTCCTTTGTGTTTGGGACTTGTCTGGCCTACAAGTGAAGCATGATAAATGAGCCCATACTTAGGGGTATCTCGTCTAGACTTTAGAGCTCTGAAGAGTGCCTTTTCTGCTCCAAGAATCTGAACTGTAGAAGCTGCATGTTTGGCCAAATTCAAAAGAGAACCTTCAAAACAAAAGAAGTAGTTACAATGCATGCACTGTCAAGTATTTGAAAAGTTCCGAGCATTAAACACAACACCTACCAGAGTAAATAAAAATCGGATGTAATACAGAATTCTATAGTTTGCAATTCCCTAAAAATCCTCATGCCTCAGCATTTGTAATTATTCCATTAGTACCAAAAGCAAGTTTGTGATATGTATGACAAACTGAAGATTAAGCTTATTCAATTTTACTTATTTTAGTAAAAGTATTACTATCTTACACTCCATTAGCATACCACAGGATATAAACGTATTTACAGACATCTCTCAATCTAGCCCCTATTTTTGAGATGTATTTTGGATATCAAATATTCTGCTGCTTTAGGTATGAAAAAAACCCATACAAAGAAATGGAAACTTATTAGGACAACTTGATAGTAGAACTAAGCAATAAACTCCACACTTTATTTACCTCTGTTAAGATATGAATGAGGAAATATGCTTATTAAGTACACTAATTAGATATACAAAATTATTGCTTTGTTAGATTTGTTACATAGATTTTCTGTCAGAAAACACCCCCAATATTAATGCGGTCACTAAACCATTAGATATACATGTTTAAAATTCAACAAACACACATTTCTGCTTATCCCTGCATCTCTCACTTCTATTAAGTTCAGCTAACCTATGAAATTTTGGATGTAGACAACAAAACCAGCCTAGATAATTCCAATCTTGCAACCGAGGGTATCTGAATGGCATATTTGACCAATGAAGGAGCTATTCTGAACACTTTGCTGTAGATATATTAAGATCTGTGATGATTACAATGTCTCCAGTAATCTAATGAACTAGTACCTCATTGTATCTGCAGGTATGTGATTTACAGTATTTCTTAGCAGCTGTCATTGTATCACCATACACACGCATTGTTTTATTATAAATCTTTTCAAAATATTTTTGTATGCCAACTCTTATTAAAATATAAAATAGTATATCCAATAGCAAAACAGATTCTCAAGCAAGCGTATATAGAATCATGCATCACATGACATTTTGGTCAATAGACCACATATACAACAGCAGTATACCATATAGCCAGGTGTATAATAGACAATACTATCTCTATGTTTGCACAATGATGAAATTGCCTAGTGCATTTCTCAAAACATTTCCCCATCATTAAGCAGCATGACTGTCTCGACTGTTGTGATTTTTTAAAAATATTCAAATTTTAATGAGTTTTTATTATAAAATATTAACTGATTTCATCCTCCTACTTTCACCTGATTATTGTAATTAAGCACAACAAACTTCTGACAATGGACAAGTGTCTCAGAAGAGGTAGTGACTAAAGATGCCTTCATTATCCAAAAGGAATCAGGCATACAAATAAAAATCATCATTGAACACTTGGTCCTCCGTCCTCACTCATATACCATTTACTTGTTTCTTTAACAACTGTAGCTAAAGATTTTTAAAAATCCTTGTTAGAAAACAATAATTCTATCCATGTTTACAAATTACATTAAAATTATCACCTGCATGAGCAATAAGCCGTGCTCCAACTAATTCCCCAACCATGACTGTAACATTGGGTGCAATGGCCATCATTCGATTTTGCAGGTATTCATAGAGCTGGGTTCTATATTCTGAGATTTCAATCACCTAATATAAGAAACAAAATAAATAACTCATAAATGATTAAGAGTAAAAATAGCATAAAATTCACGTCTAAAACTAAATTATTGTAGAGCAGTTGTGCAACCCTGGGAAAACTGATCATTTCTTACCTGTTCTTATAAAAGGGTTGTTGGGAAGATTTTATTAGATAATGTATGTAAACAACCCAATACACTGCCTAAAATGTTAGCCAATATTACTGTTCTTTTTAAAAACCTCAGGGATGGCTGGTTAGCTCAGTTGGTTAAAGCATGGTGCTGGTAGCACCAATGTTGCTGGTTTGATCCCCGCATGGGCCACAATGAGCTGTGCCTTCCTTTAAAAGAAAACCAAAAACCCTCCAAAGAGTAGACATTTGTCATCCTCTCTGATTCTTGCATAGTTATCTCCAAATGAGGAGTAAAAATATCACCACAGGCTACAAACGTGTTAGAATTGCATAACTCAAGCTATACTTCTCTGCCTTCTTAATGGATTTGTAACTCATAATTCACACAATGCAACAATACAAATAAACTAGTACTCATAACTTCATTTTAGCATATACTTCCCTTTCAGTATATATTAGTAAATCAAGATGGCATCAGATGAGGTAGTGACTGAACACCTTCATATTTATTTATCAGGTAAACAATAAGTTTAAAAATCATCATTGCCACCAGAAAATGATTGTTACAGAGTTGGTACCACAACTAGTTTCCTTATGTGTATAGTTTACCTGAGTGCAGAGATGCAGAATATTGCAAATATCTTCTTCTGAAACCTCTGTGCCCATAGATATCTCTGCAGCTGCTTTGACTTCGGCTTCAACTTCTTCTGGCAGTAATTCAGAAAGCTGAGCCGAGGCATAATTCTTCCTATCACCTATAGAATGTGTGCAGAGAATGAAGAAAAATCACTCCAACAAATTATATAAAATCCACCAGTCAAAACTAAAAGTAAAGATAAGCCGATGAAAATGGTGCCTAAACAAAACAAAAAGTGAACAAGTTTCACCTAGTAATTTTCCTTATGTAACGGCTTAATTATAGAGATTAAAATCTCTCCCCACTACCTCCCTCCAAAAAACCAGACACACATACACACACCACCCCATGAAATACTGTAATAGATAATTTGTAATTAAGATTATACTGAAACTTGGGCCAAGAATTGTTGGGGTGGTAATGTGATAATATAGTGTGAGCCAACTAACTCATATTCAGTAATAATAGTCAGGTTCCTCTACTAATAATATTACTGTATTATTAGTATAGAATATAATACTAACAGTATAGATAGCAATATTACTTTTGATATTCTTATTAATATATTTCAGGATATCCCCCAAGTCTATAGGTGTCCCTATTAATGGGGGATTCCCTGAGGCACATTCACATGAATGTGAGAAGCCAGTTTAAGAAAAAGCAAGTTAGAGCCATGTTCTATTGCATGGGCCATCAAAATCAAACTTTAAGTTAATTTTGTTTCTGTAATGTGACAGACATTGATATAGCTATAGGTATACTCCTAGAACAATGTAAATTGTAAAAAAATCTGGGAAGTTTGGTAAGAAAAAAATTTAACTCATGTTTTAGGATGCAAATAAATTATTTTCAATGCCTTAAAGTTACTCACCAACTTTCTGTAAACATTTGCAGTATGTCAAATTATCTGAAATAATTTTTCCTAATTCGGGGAAATGCCAGCCATACCACTCTCTACACCGCATAATGTAGTTGTTTAGTTCTTTATCTAAGTCATCCAACAAGGCTGCAGCAGATTACAATGAAAAAACAAAAAACAGGAACTTATTCATCACTTTAACCATTTTTAAATGTATACATTTCAGTGGCTTCAAGTACATTCACAATGTTATACAACCATTACCACTATTCATGTCTAGAACTCTTTCATCATAAATTGAAGCTCTATATCCACCAAACTCCTTCCCATTCCTACCTCCCCCTAATCCCTAGTAATCTCTTCTACTTTCTGTCTCTAAATTTACCGATTCTAGGAATCACACGATATTTGCCCTTTTGAGTGTGGCTTACTGCACTTAGCATGTTTTAAAAATTCGTTCATGTTGTAGCATGCATTAGACTGTCATTGTTTTAAGAATGGATATTTCATTGTGTGTATATACCACATTTTGTTTATCCATTCATCTGTTAATGGGTGTTTCTGCCTTTTGGCCATTGTGACTAATGCTATTATAAACAAGGGTGTATATAAGTATCTCTTTGAATAAATGCTTTCAATTCTTTTGGGTATATACCCAGAAATCCCATTTAAGGGGATTTTTAAAAATGGAAATCGTTTAAGACTGATGTTTCAAAAAAAAAACAAACAAAAAACAAAAAAACCCCACAAAACACATCACTTAATGATATGGGAGAATGATTTATTATAAAACCAAGTGAAAAAACCAAAACACAACACAATACAGATCCCACTCATGGTTTTAGCATTTTTTTTTTTCATGGAAAGACAAATGAATTGATTTATATAGTATAATTCACATTACTCTTAACTAGTCAAATTATGGGTAGTTTTCCCTTTTTCTAGTCTGCATTTTTCACTTTACTTACTTATTAAAAGTTCTAGCTAATTCCATTCTTTCCATCAACAGACAGAATTATAAAAGGTACAGTTTTAATAGTAGGAAAAAACCATGTGGAATAGTCAGAATAGACTTCACAGTACTATACTTACAAATTGCCTGAACAATCATGGTATCCACTTTATCAGCGCTAAATTTCAATCTGTATCGGGATAAGCTGAGGAGAAGGCAGAAAATAACAAATTACTAAGACAGCATCTATAAAAATCATTGCATTTATATTAACATCTGAAACTCTTTACCCAAATCCCTCCTTTAGAGCTACATTTAAAAAATATTTTCTACGTGGAAAAATCAGTTGAACAAGAATACATAAGATCAGAAAATACACATTTAGCAAGAAATAATACATCTGTCCTGCTATAACCTATAGTTCTGTAACATTAATTTATGAATGACAATTAGGATAATGCTGTGTAGTGCAGGTCATGTTGGTTCACAGATGATTTTTGCAACATATTAATGCTTTATACCAGCAGGTATGAAAAAACAACAACACTGTAACACTTGAAAACAGAAAGCCATGAAGAAATAATACTGTATACAAGGGTTTCTTAATCTTGGCACTATTAACATCATGGACCTGATAGTCTGTTGTGGGGGACTATTCTGTGCATTGTATGATATCCCACTCTGTGACAACCAAAAATGTCTACACATAACCAAATGTCCTCTTAAGAGATATCTGATTGCCTACCACTGTTGTACACAGTGCCAATTAATCACAAGTTTGAATCTTGACCCAGTTTAGCTATTTGTTCCCTCAGAAATGCTTATTACCAAGTTCTTCCAGACATTTATGCATTTTGCTTGTCTAAGTTAGCAGAGCTTTAGTTTTCCATCAATCTATGCTCAATATTTTTTGTTCAAACACACCTACCTATTTACTATCGTATTCTTTTAATATAAGTTTAACATCGCTTTTACTGTATTAACATTTTTTAGTTTTTTTTTTATTATTATTGGGGAAGGGGAACAGGACTTTATTGGGGAACGGTGTGTACTTCCGGGACTTTTCCAAGTCAAGTTGTTGTCCTTTCAATCTTTAGTTGTGGAGGGCGCAGCTCAGCTCCAGGTCCAGATGCCAGCTGTTAGTTGCAGGGGGCGCAGCCCACCATCCCTTGCAGGAGTCAAACAGTCGAACCGGCAAGTTGGTGGTTGAGAGCCGCGCCCCAACCAAGCCATCTGGCCACCCAGAAGCTCAGCAGCAGCTCATTAACTTCATTCTAGTTGTGGAGGGCGCAGCTAGCTGGCCCATGTGGGAATCGAACTGGCAACCCCGTTGCCCAGAGCTCGCCCTCTAACCGTACAGCCACCAGTCCACCCCTCTACGGTTGTTTTTGATAGTGCTCTGGTTACAAAGTTGCATAGGTATTGAGTAGTTTACCCTTAAAATTATTTTTTTCTTCATAAGCTATTGATTTAGTGCAACTTCACATAATGTCAAGCTTTTCAGAAACATAACTACAGTATAGAAGAAATGCCTGTTCTAATCTAATAGACCTCTGATTAAATATGATAGGTCAATGTGCTTCTCTTTGAATTATAAAAACGCCACAAAAATCAGAGCAAAACAAGCAAGTCTCTCTTACTATAAGAGGAGATCATGGCAGATGAGAAAATGTGGGGACATGCGAAGTAGATGGAGTAGCAAATGATTTAGCAGAGATTAGAGAAAAAAGAGAAAGCCCAAGAATTGTGGGATCCAACATTACAGGGGTAGAAATGCCTATGGTGAGGTTTAGAGTCCAGGCAATGGCCTCCTTACCTACTGGCTGTATTGACTTTGGGCATTAGCTTCCTCAGCTGTAAAATGAGGGTACTACTACTACTGATTGCTACAAGAATTAAATTAGTATGTATAACATGCTTAGAACAGTGCTATATAATTGTTGATTAAAAACTAAGCTGACTTGGGGCAGCCAGTTAGCTCAGTTGGCTAGAGCGTGGTGTTCTTAACAACAAGATTGCCGGTTTGATCCCCACATGGGCCACTGTGAGCTGCACCCTCCACAACTAGATTGAAACAACTACTTGACTTGGAGCTAATGGGTCCTGGAAAAACACAAATAAATAAAAGTTAAAAAAAAAAAAAAGCTGGTTTTATTTTTCAGTAAATCTCACCTGTGTGCCAATCCAAGACACATAGCTGCCATTTCGCGTGGTTCTACCCCAGGGATTAAGCCATCCATCTGTGAACGAATTCCTCTCATAAGTTCATTAACAAGAGGACTGTGGATGCAACTGAGATTCAGCTTTTCCTATAAAAACAAGAACATTTGTATTAAATAAAGAAATAAAAGTTTCCTGTAATCATTAAATATTCAGATAGCACTGAATACACATATTTCTCAATTTCATAAAAAGCAGTTTCTAGTGTTTGTGGGGAAAACGTGTCACTATACTGTTGGTGGAAATCAAAGCTGGTGTAAGTTTTTTGGAAGATATCTTGTCTACATGAATCAAAAGCTGTAAAAAGATACCGTTTAACCTAGTAGTTTATTTTGTTGGTTTGAGAGATCTTTTACTGTGACATTTAGCTTCTTTTTAAAATTACGAAGGTAATACACACAGATTTTAACAGTACTATACAGAAGGGGAACTGAATAAAAAGCAAAATTCTGCGTCGTAGGCCCTTTTGCTACAGATAAATAACTGTTTGAATCCCTTAAGTACTTCCAAACACATACGTGTTAATATGTATGTGTACAAACATACATAAATCTTCATAAGTACAGTTTAAGTTTTTACACAATAAATTTTGTTCCCCACACCTGCTTGTGTCCCACTGCAATGTATTTGCAATACTTTCATACAAATCTCCAGTTCATCAAATGCATATAATGATAGGCACACAACAATGTACATATTGTATCATGTTTAAGAATCAAATAATTAGGACATATGTGATTAATAGTGTAAAATCTTTTTAAAGAAAAAAATTAAAGATACTCAAACCCACTATTCAGCAATTTGTTTTCTGTGTGTATGTTTATTATACTAAAAGTTAATGTTTTTAACAGAAAAATATAAACTAACATTTGTGGGCACTTCAAAGGCTGAAGATAAGAGATTGACACCATCACAGGAAACTACATTACCTGATAGTATTAGAAATAATCTATTTAAACAAATTTCTTAAATTTTAAATCCTGGCTTTAAAATCCCTCAAATCGCCTTAGGGCTTTCCTACCTAAAAAACCTACAACATAATATAATCCTTACTTCAAGAATCCAAAATCAAACTGTCACCACTGGCTCTCAAATTGTTCTACGTTTCATGTTTGGAGGCCTGTTTTTCCACTTTCCCTCCACGTTTAATTTCTAGCAATCTACTTCCTACTAAAATTTCCTAATAAACACATACACTAAAAAAGAAATGTCATGACCCCATTTGTGTTGGGGGGAAAAAAATGAGGTTAAAACAAAAATATGGCAGGGTATGTATAAAGTGTTAACAGATCATCTCTGCGGGACAAGGTTAAAGCTATTTTTTAAAATCACTTTTTGGTGTATTTGTATTTTCTACAATCAACATACGTATGCTTAGTCCTGATAATCACATTGGAAATCAATTATCTAGCCTAGGAAAAAAAGATCAAGTATGAGAACTTATGATAAACAACTCATCACAAAGGCTGGGCTATGCAGTCACTATGCTGAGCTCTTATTAGCAGGCATGAAAGAAAATCATAACTTTACCTTTATGACTCCTCCTAGTTTAGCATCAGCTACAGCCAGGGGCTCATGGGCTTCTTTCACTATTTTCTTCAGAACTTTCTTCAGCTGCTTATTGATTTTGCCCTCCATCAGAGCAGTGAATGCTTTTCAGAAAAAAGGAAAACAAGAATTAATTCTCAAATTTTTAACTGTAAGAGCTTAAGATCTTATTTAAATTTTTAAAATAAAGCAAAATAAACATTTCCTTTCAAAAGGGCTGAATTTAACATTACTTCTGCAATGAAATGATAAATGTTAAAATGTTTTACAAATTACACATTTCATAATCTCATCTAATCTTGCCACCCTGATTTCCACTCCAGACCAGGAGTTAAAGCAGATCCAGTATCCCTACGCCACATGAACTGAGAGCTAGAATCATAAAAGGCTATAAACAATCTACTTGGGAATTGGGAGAGGTAGGGGAAACAACCACCCAGACTGGCCTGATGCTCTGGATTGTGACAAAACCTAAAATCCTGTCAAAAATCTAGTAATAAGAAGTGTATACATTCTGGAGGTTCTGCTGCAGTGCAAGCACAACCGAGTGCTAATCCTTGACCCAGAGGAGTCATCAGGCCTATGCGTGTAAACCTCCAGTGAGCGAACTTCCTACCAAACATAACCTATTCAATTTTGGGACTGTTTTCATTTGGACAAGTTCTAAATCTGCTACTTATAATCCCCACGCTTTCTTCAACCCACACTTAAGATTTTCTGGACCCACCTGGATTAACAATTCTATTTGTTTGGGTTTTAGCTGAATTTAAAGTATGCGTGGCAGGAATAAAGTCTGTCATGACTTCTAAGGCCAAGCGTTTAATCATAATCAGCTGGGTGCTTGCTCTTTCCTCCTGACTACATCTCCATCCATCCGAATTACAACTCCATTTTATCTGTTATCTGTGAAGATGAAAGGTGCAAAGACCACCTGGCTACCACACAGTTCCAAGAAAAGCTTCCACACTCTAAGGAACTAAGATTCAAGCTATTTTTGCTGGTTTTTAACCTTGTACACTTTGTACAACATTGACTCCGTATAACGCACCTTTCTATTAAGAGTTGTATTTTTCTTAAAACTTGTTAATCTTTCATAATTAAACACTTGTATTCAATTTCCTGCTCCTACTTTTCAATCTTCCATATCTCTTTTTGTACTTTAACCTTGTGTTCTCCTTTATTTAAAATTTCTTAAAAGTAAAACTTTCTACCCTAGATCTATTCTAACATTTACAAACATTTATCTCCCCTTTATCAAGTCTGTTAATTACTGTTGACATGTATTTTTAAAAGACGGTATACAGAGACAGTGACGGGGATAAAGGGAGGCTGAGTCTTTGACTTGTTTTTTCTACTGGACACTGCTGAGCAGCCCTTAGTAGTTTCCCACTTATCCAGATGTAGGCTAGCCAAATTTTACTGTGGCTATTTGAAAAACCTGTAACTTGAAAATTCGACCAAGAGTAAAAATAAACCTCTCCATGCAAATGGCATATTTGAACTTCTGGGACCAATATAAATTCTTGACATCACACCCCATCAGACTCTTTCTTAGGCTATACAATTTAAAATGCATACTCTGGCACGTACAGCTACTGAGTTTTGGTTCCGTCATGTCAAAATTGCCCTATAAACGCAGTAGGTAATAAGGTAACGTTCAATTTTTTGGTAAAGAATAGATGGGAAAAGGCATCGCAAAAGTTTCTATGATCAGATTATTGATAGAGCTCACTACTTTCATTCATTTACTCCAAAATATGTATATATGTGCTAGAATCTAAGAATTTAACAATAAACAACATAGTCTC
Organism: Rhinolophus hipposideros; assembly: GCF_964194185.1. NCBI lineage: Eukaryota > Metazoa > Chordata > Mammalia > Chiroptera > Rhinolophidae > Rhinolophus > Rhinolophus hipposideros. Next base: position 72,054,327 of record NC_138052.1, on the reverse strand, counting down.
TGCCCTCATGAACTTAGAGACAGAGGGAGAGGGTCAGAGGGTTCTCACCTGGTATGGCATTTCACTCATTTATCTTACATTATTTTAAGGAATATACCAAAAGCTTGGTAGGAAAATGAGATACCTCCCGAGCCTCAGTTTTATCACCTGTAAAACAGTGATACTATCATCTACCTCACAGGATTGTATCAAGGATTAAATAATTTTGGAGTGGTGAGCACAAAATCTGACAATCACTGTGTAATCGATACATTAGCTATATTAAAAACCTTCATGTTTTGGTAGTAGAGGTGGGACTTGTACATTTAATAGTTTAATAAGGACTGGTTAGAAATATACCAAAAAGCAATTCAAGAAGCCACTTGGGATCGGGGGTGTAGCACTTTACAACTCCAGGAGCTGTTCAAATCAGTCTATGTGAACAATGAGCCCCAGAGCTGGAGAATAGGTAACACAATCTTCCTTGGGATTTTACCAAAATTCTACCCATATTTAATTTTAAAACTGTGATTAACAGAATTATCCTTTAAAAGTCTCCAGACAAAAATTACAATAGTTGTGCTTTATGGCTCTATGATGAGGCTTCAATTACTGACGGCTGAAGCAAACCTAGAGCTATTTTTAAAAATTGGCCCACTGTTGGGTCTTCCTTCTTATCTCTTTGCCAACATTGGGGTGGCCCATTAATAATAAAATATAATTCCTAATTTTCACAAGAAAACTATCCCTTCTCCTATGGCTGATAAAATTATTTGGGTCTGTCAAATTCTTGCCTAATTTTAAGCCATATTCTTCCATATGGCCCTTCATTTTCAAATTATACCACCAAGTAGTTGGCTGATTTGATATAGAATTTAAGCAACTGAAAATTTATGATTAGGGTTTGATATCTGGCCTTGTTTTCCCCAACATTAAAAAAAATCCAACTGCCTACTGAAGCCAAGCCTAGTTAATAAACCGTATTATTATTATCCCACCATAAGGACTAGTTGGAGGATGAGTCATCCATTCTTCTAAATCATTAAAATCATGCCCCCTTTAAGTAACAACTCTCATGCCTGTTGCTTTTATATTAAAAAACACACACGCACAAACCTGTATTAGTATTCCTAAAACTTGTAATAAGCTAAAAATGCACCCCTGATGAGCTGTTTTATTAATATTTCAACTATGAATCCTGGCTATTCTCAACTTTACCCTTGGATGAAAATGATCAGAGCTGTGTGCTTGACCACATTACCTTGGTCCCTTGTAGAACAGCTTTTACTGAATTGTGCTTTAGCATTATGCTGTTGGTTTCCACAGGGAGATCAACTTAACCACTTCTCAGCTCTCATCACATGTGGGGAAAAACCAGCCCTATGGTGAAAAAAGCTAACTCAATGTTGTCTCAGTGGTAGTGACGAATATGTTAGATCACTAAAATTCAGTTTCAAAAAGAATGCATCATTGACAACATTGAATAAGGTTAACTCAGGCAACTGAAGCAAACTTTTTAATAAGAATAACAAACTGCCAAGAGTAAAAACAGAAAGGTAGTCTTTGACTTTACCTGCTAATGCTTCTGCTGTATCCTGAAATTTCTCAAAATGTTTTAGCTTTACTCTAGAATTAAAGAAAAAAAATGTTATGGGTGCATACTGATTTCTGCAAAAGCCACATATTTAAAAAACAGTGTTAGACTGCTTGTAAAGCATACACCAATAAAAGAAACTTTCCTGCCATTGGATATCGGGGCGAAAAATTAGATATTCTTTATGAAAGAACCAGTTTCTCTAAATGTTAGGCCAATAATGTTTGGACTATTATAGAGAAGACTAGGTTTTGAAGGAAGCATAGAACAGTAGCAGAGAGGCTTGCTACCCCATCCAAATCACAAGAAACACTGAAGCTTGAGATGCATAGCTTCTGCTGCTTAAAACCAGGCACAGAGACGCCTTTTACTATACAGCACATGGTAGAAGTGGCCTAAGAAAAGGTTGAAGAGTCCATTTTAGGTCAGGAATCTCATGACATTTGATTTGCCCATCCCATACAAATGCCATTAACAATAGTTTATTGTCAGATCTCATTCCTGTCACTCTTATTTTATCCCCTCTTCCCCATACATTATGTGCAGGGTAACATCATTTTATATCGAAACAAATACACACGTTAATTCATTGTCGTCTCAGTGGTAGTGACGAATATTTGTGTGAGATCACTTAGCTTCAGTTCCAACAAGAATACATCATTGACAACAATGAATCAAGTTAACTCAGCCAGTTGAAGCATACAGTCCTTTACAAAGGAAAACCAGCCTTCAATTCGGTCTAAAATAGTGTTATTAAGCTTAAGCTAAGTTTTCTTACCTGGTCAGAGAACACCCTGGTGGGCCCTTAAATACACATTTAACAAAGATCTAAAGAAAAAGTAATAATTTCATCTTATTCTGCATTACCCCACCCCCATTTGTACCCTTTGAGGTGGCATGTGTTCTTATCTCTCTGTACTTGCATAAATACACATACAGATGTAGAACAACACAGCAAAAATGGGATCACACTATATAAACTCTGGAGCATGGTTTTTCTCAGTATATCACGGACCTCTCTCCAGGACAAGAGATCTGCAGATACGGCTGGCCCGGTGGCTCAGGCGGTTGGAGCTGCATGCTCCTAACACCGAAGGCTGCCGGTTCGATTCCTACATGGGCCAGTGGGCTCTCAACCACAAGGTTGCTGGTTTGACTCCCACAAAGGATGGTGGGCTGTGCACCCTGCAACTGGACCTGGAGCTGAGCTGAGCACTCCACAACTAAGATTGAAAGGATAACAACTTGACTTGGAAAAGCCCTGGAAATACACACTGTTCCCCAATGAAGTTGTTCCCTTTCCCCAATAAAATCTTAAAAAAAAAAAAAAAAAAAAAAAGATCTGCAGATACACTACAATTTATTCAATGATTCCATTATTCATGGCCATTTGACTTATTTCAAATTTTGGGTTTTTGCCACTACAAATGCTGCAATTCTGTATTTTGTTTCTCTAATTGCTTAGTATGACATTTCTTTGGGTTCAAAACTTTTAGCAAGCTTAAGTAGTTTCCTTCTATTCTTGCAAGTTTTTATTAGCACTAGCGGATGAATTATCAAATGACCCAAGGACATAACACAAATTATCCATAATGTATCAAGAGCTCAGTTAGGTCCTTCCTAGGAGCACACTCACCAAATGGGCTATTCCAAAAGGTGATTCCCAGAGAGTGAAAGAGCCATCTTGTATCTACCTTGAGGGAAAGTGAGCTCTAGCTCTCTCCTCCACCACTCATTCCTTAAGTTGGGCATCAACGTTATACTCATCCAGAGACCTTGGGGAATTCATGTATACCTTTCTAGTGATTTACTACCTAGTTATCACTCCAGAAGAAGCTAAGAGGTAGAAGTCAGAAAGCATAAACAAACTGCAAATTAAGTTAAAAAATATTAGACTATCACTAACTTAGAGAAACTAAAATTAAATCAATCAGTAGTAGCCCATGCTTTTGACAAGTATTACCTTTAACAGAAATTTATATTTAATTCACAATCAACTTGTGTTTTCAAATATCTTACAAAACAGTAATTTTGTGGTGCTGTCCAATTTAGTCTGCAACTAATAGAAATTAGTTGGGATAACCTATGCTCCAAACAAGGAACCTATTAATTAGGCTCATATCAATATTATTCCTGAAATAGATTTCAAAACAAAACGTTATGAATATAACATATGAATCCGGGGAAAATGTACAAAGAACATCTAAATTCTTAGTTTCAAGATGACTTACATTTTATTTGCTTTCTCTGGAGTTTCAAATTCTTTCCACAAACTATCAACCTCTTGAAGTTTTTTCTCATTCAAAACCTGTAATAAATATATAAATATTAATTTTGTTTAAACGACATAGTTTAGGCATGTATATATAGCTACATTCCTCAAGTACAACTGTACATGTAAAATGAGGATGGTAGAAGCTGTAATTCTCTCTGAAATAATGCCCCAGTGTTTTTACCCAGCACAAATTCTTGGTCAAATCAATGGCTCAAGTACAACTGTACATGTAAAATAAGGGTGGTGGAAGCTACTTTTCTCTCTAAGATAATGAAACAGTATTATAGAACATTTAATAGCTAGACAAAATTCAGATCTAGTTGGGGGTCTTTGTTGAAAACTTTTCTATTTTTAAGGAGACCTTAACCCCTTCAAAAAAGATCACATTCATACAACATCAAAAAGCTTTCTTTAGAACACTTTTAAAAATATGTCATTATTTTACACTATTAATTAAACTGACCCGTCAACAATTTTAAGATATCCTAATCTCAGGGATATTAAATATAGAGAAATATGGATTTTAGGATTGATCCTACCCTAATATTTGAGTATTTGACTTATCACATAGCGTACCGGTGAGGGTATAGAGAAATAATTTTTATTCACTCTTAATTTAATGAAACCAATAATCTCTTGAAGATAATTTGGCAGCAGTCAACATAAAATATGGATATCCTATCCTATACGATCAATTGTAAGACACATCCTCAAGTAAGAAAATTAAAAATGCAAAGGAAAAAAAGGTGCACTTTTAATCGATGAAACAGTCATTAATACTTAGGGATATATTCTTCAAAACTTTCTGTGATTTTATTTATGCACTTTTAGTAATCACACTACACACTTAGCATATCATGGACGTAATTCTACGTTTTAACAACCTAGAATTGTAGTGTATGAATATACCATCACTTACGCCTTGTTTATTATTAAATATTTGTTATTTATAATTTTTCCTCATCCTTCAGAAAACATTTTTGTATGCATACATGTTGCATGTCTATAGAACTACTGAAATGGAGTTAATTAATCATATAGGATATGCAAATCTTATATTGACAGAGGCTACCAAGTTGCCTTCAAGAGATTCTATTAGCTTCACTCAAATCAGCAGTGAATAATAGTGCAATCACAGACAACTCCAATGAGAGGAAAAATAAGCAAAGCCAGCTTTGGGTTAATTACTATTTTATTAGTTTTCTTAAAAATAACAAGTAAATGTAATAAGTGCAAATAGAAGTGTACTTTCTGGTGAGGATGCGGAGAAAAGGGAACCCTCATAAACTAATGATGGGATTGCCAAATTGGTGCAACCACTATGGAAAACAGTATGGAGGTTCCTCAAAAAAAAAAAAAAAATCAAAAATAGAACCTGGTCTTATTTTACTATATTTTAAAGTTCCCGGTCTTATAATGTAACAGAATATAATACGGGGTCTCATATTAATTTTTGCTCCAAAAGACGCATTAGAGCTGTCAGGTTAGATCTTATTTTCGAGGAAACACAGTATGTACAGTGCCAGGTGGAGACTAGATTAATAGGGGAGATTGCTTCATAAATTACATAAATGTCTAACTACTATGCTGCACACCTGAAACTAATATAAGACTGAGTATCAAATGTAATTGAAAAATAAATAAAAACAAGAACGTATATATATTTTATAATGTCAGAGGAGAAACTTGAGGAGAATAAAAAGTGAAAAGCTCTCCCAAATCAAATCAACATTTTGGTATGTACCATTCCAGACTTTCTACACCCACGCGAGACAGTTTTTGATTCACAATTAGAATCATACTATACTCATCTTACCTAGCTTTATTTCTGCTTTATATATGAAACATTTGTTTTTCATTACTGTATTCATATATTTATAGAGCTCAGAAGAGTGCCTGGCACGTGGATTGCACTCAATTTACCTCATTCTTCCTAACATTTCAATTCTGTAGCATCCCACTATTCAAATGTCCCGTTGTTCAAACATTTCTGTGCTGATGAACTCTTTAACTTCAATTTTCCCTAGTAAAACAACCTACTCAATTTGATTACTACCAGCCCAGATGTCTCCTCTAGACTTCAAACTGGAAATGACGATTGCATTTCCATGTCTAATAGACGTCGCAAGCCTCACATAGCACCGACCGCAACTTTTTAGCCTCCCTCTCAAACCCAACAACCTGTTGCTCTTCTTTTCCTCATCATCACGCACCCACTTACGTAAACCAAGGACCCACACACAACCCATCAACCAATCCCATCAGGTCTACCCTGAAAATTCTCCCGATATTTCCCTTCAAACCCACCTTAATCCAAGTGATTTTATTTTGTCTAGATTACTACAAAAACATCCCTGATTCCTATCTTGCCCTATAGGAATCTATTCTCCACACAGCACAGCAACTGTATTAAAAGACCAAGTGGATCACTCCTCTTCCTAATACCTTTCTCATTCTTCAAAACACTCAAAATAAAACCCGAACTGCTTAGCATAGCCTGTAAAACCTAATACGGTTGCTGCCCACCTTTCTAACCGAGCCAATACCTCTAACCCAGAACTCGGCACCCCAAACGGCGGGACCACGTGTTCACCGAAGCACGCGCCTCCCTGGCCCAAAGCCTTCCCCTGCAGAACAGAGGGACACAAAAGGCACCCACGCTATTCTGAGCAGTGTCGTCCTCTCCTGAGGTCTTTCCTTCTCTTCGCCTGCCCAACACCCACCTTCCCCTCCAACGACTCAATCTCCCACCTACCTTAAAGATGGCGTAGCCGACGGACGTTTCAAACAGCACTAACATGGTGAGGCCGGCTCAAGGTGCTGCGCGGCCCGCCGCCAGCTCCTGTACGTGTGGAAAAAGACCAAATGTGTGGCCCTCCCCTAGGACCGCAAGGCCGCGGCTGGACCAGCAAAACCGCGCACGTCTTCCAGCAAAGAATCAGACACGCTGCCTAAAGGTTCCACCCTGCACGGGGTGCAAAACGTGTAAACGCGACTCCTTCTCCAACGCTTCTGGGAGGCGACAGCACTTCCGACGGATGACGTGCCGCCGAGCAGGGCGTCACTTCCGCAAAATTCCCGCCAGAGGAGACCACCAAAATATCGCGAGATTTCTTAGGGCACTAAACGAGGTTTCCCGCTTGTAACTTGAGCAAAGATCTACAGGAGGGAAACTTCGCTATTATTATTTTTTTAATTCACATATACGATATATTTTACCTTGAGAAAAATGCGGAGCTGTGTCGGTGCCTGTCTGCCTCAGGCATATGGAATGTGGGAAATGCTAGCGGCTAGACTCTACTCCTGTCTTGAGATGAAATCCTCAAAAAGACACCATGATTGTTACTCTTATCTGCGAACACTCCTGGCGGTTCTCCTCTCTCTGGCCAAACCGATTTTTTGCACAGGTATCTTTCAGACATATCTGGACCTCTCCCATTTTTTCTGCAATGACTCGAGGTTATGAATTTAGACTTGGTGTTTTATTCTTAGTGTAGTTTCCTTTTCTGATAACTTTCAGTCTCAATGACTGATTTAAATACCTCAGTGCTTCCACAAGTCTGGCTTCCAATAAAAGTAAAATTTCTTTTCCTCACTTCCCAGGCCCTATATGCAGATCGCCTGTAGACATTTAAGTTGCCACCTGGTGGAAGGTATGGAACACTATGGAAGTTGATTGTAAGCAGCTCTGCAATCTGGGATCAAGAGGAATGAAAACGCTGAATTGAGGAACAGAAAAGATGAAAGTGGGGGAAGATCCAGGGATAGGGTACTTTAGGGTACGGACAAGAGCATGGTTGATTATGCCATAGGATCCAATGTGGTCAGGGAGGTAAGAGAAACCAAACTAACTGGCTTGATTGGGAGGAGGAGGGTGGGAGGCGAGGGATGGATGAAGTGGAAGCGCTATGGCTCTTTATAATGTTATATAGTTTCATAATTTTTCATGGTCTAGTTCCTTAATGGACGTGCCGTCTGCTAGAGAATGGAGTCGGAATCTTACATCTGTCCATATAGGGCATCAGGTTGTGCTAGTCATGGAGTAGGATCTCATTAAGTATTTCGTAAACATTTAATGAATGAATATCTGCAAGAAGTAAAATTCTTTTCCTTGAATCTAAAGTTTGCACCCTTTAGGGGTGCCTGGTTAGCTCAGTTGGTTGGAGTATGGTGTTAATAACATCAAGGTTGCTGGTTTGATCCCTGCATGGCCCCTGTGAGCTGCTTAAAACAAAACAAAACAAAACAAAAACACAAAAGAATACTAAGTTTGCACCGTTTACCCAAAGAGTAGTGAAATCATTTGTTCAATGAAAAACCTCTTTCCTATGGCATCTCTTAGAAGTTGTTTTTGCACAATACTCATTTATATAATCAGCTCAGGGGTTCAGGGGTGACTCTGATTTTGGATTTGGATCTTGGCCAAATACAGTAATTGTCTGATAATTCTCTGTTGCAAGAAAAAAGTAAGAGATTCAAAACTTTATTAAACAAAGTGCTAGATCAAGGAGAGATAGCACAAAGAAGTATGAGGAGAATATGGGAGAGTATAGATAACCCAGCAGAGCTTATAGTTTTCGTAATGGCTTAGCCTGGTGAAATGACAAGGATAAGAAACAGAGTTCTTCTGTTCTCTCCCCACCCCTCAATCCCATCCCTGTCCCAGCTAGAGTATAAACTCCATGAAAGTTCATTGCTGGATTCCCAGTACTAGGCTAATATCTGGCACATAGGAGGGATTCCATAAATACAAATAATGAATGAGTAAATGAATGACTGAATGATGGGATTAAATTATTTCAAGGTGCTACAAGGTACTTTTTGAGACCTACTGAGTGATATTAGCAAAAAATATCTTTTTGCTCAGAGACCTCTCATGAGCATTGTAACTGGAAAGAGTTGTTCTGGATGGTGAACATGTTTCATGTATTTGGCAAAAATTTGAGTGTGTATTCTGTGCCAGGTATTCTTATAGGCACTAAGGACACAGCAGTGAACAAAACATAAAAAAATCTTTATACTTCATGAAACTTATATTCTAGTGAAGGGAAGCAGAAAATAAGCAAATATCTTAGTGTATTAGATAATACTAGATGCTACAGAGAAAAATTAAGCATGATAGGGAACTAAGATGTTCCGTCATGATCAGGAAAGCCCTCACTGAGGAAGTGACGTTTGAGTTCATGACTTCATGGAAATAAAGGAGCCAGACATGAAGATAACTAAAGGAAGAACATTCCAAGCAAAGCATATTCAAAGACACCAAGGCAGGAGTGTGCCTGGTACGTTCTCAGAACAGTAGGACCAGTATTTAAGTGACTTGTAAATGATCTCCATTTAAAATTAATGAATGAACATTTTTATCAAACAATTAGTATATTTGTTTATTTTCAGTACTCATCATATGATGGAATCTTCACAACAAACTTAGGCAGAAGGTACCCTTATTATTACCTTCATTTTCCATCTCAGAAGTAACTCAAGATAACACAACCTCCCTCACTGTTTCCTTTGGGGCTGACAGAGGATGGACATGGGGATTGTTTCTACAACAGTTATTGAAGTGCTGCCTACCGCTCTGTAGTCTCTTGTTCTGGTGTCTGCTAGTATTGCTGTCCTTCTGCTCTGTTGGCTGATGCCCACACCATTTTCCACCTTCTGTAGACCACCACCTTCAGGGGTTCATATTCTTCTCCAGGTAGGAGGGAAGCAGCTTTTGTGACTCCTTATCTGTTCTTTTGGCTCCTTATGATGTATGTTTTCCTTTCTGCCAAAGCCATTTCCTTCCAGAGACCATGGGTGGTTGGAAGAAACAGAGGCAATCTGGACATATGTTGGAGAATGGACAGAAACAGGTTCAAACCTCAAGCCATCTGTTCTAACAGCCACACTTTCCTGCTTGGTCTGGCTCATGCAAATATATGTAGGATGATTTTCTCTCATGACCCTGTTGTTTCTCTCTCCACTTCAGCATTTTCTGAGGACTTCCTGCCATCAGATTGGTACCTGTGTGAACCTCAGTGTCTTTCCCTCACTTTATTCTGTGAGCCCTATTTATATCAAGAGAGTGTGTTTGATTCAATTCCTGACTATTTCATTTAAAAAGTTTCCTAAACATTGGGACATAAAAATTTGGAGGCTAGTCTACCCAAAGAGCACAGAGGTGATTGTGATTCTGATGAGTTGTGTCACCTAACCCTACAGAGCAGCCCAAGGCAGTCTCATCTCTGACCAGTTAAAATACAGTTACACGCATTCATCAATTTCTTATGTGCTTGCACAAAATGAGCCATTCCATCTAAATTAATCAACTCTGGGTACATGGGCAAAATTGAATTTCTTACATGTAAAGCTAACGACCAGGCTTTGAACTACATCAAGGTAGATTCCCTGAAGAGATTATTAGTTAGCTTCAATCTTTGACATCACTATCTCTGCTTTAACTTCAACATTCCTTGCCCTCAGGGAGCTTATTATATCTTTTTCAAAAAATAAGATCTGTTCATGTTAAATAATTGCAAAACACAAAACGATAGCTCATTCATTTAGGTGCCTACTATGTACTGGCCCCTTACTTTGTTCTGATCATTTAAAGACATGCAAGCCATAATCCCTGCCCTCAAGGAGCTGATGGTTGATGGAGAAAGTAGATGAATATAGCACAGTTACAATACAACAGAACTAGGGGATAAAAAGAAGTTCAAATCTCAGCTTTGCCTCTTAATATTTATGGATCCTTGGGTAAATGATTTAACCTCTCTGACACTTTCTTTGTATGTAAAATAAGAGTAATATCTACCTGACAGAGTTATTATGACTATTAAACCAGATTGTATTTTTATTTGACATAAATTAAGTGCTCAGTAAATGGCAAGCTTTACCATGTAATTAAATTGAGACAATAATTCAAATAGACAAGAGGAGGGAGATATCAAGAAGGACACTAAGAGACGTGGAACAAAATTGACACTGCCTGCTTCTACTAAGGGTAAACATACATAGCACTTCCTACAGATAGGAAACACACATACACACTACTTTGCATCCTGAGAAAACAAAAATAAGACAACAAAACCAGGATCTAATTCTAGATCCCACATTAAATGAAACCTTGAGTATTCCTGTAAATTATTGACTCCCCCCAAAAAACAACTGTACCTGGACTTTTGCAATGCTGATATCTGAAGACAGGAGGAAAGCTTTACACATAAAATAATCATGTGAGTAAATTGCTATTGTGGTGAGCAAGGCTTTTAAACACTGGCTTCCTTAATAACTTTCTTTGCAAGTAGATTTTTTTTCTAAATGACTTTCACTTTTAGTCTTCTTTTAGCATTTTTGAGATTCCACTGAGAAGTCCAGGTGGATTTACATATCAAGATGGAGTAGGCTTTTTCCATGTGGGTGGCCAGTTGGAACACCGCCAGCAAGTGAAACAGGTGACCTTGTGTCCTTCTGTTACTGATGGGGAAACTGAGGCCCAGAGAGGGGACGTGTGTGCCGAGGTCAGCTGTGAACAGTCAGCCAGGTGAAACAGGAGCCCACACTGAGACCTACAGCCCTGGACTCAGGAATAGAAAGAAGGCAGCCCCTGGGCTGCCAAAAAGAAAACTGGTTTTTTTTTGGATGAGAACATGTTACTAGTTTTTTAATATGTAAAGTGGAATTTTGCTTTAGGAAAAGCAGAAGGCTTTTAACAAGTACATGCAACATATCCACTCTCCCTGAGCTAGTCCTCGTGTAGCAGAAGGCCCACATCCTGACCGCAGCTCAACGTAAGAACGTGGAGGGGCTCTGTTTGTGAAATACGCAACTTGAATTTATTTCATAAAGAGCATGCATATATTGCATTTCACTATTCACTTATCAGGAAGTATGAATTATTAAAATGTAAGCATTTAAAACCTTTTTTTGGTCATATTTCCTGATATTTCTTCATTCTTCACACCCCAGGCATCTCAAACATGAAAGTGGTGGTCTAGTCTGTCTGGACTAGACATAACAGACTTTATTTGCCCGGCCTGGAAAATAGGGTGGTATTGTGACACCCCATGGGTGTTAGGGAGAGTGGATATGTTGCACGTACTTGTTAATCCTGCCTTCTGCTTTTCCTAAAGCAAAATTTCACTTTACATATTAAAAAACTAGTAACATGTTCTCATCCAAAAAGGAACTAGTTTTCTTCTGACAGTGTAAGCTGATGAATAATACACTGCTCTCAAATTATTTTACACTAGTTAAAGCATTCTAACCATAAGAAATGTCATAACGAAGACATCCTCGTCTTTAGTATAAGTAACTGCAACTGTTTGTAATTGATTTGGTGCCTCTGTGTGTCTCTATTAAAAGACCAGAGCAGAAACACATTTATTTTTTTTGTTCTTTTTTCCTCAGGATTGCTTTGTGTCTTTTGTGGTTCTATACAAATGTGATGATTATTTGTTCCGTTTCTTTGAGAAGTGCCATTGGGATTTTGATGGGGATTGCATTGAATCTGTATTTTGCTTTGGGTATTATGGCCATTTTGACTGTGCTGATTCTTCCAATCCATGGGCATGGAGTACCTTTCCATTTCTTTGTGTCTTCAATTTCTTGTAGTTTTCAGTGTATAGGTCCAATAAAGAAGATGTGGTACATACAAAAAAAAAAAAAAAGACAGAGCAGACTGCACTGAGTAGACTGCGCTGAACGACAAGAGTATGAGGTAGACTATTTTCACCTAGAAATAATCTTCCTGGCTCTTTCCCCCACTTCTCCAACCTGTCCCCCTTCCCCTCCCTCCAGTTCAAGCTGTTGTTTCTCAGTCTACCTGTGTAGGACACCGCTCCCTGGCCCATGCTGGTATTATGAGCTTTGCGCTCCCACTGGCTGAGGCATTTGGTCGCCAGTCATTGGTCAGCCTGCGGCAGCCCAGCTCCAGGGAGAGCTGTTGTTCACAATCTTAGCTGTAGAGGGCGCAGCTCACTGCTCCATGTGGGAATCGAACTGGAGACTTCAGCGTTAGGAGCATGGCACTCCAACCACCTGAGCCACTGGGCTGGCACTCTTCTGTCTCTTGAGCTGCCTTTCATGTGCTAATAGAACTTTACTCTGACTAAGTCCTTTTCTCTGTTTCTGGTTCTTTGTTTCTAGTTATTGGCCAATTCTGGATATTGCTCTGATTTTGATTTGTGTACAACTGCTGATGGCAGCAACATGAAATCTGACATTTATTTGTTTATGCTATGACCATTGGTGTATGTTAGATGGCAGACAGATACAGGGGGTCTGGTTATGGCTGGGTACCAGAAGGCAGAGTCTCTGTCTTTTTATGATTTTTTTTGTTGTTGTTGTTTATTTGTCTTTCTGTTGGTTTGTCCTGGCACTCTGTGTTATTTGTCTTGTTTGTGGGTCATTATGAATTAAATAACTAAAAATATTTTATGTGTCTGTGAACAGAAAACAGCTCTATGAGATCTGGAATTGCTATAACCAACTGGTGAGTTTTGTGCTGTTTCCTATCAACGCTTGCCTTACGTTGGAAAACTATGGCTAATGGTTTTGTGTGTGTAAGTGAAAAAAACTTTTTCTCTCTCTGCCAAAGAAAGGTAGCTAGCGTTTATAATGGTTCATATATTTCTGTATCTGTGGCTACCCACCCCCACTCTGAAGACTACTGGAAGATTAATTGGTTATAAAAATCTGTCATTTGTATGTACTCAGAAAGACCACATTCAAAGGTGAGAAAATGTTTAAAATAAAAGAAAAAAATTGAATTGAAAAATTGAAATTCTTTTCAGTGTAAGGTAAATAATTTGGCCTTGCTCAAAGAGTGATCTGGCCTTTGTCCTTGGCTTCTGGGAGGTAATTTATATCATACCTGATAGGAGTGTTTTTCTTTAGGATGGGGATTGGCTATTACAGAAAGACCAATTATGTGATCAACCCGGAGATGAGTTCAACCATATAGGCAATTGATCGATCAATCGATCGATCGATCAATCAATCAATCAATCAATGTCTATGTGATGAAGCCCCAATAATATCTCTGGATGTGAAAACTTTGGCAAGCTTCCCTGGTTGATGATACTCCATGAATATTGTTAAACTTCAATGCTGGGAGGGTAACAACATCCTCACAGATAGAAGAGGACAACGGAAGCTTTGTATTTGGAACTCTCTCAGATTTGTCCTGTGTGCGTCTTCTGCTGGTCGATTTTGATCTGTATCTTTTTCCTGTAATAAATTGTAACTATAAGTATAACAGTTTTCAGTGAAATCTGTGAGTCCTTGTAGCACATTGTTGAACCTGAGAGTGGTTTTGGAAACCCCAAATTTGCAGTTAGTGTCAGAAGTGAGGGCAGTGTTGTGGCAGACTGTGTGCCCTCTACAGAATGATAGTTGGCTCTAAACTTTCCAGTTTGGCTAAATCCAGGCATATGCATTTAGAACAAAGAATAGAGGACTTTAATATGGATTGACTTGGTTTATATAACAACTTTTTGAATGAGCCTGAATGTGTGATAGAATGAAAATCCAAATAGAATAGGACTTATTGTTTTTGACTTGAATAGAGCTTACCGTGTTTCCCCAAAAATAAGACCTAGCTGGACCATCAGCTCTAATGTGTCGTTTGGAGCAAAAATTAATATAAGACCTGGTATTATATATATATATATATTATATTATAAAGACCGAGTATTATATTATATTATATTATATTATATTATATTATATTATATTATATTATATTACATTACATTAAAATAAGACCAGGTCTTATATTAATTTTTGCTCCAAAAGATGCATTAGAGCTGATGGTCCGGCTAGGTCTTATTTTTTGGGAAACACGGTAGTAATTTCCTGAGAAATCTAAAGGGTTCTGGAGGCATGAGTTTTTCTCTCTCCTTTCTCAAAGGAAAATAGGAAAGTCCACAGAAATATAAACTAAGTCAAGATGTGAGAGAAAGCAGTGGACAACTACAAAGAAGTTCTCTTTCACCTGATCAAAGGAGATAATACTAATATAATTACATATGTTTGGCATTCTCCAGATATCTAATTATTTCAACACTCTTGTGAAAGTTCTCTTATTTCTCAAGCTGAAAATTTGAGAAGAAATTCTCAATAAAAAAGAAAAGCTCAACTTCTACAAGTTAATTATATATAATCAAAACGATATCAATTATTGATACATGTTTCAATAATTGTATACTTTTTAGGTTGGCTAGAAACATACTCATGTTCATGTAGAAGACAGTATATTAGTTTCCTATTGTTGCTATAACAAATAACTACAAAAATAGTGGCTTAAAACAACACAGACTTATTATCTTATAGTTCTACATGACAGAAGTCCAAAATGGGCTTCCTGCTTCCAGGGGCCTATGAGTATAAAATCTTCTTTATTTATGACAGTCATTTTCATATCTGCCTGTCTTACCATAACTTGATTAATACAAATCCTGAGTACATTTTAAAACCAACATGCACTTCCTAAAATAAAACCATATGAAGAGTTAGAAGAATCCTACAGAATGTAAGTTGAATGAAAGTAGAGGCTTTATCTGTTTTGTTAACTCTTGAAGTGGAATGTACTGTAAAAAAATACCTATGTGATATTTATACAGCAGGTGGATGTTGGGGTGCAATGAACCTAATATCAGTGGCTGAAAAGATGGTAAGTCATGAGATACAGTGGCAAATAATTGGCAAAACTGTTGTCTGACATTAGTTGAGCAACAGAACATGTATCTACTGAGTCTTGGGGGAAGGAAATAGAAAGTGGAAACTTAATAGAGGTTATTTTTAGTAGCATGTGGCAAGATATTATAAGAAAGAGATGAGCTCAGAAAAGAATTCCCTCATGGGTTTGTAAGAGGCAATAGAAAGGACTAGAGTCTAAAATCTCGGGCCTTGTGGATAAAAAATTCTGATTACTTCTAGACCTCAATAGTAAGAAATTAATTAAGAAAGGCTTTGATTTTTCCTCTTTCTCTTCCTTTCCTCCCTTTCTTTCTCTTTTTTTCTTTCTCTCCCTTCCCGAGCTATTCCATCCCAAAGTCATTAAGTGGCGCTGAGAAACATGGTGTTACCTGGACAGGGGTGTCAGATTTTAGAATTTCTGTGGTCCTGTGAGTTCTGTGTATCTTTAATTCTTCCTTGTTCTAAGTGAGAATGTATTTCACAGTTTTCCTGTTTTTGTTGCATTACCATTGGTATGGGTGTGTCTGGGCCTATTACTGTCTTTTTAGTTCAGAGAGTCATATCCGAGCCTGGTGAAGAAAACTGGACATCACCTAGAGTTTGGACTTTGAGCTGGATGTATTTATTTACTGGTTGGAACTTTGGGTTGTCCCTTTTGGGTATAGGGATAATATTTTTTCTTTTTTTTTTCTATTAGTTTCAGGTGTACAAAACAATGTAATAGACGTTTATCATTTATATGGGGATGTGGAGAATATTATTTATACAAAGGAAAAATAGTAAAAAGGATATTTGGTGACTGAAAGAACCGACTGTGCCACAGCCTGGCTAGATGGTCACCAATCTCTTTTCCTTTCGTTGAGTCACAAGAAAACTACATATTTCAGACTCATTTGGTTGGGGCCATATGTCTGAATTCTGGCCAGTGGGCTATGGGTAGAAGTCATGTCCCATTTCTAGGCCTGCCTCATTCCTTCTTTTGACAACTTGAATGCAGAGAGGGTCCAGTCCAGGACTCTGAGAATACCCTGGAACAAGGTTTGGTAAACTATGGCACATGGGTCACTTCTAGCCCACCACATGTTTTTGTAAAAAAAGGTTTATTGGAACACAGCCATGCACATTCATTTACATACTGTCTACGGCTGCATTCATGCCACAATAGTAGCATTGAGTAGTTATGATAGTATATCCCACAAAGCCTAAAATATTTACTATCGGTCCCTTTATAGAAAATGTTTGCATATCCTGCCGAAGAAGATGGTGCCACCATAGGTTGATAGGAAACAGAATCCGTGCATCAAAATATGATATGCTGCCTACAGAACACCCAATTCAGGATAAGATGTGAATGAAAAATAAAGCTTACTTTTGTTAAAACATTAAGATCTTTGAGTTATTTGTTAGTAGCTAGTAATTTTATTACTAAACTACTGCTCTCCCCATTATCTAGAACAGTGTCTGGCTCATGGCAGGAACTAAACAACCATTTGTTTACAAAAGTAGGATATTCATCGTGTAACAATCTAAGTATTACCACACAAAAAAAGTCACTTACAATTTGAAAATCCCTGTAATCCCTCCTTGAAAAATAATCATTGTTAAGTGTTTGATGTATATGATTGTAAACTTCATATGCTTATGCTTCCATATATCACGTGGCTTGGCATGGTGGGTTAAGATAATGGACTCTAGAACCAGACTACCTGGGTTCAAATTCCAGCTTTTTGTCTATGAGATCTTGGGCAAGTTACTTAACTCATTTGTCCCCCATTTTGCTCATCTGCAAATAGTGTTATTATAGATTTACCTCATAGGGTCATTGTGATAATTAAATGAAATAATTTATGTGCTCTGTGTAGGGCAATGTCTTACAAATGGCAAGTATTTGCTATTAGTGTATTAGTAATAGTAATAGTACTACTTTAGTAGCAGTTTTATTGTCCCCACAGAAATGGAAATGGTGAAGGGAAGGACAGGGAAGATAAAGAGCTGGTGATAATCAAAGAATCGCTCAGGACATGGGCACATAACAGATGTGCAGTTAATGGTTAATTTTAATTTCTCCAAGAATCTTGTTGATGCAATGTTAGAAGATTGGTCAAATTGTTCATGTTTCCCAGTCTCTCCAATATTACTTTCAGACCATTATTTCTCATTTTAGTTTAAAAACTTGACTTTCCTCTTTACTGCCATCTGCCAAACTTATTCCCTGGTACACTGATTTCCCTACTCTCCCAATATACTCCCAAGCTCTGCTGTCATCTAAGTATTACTTCAATGTCTATGTGATGACCCATCCAATACCTTAATCTTATATTCGTCTATCTTCTCATTTCTAAAGACACTAGCCACTCCCTTCTAAAGCCACACCCTAGTCCTTCTTATTACCAAGAATTTCTCCACTTCTGAAACCTTGAATTCAAGCCACCCTTTTATTGCCATAACACACCTGAGGAATGTCAGACACTTTGGTAATAACTGTGGTTTAATATGGCTGTGATCCTGAAGGTGAGAGATGAGGAAGAAAGGAATAAACTACTGAAGGCATTCATCTGACTCTTAGAAGTTTGCTTAATTTGAAATCCCCACAGGTTATTTTGATGGATATATTACAAGTAGCACTGCTCTTGCTCTCTCTACCTGTGTTACATCAATGAAGCAAGGAGAGTCAAGATCTCCTGGATTCAAATCCTGATTCCATCACTCATCTGAGTAAATTCAATCTCTTTTGTCCCTGTTTTCTCATCTATAAGATGAGGATAGTTATTAGTACACACTATATAGGATTAAGTGAAATAATAAAGGTATAGCACTTGGAAGAGGGTCTGCCACTCAATAAATGTTAACAATTATCATCATCAACAACAATTATAGGCCAATGACTTCTAAATCTCGTATCTTCAGCCCAGATTTCTCTCAGTGCTCCAAATTATGTCAACTGCTTCTGGAACATCTTTCCTGGATGATTCTGGGCATTGCACATTCATGTCTAAAACTTATCTTTTTGTTTTCTTTGCAAATCTACAGTCTTCATCTCCAAGTTTTTCTATTAAATCTTAAAATTATATCACCATGTCAAGTGACTCAAATCAGATTCTAATCAACCACCAAAACCTGCTAATTGTATCATCTCCATTTCCATCTTTACTTCCATTGATCTAATTCCCTATTACTGTCTTTTTTTCTGGGTTACTATTACAGCTTCCTAACTTATTTCCCTCTCTTTTGTACACCACAAGCTGATATTATCACTTCCCCTGCTTAAAAACACTCAGTGCCTCCTACACCCCTCTACTTCCAACCTTATGCCTTTCATGATTAAGTCCAAATTTCTTAATATAGTTTACTAGATTTTCAGTGAATGGGTTGTTATTTTCCTTCCTGGTATTTTTTTTTTCTACCTCCTACCTCACAAACCATGCTCCTACTGTACAGAACTTGTCGTGCTTGCTTCTTTCTCTCTTGCCACTTCTCTAGGCCGGGAAATCTCTTTCCTCCCTTCCTCTAGCTCAAAATATGGTCTGTGGACTACTGCAGGACCTGAGACCTTTTCAGGGGCTCTTCAAAATCAAAACTATTTTCATAATAATATTAAGACATTTACTTTTTTCACTGTGTGAACATTACCATTGAAAGTGCAAATCAGTGGTTTGTAAAACTGCTGGCATCTTAGCAGGAATCAACACAGTGATACTAACTGTGCTAGTATCCACTTTGTTCCTCACTGTGATGTGCTTGGAGAAAAAAACTAGTTTCACCTACGAATGTCCTGGATGAAACAGTGAAAAATTAATTATGGCAGACTGAATAATGGCCTCCCAAAGATGTCTACTTCCTAATCCCCGAAACCTGTGAATATGTTACCTTACATGGCAAAAGGAACTTTGCATACTTGTATGTGATTAAGGATCTTGAGATGGTGTGGTTATCCCGGATTATTTGGGAAGTTCAATGTAATCACAAGACTTCTTATAAGAGAGAGACAGGGTCAGAATCAGAGAAGATGTGACTACAGAAGCTGAGGAGGGGGAGAAGGGAGAGGTAGAGAGAAAAGGGGGGAGAGAAGAGAAGGGAAAGATGAGGGAGTGGAAGGGGAGGAAAAGTACACAAGAGACAGAATTATAAGCTGATTTAGCCACTTAAAAAATGTAACATCATTTTTGTGTGACAGAATAAATGACAGATTAATAGTTGTTATTCAGATTTGGAATATTGCAGACAATTTCTTAAAAATGAATAAATGAGCTTAACACTTAAAGAAAATAACTGACAGTATTTGTTGTCAATGACAAAATTTGAGCTTTTATACAAAAATTAGTATTTTGGAGAACTTGTATTCATCACTGTGAGTTTGGCAGTTTCCCAAGATTTAAAGACTTTTTCTGATGAGTCTGTGAAAATAATGAATATGATTTTTAGATATTGTATAATGAAATGTGTCGACGTTGAGGAGATCTGTATAACTCAGCGAAGCAATGTTTTCTAAATGACAAAACCATTATGTTATCTACCCAATTATAATATCTACCCAGAGTGTAAGATAGACCACTGATTTTTTAATGTAAAAGAACTCAGAAAGTTCATTGACATGGTTTCAACTTCCACATTTCAATTAAGAAACTACCACTTGTAGAGTTTAGGTGTGGTATCAAAGAACATATTCAACTATCTGAACAAGCTATTACACCCATCCTCCCCCCTCCTCCAATTACGTATCTGTATGAGACTGGATTTTCTTTACATAAATAAATTGCAACAAATACTGCAACAATTGAATGAAGAAGTAGCTATAAACTATCTTGCTGTCTTCTATCAAGCCAGGGCTTAAAAAAATTAAAGACATTTGCAAAAATGAAAAACACTGCCACTCTCTCACTAGTTGTTTTTTTTAATTTAGAAAACATGGTCATTTTTCATACAAATGTGCTATTTGTGCCCATCAAGGGCTTACTGTTTTTCAATGAATTAATACATAATTAAAATTTTTTCTCGGTTTTAATTTCTAATATGTTAAATATTGATGGAAATGACATGAACAAAAGCTCTTCAGGGTCTTCCGTAATTTTTAAAAGTTTAAAGCAGTTCTGGGACCAAACTGTTTAGGAATTGCTGCTGTAGCTGATGTAAACTTACCCTTTGGATTTCTATTTAGGTTTTATTTTATTTCTTTGGAAGATTTTCACAGTCATCCTGATTGGATGTAAATGTCCTACCTGTTTCCTTAATAATACTTTACTTATTATTAGCTGCTGTCTTAGGGCCATTGTATCTAAGTTTTGTTTTTTTATGTAACAGTTTTATTGAGATATAATTAACATATCATAGAGTTTCCTATTTAAAATGTACAATTTTCAGTTTTTTACCAATTTCCCAGAGCTGTGCAACAATCATCACAATGTATTTGAGCATTTACAGCATTTTCATCACTTCCAAAAGAACACCCTTGTCACTCCCCATTTCCCCCTAATTTTCCAGCCCTAGTTGAAGGCTGGAGCAGTCGTCTACTAATCTATTTTCTGTCTCTATAGGTTTGCCTATTCTGGACATGTCATATTAATGGAATCATATTTTATGACTGGCTACTTTCACTTAGCATATTTTCTAGTTTCATCCATATTGTATGAGTACTTCATTCCTTTTTATGGCCTAATGAGATTCCATTGCATGGGTATATTACTTTTGTTTTCCATTAGTCAGTTGATGGACATTTATTTGGGTTATTTCTACATTTTTTGCTATTATGAATAGTGTTTCTGTGAATGTTTGAGTACATGTTTTTGTGTGGACAATGTGTCATCAATTCTGTTGGGTGTATATCTAGGAATAGAATTGCTGGATCATGGTAACTTTATATTTAACAGTTTGAGGAACTGCCAGAATGTTTTTCAAAGCATTTTATATTCCCACTAAGTAGTGTATGAGGGTTATAATTTTTCTATACCTTTTTCATCACTTCTTATTATCATCTGTCCTTTAAATTATAGATATCCTAGTGTGTGTGAGTGTTATTTCATTGTGGTTTTAATTTGCATTTCCCTGAGTGCTGATGATGTTGAGCATCTTTTCATGTCCATTTGCCCATTTGTATCTCCTTTGAAGAAATGTCTATTTAGATTTTTTTGGTCCATTTTTTAAGTTGGATTATTTGTTATTTTATTATTGAATTGTAATAGTTCTTAGTTCTTTATATAGTCTGAATATTAACCCTTACAGATATATTTGCAAATATCTTCTCCCTTTTTTTAGGTTGTCTCTTGAACACAAAAGACAAAAGTTTTTTTACTTCAATGAAGTCCAATTTATTTTCCTTTGGTTGGTTGTGCTTTTGGTATCATATACAAGAAGCCACCCCCATCCAAGGTCAGTCAAGAAGATTTGTGCCAATGTTTTCTCCTAAGAGTTTTAGCTCTTACATTTAGGCCTTGATCCATTTTAATTTTTCATATGTTCTGAGGTAGTGATCCAAATTCATTATTTTGCACGTGGATATCCAGTTGTCCCAACAACGTGTGTTGAAAGACTTCTTTCACCATTTAATTCTTGGCATTCTTGTAGAAAATTATTGACGTGTGAGGGCTTACTGATTTATTTCTGAAACTATTTTATTTCATTTGTCTACATCCTTATTCTCTAAGCATTTGTCAGTAGGGCCATTGTATTTTAAAGAAGAAATCATAGGAGGATCATTCCTTAACTCAAAGCAACGAATTCAAGAGTCAGAATTAGCTACAGCTCCCCAACAGTTTAGAACTTTCAGCAGCCATCAAGTAGCCATCAGTAGCCATCAAGATCGTGTCCAATGGGATCCTCGTTTTGTTTTGTTTTGCCTCCGGCCCCCCAATCAAGGTCACGTGACCGCGTGGTGTGTGTTTGTGTGTGTGTGTGAGAGACAGAGACAGAGAGAGAGAGAGAGAGAGAGAGAGAGAGATTAATCAAAAACGTTAGCTCCAGGGTAAGAAGCACTGGTATTCAATCCAATTTCTTTCGGGAGGTTGACGAGCAAGGCCAGGAGACAATAGAAGTTTCTTGGTTCAGCCTTCAGAAACGCGCCAGGTGTCGGAGAGGGAGGAGTCTGGGCTGTCAGTACTGTCCCAAACATTGATACTGGGGACCGGGAACTTTTCCCCTGGTCTCGGGATTGAGGTGCCTGGTCTTCGGTGGAGCAGACGAGAAGGTTGTTAATTCGCTCCCTCGACCACCAGTCAAGCAGCTCCCGAGCCCCCCGCGTAGGTGCAGCCCCCACCCGCTTTCCCGCCTCGCTTCTTTTCCCTATGCCTGCTCCCAGCGCGTAGCGGAAGTGACGCGAGCAGGAGCGGAAGTCCCTCCAGCCGCGGTGTTGTGCTGTGGGGAAGAGAGACGGATTTGTAAACCCCGGAGCGAGGTTCTGCGTACCCGAGGCCGCTGCTGTGCGGAGACCCCGGGGGAAGCCACCGTCACTATGTCTGACCAGGTACCGGGCCGGCGGCCGTCCGATGGCGGTGACTGGGGCCTTCCTCGGCAGGTCCGCCTGCCGCTGGGCTGGGGCCAGGGATGGAGGCGCGGGGGAGGGGAGCGCAGAATGGGGGAGGGGGCGCCGGTGGGGACTCGGCGGGCGAGAGAGGGGAGTGGACTAGGGCCGGGGACGGCGGGGCCTGCCCCGGCCTCCGGGAGCCGTCCTGCGCCCCTCCGGGCTCGCTCATCACCCCCTGCCACAGCCTCTCTGGTCGCGGCCTCCCTCAGGTCGTCCCCCTTGCAGAGCCCAGCTCCCACCTCCCCGGAGGGTGGGTCCCCGGGGAACCTGTCTGCCTCCCTCCCAGGGGACTGGTTGCCGAAGCGGGGCCCTAGGCCCCAGTTATGTAACGGGAGAGAGTGTGCCCGGGAGGCTTCGTGGCCCTGGAAAGCGGCTGGACTGCACTTTTTGGTGCTCGGGTTTTGGGTAGCCCTGGAGTGGGGACGTTGGGGCGGGGAGGGGAGGGAGACATTGTCTAGTGTTGCTGGGAACCTAGAAAGCACTGCTTTCGGTTCGGATTGCGGCGGGGGCCGGGCCGCCGCGGCTCTTTTCTGAGTCTTTTTCCATGTGGGGGGGGGGGGTGCAGAGCTGTCGCCTCTTTTCTTGTACTTTTCCATTTCTTACTCGGGATTGGTTCAGCAACTCTCCATTTGTAAGAGAGCACGCAGAATAACCGAGAAACAAAAGTAGAACAAAATCGCTCGAGCAACAGAAAACGTTTCCCCTGGGCATTAACCTGGAGATGACTGATACTTTTGAGGAAAAGGATAGGAATACGCCGTGTATATCCTCGTAGAGCCGTTGCAGAACATTTGCAGAAAGCTGCCTGTTAGGGCAAAGTGCTCCGTCTTAATGTTAAGATCAGTGATTTGCTTGGGATTTGCACTTAAATCAGGAGCGTTCGATTTTCCGTGGTAAGTTTTTCTTCCTCATCTTTTTCTAGTTAACCACGTTTTACGGCTAGTTTTTAATTAATAAGGTTTTTGTCCGGTCTTTTGTTTGCTCAGACGACTTTGACTTTTCAAAGTATTTTTAGACCCTTGCTTGTTTAGTGATAGTTATCCAGAAAACTTTCAGTCAACTCCCTAATGTACTTGAACTTAAAAATTTAACACACTTATTCTCTTGGCATTTAACCCGGGTCAGTTTTCTACCGCTTGGTGAGAGCGAGTTCGGCTTTTGTGGATTTGTGCTAGTGTGCAAAATGTACATTTACATTTTTAAAGTTTAACCATAATCTAGATTAGTTTTGGGGATCTTATTACTAACGGTCTAGGTTAATTCCCAAGTTGGTGTGGGAATGGCCTTTATAAGTATCTCCCTAGATAGTTGTTTACTTGGTTACCAGGGAGGAATGAACAGGTGTAAATGCTTAGTTTTCATCAGCCTTTTATTTTCATGCTCAGAAGTGACTAGGAAGCATGTTGAAATTTATTATAGTCTGATGAAAGAGTAATGTACAGAAAGAATTATAAAGTAAATTGTAGAGTTTATTGCTCCAGTTTGAGTTCTGGTCATTTAGAAAGACGTGAAGGAAGAAATAAAGGACCTAAGACACTAACAGGTGGTTTTAGGCCAGAAGTTCTTTAGATTCTTTTCTAGGGGGGCCTCAAAATTATTTTCATGATAATACTAGGACATTGTTGGTCTTTTTCATTCTGATTCTTTCATGAGTGTTCAGTGGCGTTTTCTAATAACTGACGTGACCTGTGATATCACAACAGATATGTAGAAGGATATGTGAAAAGCCAACTGCTTTCTATTAAGCCAGACATTAAAGAGATTTGCAAAAATGAGGAACAGTGCCACTCTTCTCGTTAGTTTTGTTCTGAAAACGTTTTAATAAAACTGTTATTTGCTAATATATGAAGGGTTTGTTATTTTAAAATGAATTAATCTTTAAAACATCTCTCAGTTTCAATGTCTAATACTGTAAACCTCAATAGATATAACCAACCTGGCAAAAATTTTATGGGGAGGGAGTCTAAATAATTTCTAAGAGCATAAAGAAGTCTTGAGACCAAAAAGTTCGAGAATTGTTCTTGTCTGATAGACCAGCATCATTGTTAACAATTGGGACCCAGTACAATTTCAATGTTGGGTGCTAAGAATTTAAAGAGGTATAAAGTTGAACTCTTACCTTTAAGAGGCTTATGAACAGGAGTAAGAATCCCAAGTTACCATTGTGCAATATCAGCAGTATGAGTCTGAACCACTGCCCCCAAAAGACAATCTTTATTTAAACAAAGTTTTATTAGAATGTCTTTTCTGAGGTACCTCTCAGGAGGTTATTGTCTGGTGCTAAGATACTGAAATTGAGTAATAATTTCAGGTTAAAATAGGGGGGCATTAAATTCATAGAAGACTTAAATTGCTGGGTTCTCCATTGATTAAAGAATATTATTTTTGGAATTTGAGTGAAACACTTTTTTGCAATTCTAACAATCCAGTATTGTCCAGTGGATTTGTGGACCATTAAAAAATAATCATCTCAAATAGGTTCTAAACCCAAGTTTTGTGGACCTTAAAGGGCTGAAAATTCACTGAAATTGTTATGGAGTGTTTTGTGAGTATTTGTGCATGTGTTTTTTCTTTTCTTTTTTTATGGGAGAAAGGGCCTATAACTTTCATCAGGGATATATGATCCCTCAAAAAGTTAAGGAGACCCCAGGATATTCAGACTTATGGCAGCTCAGGGCCCACAGAGAGAGTGAGTTGTTCCCAGAGAACCCCAGGTGGAAACCTCAAGCCTTCTAGGACCTAGCCTTGCAAGTCACTTCTGCCTTTTTAGGCAAATCACTAAGGCCAGCCCAAATCAAGGGAAAGGCACTTACTTACTTAGTTATTTTTTATTGAGATAAAATCACAGATATTAGTTTCAGTTGTACAGTATAATGATTTGATTAGGTGTATATATTGCAAAATGATCACATTAAGTCTAGTTAACAGCCATTACCACATAGTTACAATTTTTTTTTCTTACGATAGCTTTAAGATCTACTAGCTTAGCAACTTTAAAAATACATATACAATACAATATTGTCACCAAGGGAAAGGCATTTAGACTCCCTTCCTCAATTAGAGGAGTAACAAAGGATTTGCAGTTATCTGTAATCTACCACATTAATTGTATTCTGTCAGGTTAGCAATGTTCCCTGCAGTATTCTTTATATTTCCGTGTTGATGTTTATTGATCTTACTGTTAACTTGAAATAGGAGGAGAGAGTATGGTGAAGTGGGTGTATATTAAAATTTATATTTATGTATACTACTATTTATATCATAGAATAAGTATGTTAAACGACTGTGATAGGAGCATGTAGTGATTGATATTAAGCATGTCATGCCTTAGAGAGGAATGATACATTCTATCTTTGATAGACATAATGAGGTGCTGCTAGTGGATGTCGCATAGATTATAATAAAATATTTCAAAGGAAATGTCACCTAAACAATATTTCATAGTATTTGGAAACAATATGTTACAGTTAGAGTACTCATGAAGTTTAGTTGAATAGTTCAAATTTCAAAACTAGAAAGCAGTGGTAAAATGTCTTGACACACATTAAGCCCTCATAGCAGTTAGAATGTTTCTATTATAGCTGTCATATATAGTGTTACAATTTTTTACTTAAATGCCTTTCTCCATTAGACTGTTCACTTTTGAGGGCCAGGAATCAGCCTTTATTCATCTTTTATTTCTGAGGTGTCCAGCACAGTGACTGGATACTTAGTAAAAGTTTTTGAAGGCATGAGTGTGAGTTACATTCATTCATTTAACAATTCTTTATTGAATTGTCAGTATGTTGGAGGCACCATTTAGACTCTAGAATTGGAAGGTTGCCTCAAAAACATGAGAGCATCGGGGCCGGCCCCGGTGGCTCAGGTGGTTAGAGCTCCGTGCTCCTAACTCCGAAGGCTGCCGGTTCAGTTCCCACATGGGCCAGTGGGCTCTCAACCACAAGGTTGCTGGTTCAACTCCTCCAGTCCCACAAGGGATGGTGGGCAGCGCCCCCTGCAACTAAAATTGAACACGACACCTTGAGCTGAGCTGCTGCTGAGCTCCCGGATGGCTCCAAGCGTCCTCTCAACCACAAAGTTGCCATGTTCGACTCCAACTCCCCTAAGGGATGGTGGGCTGTGCTCCTGCAACTAAGACTGAAAGGACAACAACTTGAAGCTGAACGGCACCCTCCACAACTAAGATTGAAAGGACAACAACTTGACTTTGAAAAAAAGTCCTGGAAGTACACAGTGTTCCCCAATAAAGTCCTGTTCCCCTTCCCCAATAAAATCTTTAAAAAAAACCACAAAAACATGAGAGCACGAATCTTCCTCCTCTTTCAATTCCCATGTTTTGTCCTTGAGGAAAGGTTGGTTGTTATGTATGGAGTGCTTTACCTTTTCTGATGTGTTTGCATAGCTTCTTGCTCTTTACTTCTATTAGCAATAGTTACCCGATAACTTTATCTCCACGATCTCATCATTTGCTTCTTTCAGGACATTGGGATTGTTATGGACAGTTTTCTCTAAGACTTGTTTAGTATTCCATTTGGAATTTTCTGAAATTGTGATTTATTTATTTATTTTTGGTAGATAATTCTCTGATACTCTACTTCCTTAAAAAAGTCCCATGGGTAAGTTCACACAGATCCTCAGTTTGAACTCATTGAACACCTTAGTCTTACAGTTTACATTTTGGATTTCCTGCAACATGACTTAGGTTTATTTAAAGATACGTTGTATTTTTTAAATAGTTTTTATTTGACTATTCTTTTTGCATTCCTTTGCCTTTACTGAGCTATTGAGAATCTGAAGGAAAGACCTGAAGGAAGGAAGGGTGGAGTTGTTTGTTGGACCTGCTGTTCTCAATATCTAGGGCCAGTTATTTTTAAAGATTTTACTGGAGAGTAATAGATGTAAAAAAAAAAAAAAAAGTGCCCATAAATGTACAGTTTGCTGAATTTTCACAAATTGATCCCATCCATGCAGCCGGCCCCCAGATTAAGAACCACTCTCCTAAATACTAATACACACATTCGTTTTGCCTGTTTTTGTACATTATAACATTATATATAAGTGGAACCATACTGTATGTACTTCTGTGTCTGGCTTCTTTTGCTCAGGATTGTTTGAAGATTTGTGTGTTGTTAAATCTCATTGCTATGTTCTATTCCATTGTGTGACTGTACCACAGTTTACTTATCCATTCTGCTTTTGATGCACACTTGAGGTAGTTTCCTGGGACCTTTTTTTTAATATAAGCCAAATGATACCTATTAATAGCACCTCTATGTCAGTTTGAATTGCTTTTAAGAGTGCATAACAGAAAATCTGATATCTTAGGTTAAGCAATATGCAGTTTTTCTCATGAAACAAGAAACCTAGACATACGTAGTTCAAGGGCTGGTAAGGCAGTCCCACAGTGTCTTCATACTCTTTTCTCCTCTGTCCTTTACAGATGTCTTCACTCTCATGCTTGTCTCTTTGCAGTCACAAAAAGGTTTGTGTCTTTGTTCCAGGCAGGAGAAGGAAGGAGCAAAGGGAAAAAGTATGCCAAAAGTATATACCAGCAAAAAGTATGCCATCTTACATCTCATTGGCC
This sequence comes from Rhinolophus hipposideros, assembly GCF_964194185.1. Taxonomy (NCBI): domain Eukaryota; kingdom Metazoa; phylum Chordata; class Mammalia; order Chiroptera; family Rhinolophidae; genus Rhinolophus; species Rhinolophus hipposideros. The sequence continues at coordinate 72,025,697 of NC_138052.1, read as the reverse complement.
AGTACTTATGTCACGTGGCCATAAGAGAAGCTGAGAAATATGTTTTTTAGCTGGGCAAATTTAAATTCCCATTTCTAAGAAAGAAGGGGAAAATGGATATTGGATAGGTAATTAACAATGTCTGCCATACCTCTAAATCTGTCTGCTAGTACTTTTGGACATAGTCGAGCCAATTTGTTTCAGGTTTTGCATAGGTCCATAGTCTAGGCTCAGAGAGGAGGTTTTACAAAACCCAGGTGATTTTCAGTTATAATTTTTAGTTCCTCAGAGGTTGTCTGTGCATATCTAGTGTTTAACCACAACGCTAGGGTTGAATGTAAATTTACAGAAGACTCAGTATCTTGATGGTTTGACTTAAACTTTGAAGTTACAGCACTAAATCTGGTCAGTTCCATTCCCAATCTCTAGTACTGTCTCATTAAGTTTGAACATATGCCACATAAAGATTAATGTGTATGTGTATTTTTGTGTTTTTAGAATTATGGTAAATCCACCAAAGTATGAGGGAGATGATTTTATTATAATTTAGGGGTTTGTATCTTTTAATAATGCATCTAAATATTCGAATTATGCAATTTAACCCTGATTGAGCTTTTTTCATTAGGAAATAAAATGAAATAAACTGATGCATTATAATAAGACTTATAATTAACAGATTTTCTGGAAGCTTTGCATTTTTTTGTTTGAATGCATTTTTTATGAAATGCTTTATGAAAAATTTTAGTGTGTGTATAATCGTACCCACATATCCATCCATCTCTTGGCCTATTTTATTTTGTCTACACTCCCTCATTTCTCTCCCTCATATTATTTTGAAGCCAATCTCAGATATCACATCATTTCATCTGTAAATATTTTAGTATGTATCTCTGAAAGAGGACTTTTTCTTTTAATGTAACCATATCACACCTTTAAAAATGAACAGATTTGTTAATGTCATCAACTAAGAGTAAATGAATTCTTAGTTTTGGTTTCCCCAGAATCTCCCCTTTTCCAGAAGAATAAACAACCCTTGTACAACTGGAAGAGTCAGTGACAGAGTGGGGGTAGTTAGACGTGATGCTCTCTCCATGTGATTGAATTGTCAGCATACTGGATACCAGAGTGCTTCTAACAAGGGTTCTTGTTCTTCTGAGATTGCACAGTAAAATCCTCTGCATGAATTTTTGAACATTTGTAAATAAGGATTGTTGTGTCTTCTGTCCTTTCCATTCTAGTTCTTTTTCAGCTCCTTAGCCAACCTTTATTTCCAAGCTGTTCCATCTATGTCTTGGAAAGAAGAGTTGCTAGTGCCCGGTACCTGATAAATTTCTTTATCATTCCAGTTACCATGATTCAGTCTGTGGATGATACATACCTGAAATTGTAGAGGTTTCCAGTTCCTCTCTTTGATCTTGCATATACGTTTACTTTTATTTCCATTACCAGTTTCTGGAGCTATTATCTTTTCCAGCCGAACCAGCCAGCCCTCTCTGGGATTCTCTTTTCTCGGATGACCTAGTGTCCCAGACCCAGTGCTGAATGCTTTCACTGTTTTATAACTAGAGGGGCATACCATTCTGTTTTGGCTCCTTTTTTTACGGGGGAGAGAAGGAAAGGCAGCACACAAAAGACACAGAGATCGCTAGAAACGAACTTTGGCCTTTTTTGTCCAAGATCATCTCGTTTTCCATACTAGTTTGTCAAAAGAAAAAAAGATAGCACATGAAAAGTTGGAGGACTGCATTAGGCAAGCGTGGAGCTATTAAACAAGTGGTAGCGCTGATGTTGCTGTAGCGCTTCAGAGTTGGGAAGAGATCACCAAAATGGAGTGACTAGGAAACCGATAGCTTCGTTTTGGAAATTTCAAATGCTAGTGTTCACATATTCTTATGAAATTGAAGTGAATTATCTCTTACCCAACTGTGAATATAAAAAAAAAAACTGAAAGGATTTTTGTTTGGACTATTGTGTACAATAGAAGAATGAAGCATTGGTAAGATTTTGTGGTATGATACAGAAAATAGAGCTGTCACATAATTCAGTAAGCATTAAACAATTGCCTAGTATTTGCCTGACCCTACAAAGACTATAAAGATGAAAAACTTGGATCCTCTGCTTGTAAATTTGTAGGGAAGACAAGACATAGAAAACTGTTACAGAAAACATTAATTTAACAAGCACATTGAATATCTTCAGAGTTCCAGGCACTGTGCTTGACCAGAAACACGAAGAAGAGGAAAGCATACCAATAGGAACTCGATCTGCTGGGAGATACAGATATACAAACATGTGGTTATAAAAGAAAAGTAAGCAGTATGGGAGCATTTAGGAGAGTGATCAGGGACATAATTTTGAAAGGGGAGTAGGATAGGGAAGAGCATTCCAAGCAGAGGGATTAATATGTCCAGAGATAGCAGAGATATGGTAGAGGGTGCCGTGTTGGAGGAATTGTAGATAGTTCAGATGGTTGGAGCAAAGGATATTATTAGCAAGAGAGAGAGGAGAATAAGGCTGACTTGTTAACCAGCACATGAAGGACCAGTGCATGTCAGCTCAGGAGTTTGAACTTAACTCTGAAGATCCTGGGCAAATAGGATTGCATTTTAGAGCCATGGCTTTGGTGGTAGTTTAGAGAATTAATTGAAGAGAGAGAGCAAGATAGTTGTATCTGTTATGGCTGTTGCAGTAATGTTAATGAGCAAGAATGAGTGCTTGAACTAAGGCAGTGGAATGGGGAGAATGGGATGGATTTGAGAGCCACTAAGAGAGAGAATTGTCAGAATGATGAATGATTAAGTGTGAGATTTAAGAGGGGAGTAACCAAAGATGTAAACAAAGATGATCTGCATATTTCTGTTGTAAGCAGTTGAGTGCATTGTAGCCATTTATTGTAATTGGGAATCCAGGAGGAATTGTAGATTTATTTGTTTTATTTATTTATTTTTAAATTTTGGTTTTCAGGAAGAGAAGTTAAAACTAACAGAGGTGTTAGACTGCATTAGGTTTTTAACTTACATTGAGGTACACCCATGAGCATCCAAAGTGGAGATATTTAAGCATTTGGATAAATGAGTGTGAAACTCAGAAAAATTGTCAGGTTGGAGAGAATGATTGTGAGTTATTAGTACAGGCATACCTTGGAGCTATTGCCAGTTTGGTTCCAGACCACTGTAATAAAGTGACTTGTAATCTTTTTGTTGGGGAAGGATCTTGTGAAAAACGCAACGTCTGTGAAGCTTAATAAAGCAAAGCTCAATAAAGGAACGGTATGCCTGTATCTTAGAGGTAGTTGGAATCATGGGTCACCCAGAGAGACAAAGAAAAAGCAGAGGATTGAAGACATGGAACCCAAAGGAGCACCAGCATTTAAAGATATCGCCAAGATGAGAGAATGGAATCTTGGAGGCCAAAGGTGGAGAAATTTTAAGGAAGGAAAGTCATCAAGGAAGAAATGTCTGTTAAAGAGTTAAAGAAGATTTGAAATTGTTCATTGGATTTAGCAAGAAGCAGTTGAACTAGTAGTCTTGGTGAGAGCAGTGTCAGGTGGAATAGTGAAGGCTAAACCAGGTTACAGAGGGTTGAGTGAAAGTGGAGATGTCAATTGCTAAGTCCTCTCATAAGAAGTTTGGCAAAAAAGATGAGGACAACAGCTAGAGAAGATGGTCAAGGGGGAGTATTTTAAAATTGAGGATAAATGCTATAATAGATATGAATAAATTGCAAACAAGAACATTAAAGCAAAACATTAATTAAATTTGGAAGGTTGAGGGCTGCTGTGGTTCCTAGAAAAGTTTTTTAAATACTGGGCTTCAGATGTGTGGGATGGATATCCGTGAGATGATTTCAAGAGAGGCTGAGGGAGGATGTATATTCCAGGTACAGAAACAGACCACAAAGGGCAGGAGGTAGAAAAATGCTGGTAGACATCTACGGGGAACAATACATAGTCCAATTTAACCAAATCTTGGCTTTGTAAAGAAAGTGGTGAGAGAAAAATGAGAATTGAGCTTGGTAATAGAGGAACTCAATGTAGTGTTGTGGAGTTGGGCTCTAGGCCTTACAGTATTGGAAATTATTAATGCTTTTTGCTCTGGGGTGAGTTTTACAATTAGAGAAGCTGTGCTTTTCGAGAGTTCTGAAGTGGTATGGGAGGTGAATTGGAGGAAGGGAAGAGGATTGTTGTCCTGAGTAGCCACTGTAGCCACCCTGTCTCGGAAACATTGGAGCAAATCACCCCCGTTGTGCTGCTGGGGTTGGGGTGGGTGGTTCTCCTTTGTGCTAACTCAAATAAACTTCTTTACTAACACCCCTTTGACCAGTTAAAGAACTCTGGTCTTTATTGCCCTTCACTGCATGGAATAAGCTGTCCTTGCTCTGTCTAGATACTTAAAGGAAGAAGCAACTGTTTACTATGAATTTAAATTCATAGAAATGCGGTGGTTAGTTTTCAGGTGAAATACTGTCTCACTAAAGAAGGTTAATTTTGTGTACTGCCATAATATGCTGTAGTCAGCAAATATTGAAAGTACTGCAGAATGAAAAACAGGCAAGGATTCGCACTAACAAAGTCACTTCTGTTACCTAAGCATTTCCTTAGACTCTCGCCTATATCTTCATGTTAAAAGCTAGTTCTAGTTTAATATTAGGTTGGTGCAAAAGTAATTGCGGTTTGAAAGAATAATTGCAAAAACTGCAGTTACTTTTGCACCAACCTAATAGGTTCTGTTACATTTTAAATGTTAAAGAGTTTATTAGTTCTAAATTACTGCAATGAGATACACAGGTAGTGGGCCCTGTTATTTTACTTGTAAAATACAGTGTGGTTGGTTATATTCTTACCAAGTGTGGATTAACAGTTTGAAATTGTTATGAGTAATAGAGTATATATATATGTAAGTAAGTGGATAATTTGGTGGCCAAATTAATGTGTAGCACACAGGAAAGCTTCTTTTATCACACTATTGAGTGAAAATAGTGTGATACTTTTACTTCACCGTGAAGTTGTTTGAACTGATTTATTTTAACTTCATTTTCTTTTCAGTATCTCTTCATTTGAAATAATTTCAACCTTCTTTTTTTCTGTCTTCCAATTTTCCCCCCTCTTTTCTTTCCCTACCGTGTTTCCCCGAAAATAAGACCTAGTCGGACCATCAGCTCTAATGCATCCTGTGGAGCAAAAATTAATGTAAGATCTGCTGTTATATTATATTATATTACATTACATTATATTATATTAAAGACCCGGTCCTATTTTAATATAAATAAGGGTCTTACATTAATTTTTGTTCCAAAAGACGCATTAGAGCTGATGGTCCGGCCAGGTCTTATTTTCGGGGAAACACGGTACTTATCCTGTTTGTGCTTTTTTTCTTATTAGTTCAGTTCCCCTAATTTTTTTCAGCAAGCCTAATCTAAAATTGGATATAATGCTTCCGATGGTCTAAAATAATAGATGGTATAAACTGATTTGTTTCTATTCTGGGGTACATTAAGTCAATACTTTGCTATTTGATTTTCCTTCCTAAATAGACTTTGCTTATGCTAATGTAATTAATTTACATTTCTTAGTACAGTTTTGTAATTGGAGTAGTTAAATTCTCCAGATAAGCTGTGAGAGGATAATCTTGTCACAATGTTTGGTTAAGAATTTGAAAAGAGTGGTTTCCAGGTTGTTGGTCTGCATCACTTGGTAACTTGTTAGAAATGCAAATTATAAGCTCTACCCCAGATCCCAGACCTACAGAATAAACTGGGTGTGGGGTCCAGCAGTTGCAAAGCCCTTCAGGTGATTCTGATGCCCGGTGAAGTTTTAGAACTGGGACTGTAGGATGAGAGTGTAAAAGAGACCTCTTTCTTCATTCCCAGTGAACTGGTATTTGGGCCAGTAATTGCGTTAGGACCTTTTTTGTCTAATTGAGTGGCAGAGAAGATAAATGCTCTTTGTATTCTCACATGCAGATTTTGTACTCTGAGCTAAAGTAATGAGTCATGAAAATTGCATATAGGAACTTTAATCTTTAAATGTACTTTTCTTTTAGGAGGCAAAACCTTCAACTGAGGACTTGGGGGATAAGAAGGAAGGAGAATACATTAAACTCAAAGTCATTGGACAGGTGAGTTTCATTATTTTTCTCTTTGACTCTCCTTGAATGTGTGAATAATTTCTGACACACAGGAAAAATGACTGAAGTAAGGCAAGTTATTTAAAAATGACGTTTCATTTACTATACATGCATCTGTTGGAGGATGAAGAGGCTGATAACTGTTTTTTAATTGCTCTTTTAGGCAGATTTAGACACCCTAATTTCTCCAAATCAAACCTTTTTCTTGGTTAATATGCTTCAGTGGCAAATACAGTGAATACTATTGAGTGATAAGACTTGGGCCCACCTTAAACAAAAGTGCCTCTCGGCTTTTTTCGTGACAATTTTCTGTTTGCTGGCACCTCATTTTTCCAGACTCTGGCCTGTATCTTATTGACCCTTTTTGAGATGTTAACTGATAATTAAGGTTAGCTAAAAATTGTTAGAAAAATGAATCTTCATAGTTGTTTTTTTTTAAAGGACAAAAGACAGAATTGGTGGACTCTGACCATCAAAGTGTGAGAGTACCATTTCCCCACATTCTTCCACACATGAGATATTACTAGGCCTCCAATTTTGTGCTAGTATGATAGGTAAACATTTTTTGTTTATTTTGCATTTCTCTGATTATCAATGAAGAGTAATTTTTGTCTGCAACATTTACGTTCTTCTGTTGATTGTGTTCATATTCTTTTCTCATTTTCTGTGATTATCTTATTGAAAATTTTGTTAAGATATAATTTACATACTATAAAATTCACCATTTTAAAGTGTATAATCCAGTGGCTTTAATATTTTCACAAGCTGTTGTTTACTGTTTACCACTATTTAATTCCACGGTATATTCTTCACCCCAAAAAGACATGCTGTACTCAGTAGTAAGTTCCCATCCTCCTCGCCCCCCAGCCTCTAGCATCCACTGATCTACTTTCTGTCTTTATGGTTTTGCCTGTTCTGGACATTTCGTATAAATGGAGTCAGATGGTATGTGTTTTTTTGCATCTGCCTTCTTTCGTTAGCATAATATTCAAGGTTCATCCAAGTTGTAGCATGTGTCAGTATTTCATACCTTTTTATGGCTGAATAATGTTTGGTTGTATGTGTATGCCACAGTTTTTCAGTCATCAGTTATGAGCATTTGGGTTTTTTCCATATTTGGGCTGGTACGAATATGTTGCTGTGAACATTCATGTACAAGTTTTTATGTGGAGCCATGTTTTCAGTTATCTTGGAGTAGAATTATTTGCTCAAATGTAGTTGTTTAACTATAACATTTTGAGGAATTATCAAACTGTTTTAGCAGTGGCTGCACTATTTTAGCTTTCCGCTGATAATGTATGAAAGTTTCAGTTTCTCTACATTCTGGTCAATACTTGCAGTTATCTGTCTTTTTAGTTATAGTCATCCTACTGGGTGTGAAGTAGTATCTCATCGTAGTTTTTTTTCTCTTTTTTTTTGTTTTTTTTTTTCAGTTTTATGGGGACACCGCTTCCATGGTTCTTTGTCTTTTCCTTCTCATCGTAGTTTTGATTTGCATTTCCCTGATAACTAGTGATGTTGAACACCTTTTCATGTTCTTATTGACCATTTGTACATCTGTGGGGAAATGTCTATTCAGATCTAATCCAGGGTCACAAAGATTTATATCTATAGATTCTGTTAAGATTTTTATGGTTTTAGCTCTTAAAATAAGTCTTTGCTCATTTGAGTACTTTTTGTATGGGTTTGAGGTAGATTCTGACTTATTTCTTTTGCATGCGGCCGTCCTTTGTTCCAGACCATTGACTGAAAAGTCTGTCCTTTTCCCGTTGAATTGCTTGACATCCTTGTCAAAAATCAATTGACCATGGCTTTATTTCTGGGCTCTCAGTTTTCTTTCATTGATCTATATATCTGTCCTATTCCATGGATTACTTTTCTAAAAATTCCTGATTTGGAGTTCTTCATATTTTCTTGGTTTTTCTTGTCATATGTTGTGAATGTTTTCTCCAGCGTCTCTTAATTTTGTTAATATTTTGTTGATAGTTTGCTTGACAGTCTGGGTAGAAGAAAAGTATCTGTGATCCCACAAATCAATTTAACTGACATTTTACTCATGTGCGAAAAACCAGCCTTTGTGGGGTGACTTTTTATGGCAGGAATACGTTTCTCAGTCTATTATTTTGTGGTATATGTCTCTCTCGTAGTTTGACCACCTTCAGTGACACTTCAGTTGGGGGAGAGGTACTTTTTGTTTTGAGTTGCTTTTGGTGGGGTGTTGTGATAATTCAACTTCTTTTATTTTAAAAATAGAATGGATATACAATTATGAAGGAATGCAGTCTTTTTTTTTTTTAAGCTTTTTATTGGGAAAGGGGAACAGGACTTTATTGGGAAACAGTGTGTACTTCCAGGACTTTTTTCCAAGTCAAGTTGGTGTCCTTTCAATCTTAGTTGTGGAGGGCGCATCTCAGCTTCAGGTCCAGTTGCCGTTGCTAGTTGCAGGGGGCACAACCCACCATCCCTTGCGGGAGTCGAACCCGCAACCTTGTGGTTGAGAGGACGCGCTCCAACCAACTGAGCCATCCGGGAGCTCAGTGGCAGCTCAGCTCAAGGTGCCATGTTCAATCTTAGTTGCAGGGGGCGGAGCCCACCATCCCTTGTGGGACTCTAGGAGTTGAACTGGCAACCTTTGGAGTTAGGAGCACGGAGCTCCAACTGCTTGAGCCACTGGGCTGACCCCGGAATGCATTCTTATACTGCTCATTTTAATAACCCAAGACAGATTGTCTTTGTTTGTTTTATTACATTTCTTTTGAAATGGGTATAAAGCAATTTTGAGGATGATTAGACTGTTTTAATAAAACCTGTTAGGGATGCTAAAAAAATATTTTGGTGGAAAAATACAGGTAACAAGGTTTATTTTTCTGTTTGTATAATTAAATAATTTGTTTCAAGCAAACAAATAGTTTACACAAAGAGGAGTAATTTTTTTCTTTTATCTCCTTAGGATAGCAGTGAGATTCACTTCAAAGTGAAAATGACAACACATCTCAAGAAACTCAAAGAATCATACTGTCAAAGACAGGTTTGTATGTTATTGTATTAAATACAATGCTTTATATGTCATTAATTTTTCTTGAGGGCTTACCAGCATATTTAACAAAGGCAAGTAAATTCTGGTGATCACTATGAAATTTCCTTGCGTGTTTAGCTACATGTTAAATTAAGTACTAATGTTATTAGTTTATTATCTTTATACATAGTACTATATACTTTTATGGCTAATTGCATTTTATATTTTCAACATCAAGAAATTTTTCTCTTTAAAAAAAAATCATAAAGAAATCTAATTAATTTTTGAATACCAAATCCTTAACAGATTCTGGCTGTCATGAGCTAGATTATTAGATCAATAATTCTTTTAACCTGCCTGGATTCAAATCTGGGCTTCACTATTGTCTGAGTATGGGACAATGAACAAGTTATGTGCCTTATTTCCCCCTTAGTGAAATGGGAATATTATGGTGACTATCCCAATGAAGATGAAATAAAATGACCTATGTAAAGCTCTTAACTTGATGCCTAAAAATGCTTAGTAAATGTTACTCATTATCATTAAAATACATTGTTTTATAATTGTAATTAGAATTAGGATACAGATACTCCCCAACTTATGATGGGGTTACAACCCAATAAACTCATAAGTTGAAAATATCGTAAGTAAAAAAATGCATTTAATATACCGAACTTTACTGAACATCATAGCTGAGCCCAGCCCACCTTAACCATGCTCACAATACGGTATCCAAAAAATGCTGGCAGCACAGGACACTGTAGAGAATTGGTTGTTTATGCCTGTGATCCTGTGGCTGACTGGGAGCCCCGGCTTTTCTCCTGCCCAGATCATGAGGGAGTACTGGACTGCATATTGCTACCTGGGAGATCGAAATTCCAAATTTGAAGTATAGTTGACCCTTGCACAACATGGGAGTTAGGGACTCTGACCCCCCCAGCACAGTGCAAAATCCATGTATAACTTGATTCCCCAGAAATTTAACTACCAATAGCCTATTGTTGAGTGGAAGCCTTACCAACAATATAAACAGTTGTTAACACATATTTTGTATGTTATATGTATTATATACTGTATTCTTACAATAAAGTAAGCTAGAGAACACAATGATATTAAGAAAATTATAAGGAAGAGAAAATACATTTACAATACTGTATGTATTTATTGAAAAATATCTCTGTATACGAGTAAGTGGACCCACACAGTTCAAACCTGTATTGTTCAAGGTTCAACTGTACAGTTTCTACTGAATGCATATCACTTTTGGACCATTATAAAGTCAAAAAATTGTTGAGGTGGAGACAATCTGTATATAGGAGATAACCAAGATACATTTTAATAATTGAACTGTGTTACATGATATTAACTCAGGTATTGTAGGTTTTTTAGAAGATTCCTTTTTACAATTTAAATTTGTAACTTACATTAAAATCACTTTTGCCAAAGAAAAAAGAGATCACGTAGGTGTTAGGATAAGTAAAACAGTAAACATTTCTGTCTTTTCTGTTTTTGATGTTAATTGTTAAACTCAGTAAAATCGTATTAATTGGGGCTCAACTAGTTCACATTTGTAATACTGATAAGGGCTAAAACTAAGATATTCACCGGGGAAAGGAACATATATAACATATACTATGCTGGGTACTTAGATATGTTATCATTTAATCCTCACAACTCTGAAAATTAGATAGCCGTTTCACCCCGTCGATAGACCAGGGAGTTAATTATTGAGGAAAAACAGTGCAAAGTAAAGAAATCATAAAGCTAAAGTGAAAACTAAACTGGATCCAAAATCAAAGGTGCTAAGCTTGGGGAGATAATTAAAATACAACATTAATATATAATTATATCCAACTTTATTTTTATGCTTCAGAGTATACTTTACTGTCTCTTTAGAAAGGGATTTATACTTAGTTTACAGAGGTTTAGTAAATTTTCCTTATTTTTAATGATATGCAAGGAATAGGAAACTTAATTTATCTATCTAATAAGGAAACTTAATTTATCTTATCTAAATTAAGGAAACTTAATTTATCTATTCAGCACTTACCCAGTAAGAGAGAAATTGAAAAGTATAAAAAGTAAATATTTATTGAATCATTTTTCCATTTTGATTTTGTAGATTGGTTTCTATAGAAACGTTTTTGACCCCAACACAAGATAATTATTGGTTTACGAGTAAATTAAAATCAAAGAGTATTCTGCTTGTGTCAGTTATGTTTATTTTATAATTTACTTTAACCCTGGAAAGAAATTAAAAGTCAAACGAAGGGTAAGTTTGCATACGTGTAGTACATATTGAAAGATAGTTTTAATTTTTTTGGATGTTTTTGGGATGGTGTTTAAACAGTGAAAATCTTTTTTTTTAAACAGTGAAAATCTTAATACATTAGGTATTGAGTAAAACTTTCATAATACTTTTGTACTAAATAAATGATTCTTCCACCCCCCTTTATCCGCCTCCCCCCCCACACACTCTTGTTCAAGCCGTTGTTTCTCAATTTAGTTGTGTAGGACACAGCTCCCTGACACAGCTCCCTGGCCCATGCGGAGGCCATCAGTCGCGGTCGCCCGTCATCCGTTGGCCTCATGGCAGCTCTCACCAGCTGCTGGCCGCTCATGGCGGCAAACGGCAGCCAGCGACCTCAGCCTTAGGAGCATGGCGCTCCAACCGCCTGAGCCACAGGGCCGGCCCAATAAATGATTCTTCAGTTGAACTTGTTAGTGAAGTTACTTCTCTTTATATGAGTCATCTCTTCCCTTTTAGCTATTTTTGTTGAATGAGTGATTAGGAAAATATATGTTAATATCTTTTGTGATATTTATTGTGCTGTCCATGCCATGACAGTTTTCTGTAGCTTATCTGGCTAATGACTGTGCTTTACCAGTTTTCTGTGAATTAATCTATTAAAACCAATTTTGCTTGTACAGTTGGAAGCTAGCAAAGGTGCTCATCTAATTTTTAAATTTTATCTTTTATGTTAGCTTACAGATTGGAGAGGAAACTAAAATAGTGGTCAAGAGCACAAGGTTAGGAACAGATTTGGCCTTAAATTCATGGCTAGCTTGTGTGCCCTCTCCATACCTTAGGTTCTCTAGCTGTAAAATGAAGGTAAGGTGATAATACATACCTTCCAGGGTTGCTGTGATGAACGTTTATGATGATATATGTAAAATACTTGTAACAGGGTGAGCCTAGCAAATAGTTGATACTCAACAAATGGTAATTATGATAGAATTAGCTCTCTGGTTTCATGTTCTGCATATTCTGTTGAAGCTTTCATGTTTGTTTTTTTGTGCATCAAAACTCCTGTTACCTATTTTCTAAGATTTGTGTGTATATAAATGTTTTTTGCCTTTTTAGGGAGTTCCAATGAATTCACTCAGGTTTCTCTTTGAAGGTCAGAGAATTGCTGATAATCACACTCCAAAAGAAGTGAGTATAATTTCTTCTCTGAGTCAAGAAAAATTTTGAATTATGCACTGATTTGGTTCACTGGTATTAAACTGCCCTTTTCATGAGTATTTCTGATTTAAGTGATATCACTTGTCAGAGAGAAAAATAGTCTTTGGGGTTGAGCTTCCTGTATATTGGCCTTCAAAAGTGCCGATAAGAAGAGGTACAAGGTGGGAAATGAGTACCGAGATTGTCACGAGGCACACACTATATTTGAAGATGGACAGATATTCCTCTAATCTGGCAGATTTCTGGTACACTTTTCATGGTGCTGGTGACCTTTATGGTTCAGTCTTGACTTTTGACCCATTTTAAGAACTTAATACAGAAGCTTAGTGTATATTAATATATTTGGTTCTGTCATCTTGGCTTATGTTTTTAAATGCTTCTGTGTCTTTGTTTTATTTTATAGACTTTTCTTTGTTTACATATGCCTCCCCCGCCCCCCACATAGAGGCATTTGAAAGTAATTAAGTTTGTGAGAGAGTATGTGTATATGTATTCCTATTTGAACGGATTCTTTCCTCCAAATACAAAATAACATTTCTAATGTTTCTGATAATGGGAACAATGTGTGGTTATTATTTTTTTATTTTGAAAACATTTTAAACTTAGAGATTAATGTAATATTCTCCTGTATAACGTATTCCCTAGATTCGCCAGTTATTAACATTGTGCTGCATTTTTTTTTCACTCTGTCTATAGATACGTATCATCGTTGGTGGACCATTTGAGATTAATTTGCAGATATCATGACCCTTTACCTGTAAATATTTCAGTGTTATCTCCTAAGAGCCAAAGTTTAATTATCAAATTAGGAAATTTAACATTGATATAGTACTGTTATTGAACATGCAGTCAAAGTATTCAGATTTTGCCATTTATTCCAAGATCCTTTATAGCCTTTTTTTTTTTTTTTTTTAAATCTGACCTGGGGTCCCAACTAGGATATGCATTCTAACTAGTTATTATGCCTCTAGCTTCCTTTAATCTGGAACAGTTACTCAATCTTTGTTTTTCATCACACTGACATTTTCTTAAAGAGTAAAGGATAGTTAGGTTTTAAAATGTCCTTCAGTTTGGGTTTGTCTGATGTTTCCTCACGATTCGATTCAGTTTACACTTTTGGTATCAGTGGCACAGAGTGAAACTGCACTTGCAAATTAAATCACATCAGGAGGTACATGAAGCCCATTTTAAGATTATTGTTATGGGTAATATTAACTTGGGTTACTTAGTTAGGGTGGTAATTGCCAGATTTAGCCATTGTAAAATTATTTTCCTTTGTAATTAATAAATAATTTATGGGAAGATACTTTGAAACTGTGTGAATATTCTTTGGATATTGGCCAGTGGGGGCCCCTTCAAGTTGGCACCTGTGTTCTAAAAGTTTTATTTTGAAATAACTTTCAACTTACAGAAAAGTTGGAAGAATAGTACAAAAAATTGTACTCTCTTCCACCTAGATTCACTTATTTTTAACATTTTGCTGCCTTTGTTTATTACTTCCTCCCTCCTGCTCTCTCCCCCATATATGTGTGTATACACTATGGCCATTTACTATTTAATATTTTAGTGTGTATTTCTTAAGAACAAGTATATTTTACGTGACCACAATATTGTTAATCAAATTCAGGCACTTAGCGTTGTTAGAATACTTTAATCTACAACCTAATTTTGTCATTTGTCCCAATTATGTCTTTTATAATAAATTTTTTCCTCTGCCACAGGATCCAGTTCAGTATCAACATAGTTTATTGAAGTGCCTTTTTAATTATCTTTAATTTAGAACATTTCCTCAGCATTTCTTTGTCTTCCATGACATTTACATTTTTGAAGAATACAAATTGACTATTTTCTAGAAAGTCCTGCATTCGGGTTATGTACTTTTGGCTGGAATACTACATAAATGGTGATGTTTCTTTCTCAAGGTATAATATCTGGAGCACTGAAGCCCTTTATTGGTGATGTTAATTTTTATCACTCAATTTAACTTTTCATTTTTCTTTGCAGTTGTTATTTGTCCCATTTTAATTAATTTGTGGGGACGTACTTTTGAGTATCTTTTTTCTCATCAGACTTTTCCCCCTAGGTTTAGTATCCAACCACTTTCTTGATTATTCCTTTGCTTTATGGCACAATAAGATGTTCCACATTCATCTTGTATTTTCCCTGTCCTAGCTTGGCATAATCTCTTGATATAGAATAGATAATTAAACCTGTTAGTGTGATACCTTCTTGCCATCATTAAGAGATGATCTTTTCAGAAGAATGATGGGGCAGTGGGAGAGAGTAGATACTTAGGGAGTGACCTTAGGTCCTGTTGTTCGTTCATCTCTCCTGATGGTACTTTTTGAAGCTCTAGTTTCATGTTCTCCATAGTTTGAGGACATGTGTTGCCTTCCTGATTTAAAGCTTCCTTGTAATGTTTGGAGTTTTATTTCTTGCAATATTTACCGGGTCATATGTACAATTAAAATTAAGGTTTAATAGCATCTTTAATCATTTTAATATTCATTCATGTATGTACCACAACCAAAATAAGCATAACACTAGAGCCAATCTAATCACTTAAAAAATCCTAAATCCATATAAGCCTGTGTTTTATTTTTACTTTTCTTAGCATATTTTAATTACTATATTTTGTAATGTACAAAATGTCACCAATAAAATACAAAACTTTTCTTATTAGAGGAAGTTACTGATTTTAGACTTTCCTGTAAAATTTTGGTTTTCATTTGTTTTTGTGATCCGTTATAGTTCAGTGGAAACTGCTAATTTTTTATTTCAGTCTGCCTTTTACAGTGCTGCTCGACTCTGGTTGCGCACCAGAATGAACAGATTCACACTCCTTTACCCTCACTGAGGGTAACACTGGGGTTGCTATGTGACACCATCACCCTCTCATTTACTCTTATCTTTTTTATAGAAAGAATACTCATAGTTAAAAATAAAATAAACCAAACAACTGAAGTATATAAAATGGAAAATATACTCTGAATATGTCTGCATTCTCATTTCTTAGAGGCAAACAGTGTTAATATTGTATAGTCCCCCTTATCTGCAGTTTCACTTTCTGCAGTTTCAGTTACCCACCATCTATCGTGGTCTGAAAATATTAAATGGAAAATTCCGGAAATAAACAGTTCATAGGTTTTAAATTGTGCACATTCTGAGTAGTGTGATGAAATCTTGCACCATCCTGTCCAGATCCTGCCCAGAATGTGTATCATCCCTTTTTCCAGTGTATCTGTCCATGTAGTATACACTACCTGGCTGTTAGTCACTTAGTGGCTGACTCGTGGTATGTCGGTGCTTGTGTTCAGATAACCCTATTTTACTTAATAATGGCCCGAAAGTACAATAGTAGTGATGCTGGCAATTTGGGTATGCCAAAGAGGAAAGAACATAGTATATATCTAAATGTATGGGGAAAAACATAATATATATATATATATATATATATATATATATATATATATATATATATATATATTATGTGCTTTATATGCATTGAACCTTATATATATAGGGTTTAATTGAAGAATGCAAATTGATTATTTTCTAGAAAGTCTAGAAAGATGTATATCTAGAAATATATATATCTAGAAAGATATACATACATATACATATATATATATGTATATATAGGGTTCAGTGCATATAAAGCACATTAAAAGAAACAGTAATTGCCTATAGTTTGCATACTGTTCCATAAAAGGAATTTTAAAAGCCTCCCCCCCTTTTTTTCTTTAAGAATTTAAAAGAGGTGGGCTGAGAAGTCTAGCTTATAAAACTGGAGGTATCAAATAAAAGTAGATGTACAGATAATTTTTCTGCATTGAGAATGGTCACTATAACAAAATTAGCTATATGCTGGAAGGAATTGTAGATGACAAAGCATACCACTTGGAAATAAATCCTTTGGTAGCCTTTTCGCTACTAAAACCACATATATTTCAAAGTGAGATCAGGTTTTTTGAAAGAGAAAAGGGATTTTATCAAGTACTTATGTCTATCAAACTATTATTTAAACTATTAAATACATGTTCTATTAGTTTTAAAACTTTTTAAGGTCCTTTTCAATAAACACTTAAGTTTTACATAGCGAATACGAAATGACTCACCAAAGTAATGAATGACTATAGACAGATCAGAAGGAAAGAAATATTTTTATGTTCTTTAGATTAAAGGAAACAGGATTCTTAATCTTAGAACAGTGTAACTATGGACCACTTTTGTATCTTTTTGCACTTTAAAACAGTGGCAATTAAAAAAACAGCGCTTTTATATTCTACTAAAATATTTTTCTTTCCTCTTATAGCTGGGAATGGAGGAAGAAGATGTGATTGAAGTTTATCAGGAACAAACGGGGGGTCATTCAACGTTTTAGATATTCTTTTTATTTTTTTTTCTTTTCCCTCAATCCTTTTTTATTTTTAAAAATAGTTCTTTTGTAATGTGGTGTTCAAAACAGAGTTGAAAACTGGCACCCCATCTCTTTAAAACATCTGGTAATTTGAATTCTAGTGACCATTGTTCATTATTGTTTGTTTTCATTGTGCTGATTTTTGGTGATCAAACCTCATCCCCCTTCATACTGCCCTCTCCTTTTTAAATATTACATGTGTGCACAGAGAGGCCACCTTTTTCAGGACTGTGCATTTTCAGGCTTGTGATAAATAAGATCGACCAATGCAAGTGTTCATGATGACTTTCTAATTGGCCCTGACGTTCTAGCCTATGATTGCTTCACTCCTGGACTGTTACTTTCAGTGGGAGATGGAAGTTTTTCAGAGAACTGAACTGTGGACAAATGACCTTTCCTTAACTTGAAGCTACTTTTAAAATCTGAGGGTCTGGACCAAAAGAAGAGGACTATCAGGTTGGAGTCAAGATGACAGATGTGGTGAGAGTGAAGACTAACTCCAAAGATGGCTTCCCTGAAGAGAAAGCGTTTTAAGAGTATAGAAAAAATTTGTCAGAAGATCCCAGAAAAGTTCTAATTTTCATTAGCAGTTAATAAAGTTATTCATGCAGAAGTGTGTACAACAGAACACTGTTCTTTTTGATTTTATTTGTAACTTTTGGCCTGGGATATGGGTTTTAATGGACCTTGTCTGTACCAGCTTCATTAAAATAAACAAAATATTTGTAAAAACCGTACTAATGTTCATTTTATTTTTAATTGTATAGGAAGAAAAAAGAAAATGCCTAAAACATAAGATTTTCTTGCATAATACTGGCAATTACTATTTGTACGTGGTACAAATAAATTTCTTTCTTCAGCAACATACAGTGATGCTGATCAGGACTTTGAAGCACTGAACGTTACTGAAGTGCCTTCTGAATCAAGGATTTAAGGCCACAATACCTTCTTAAATACTCTGTTCTGCTTTTTCAAAACCTTGATATTTCTCTATGGTGTGTATAGTATATGATACAGTTACACAATCGTGCTGAATAAATGGGCAAACCAAAAATTCTTAATTGATTTATATTGATAATTTCAGTTTTTCCTTTAGTAGTTTATAAAATGTTCCCTGCTTAAAGATTTCATATATATATATATATATATTTTGTTTATATTTTCCTTTTATTTCTTTATATCTTAAATATTTAAATTGGTGTAAAATTAAAATACCAAATTAGTTTCTATTAGAGGGCTTAACCTTTTAGTTTTGTATGAATCACAATTCAGGACATTTATGCATACACATAATCCAATTTCATGTTATCCCAAATAGAATGTCACTTGAGCAATTGAGAAGAGCACCTAAAACCTATCTCCAATGCATTTTATAAATTGCTATAGCTTAAATACCCTATTCAGGTCACCCGTTGAAAATAATTGGCTTGCCTTATAAATTCCTATATCTGAATTTAACTGAAAAATTATTGGTGTTGTATATATATATATATAGTCTAGGTAAATTAGAGCTTTAAACTGTCACTTGGCATTTGTCATTACATTAAATAGTGACTAGAAATTAGGTCCATTTGTATAAAATCCTCATTGGGTTGCATATTTCTGTCAACCCTGAGTAACAAACCTGACAGGCAATTTGAGATATCTATCTAGAGTGCTAATTGAGCAATCCAGAGTGCTTGAGGATGTAGTTTGGCATCTTATTTTTGTTTGCATCTCTTGAGGGCTCTCAGCATTTAGATGGTGGAGCTTAGCTACTGGGGAAATCATTTTCTTGTTTTCAGTTAATTGGATTTTTCTAAATGTGTTGCATTCTGCTATGGTTAACTTAAAAATGGGTTTATCAGGTGTATCAATACTGATAAATAGGCCTTTCAAGCAACAATTTAATACCAGATTTGGAAGGGACCTTGAATAACAGTATAGCCACTCTACCATGGTGCTTGACTGCAACATCCTGAATTTGTAAAAGAAGGAAGAAATAAAGTCAGTAATGGTACTTTTTCTCACAACGATATTTTCCTGGAGTGTTCTTGGTTGAATTATTTGAGATGCTCCTTTCTCATCTGATAACGTATTGAATGAAATGAATGAGTGAATGAATGAATGAATGCAAGTAGGGTTGAGAAGTTTGAGAAAAAGTTTGTGACATTTAAATTCAGTATGATAATGTTTTGGCCATTTTATTTCTATTTTACATAAAATAGTTATAAATAAACACCAAATCTAAGTTCAATAACATGGCAATACAGAATCAAAATTAACCTTGACTTCTGGACTGTAAAAGTGCAGTTCCTGTAGAAAGCAAATACCTTACAAGCATCAGTGGGAAATTTGAGGGAATCATCTGCAAATACTGTTTTTCAGCTGTGGACAGTGAAATATAGTGTAGGGCTAAGTACATTTGCGGGAAAATTCGGTTCAGATACTGCTTGCTTTAATATCCTTTTATAGATATGTTCTAAGGCTCTCATCCCCTTTAATGATCATTCTATGATAGATACTAGATACTGATACTAAATAGATGTTAAAGATAAATTATCTAATTAAGACTCTTCCATGGTGAGTCTTAATTGATAGAGTCAGTGTGATTTTAAAGATGGGGAAATTATGTGAATAGTTCATTCTTCAAGACATAGAAGCAAAACCTTAAGATTTGTTAATCTTCATGGCTCTAGACCACGGGTGTCCAAACTGCGGCCCACGATCCATTTTTTATTGGCCTGCAGCAAATTCCAAAAATATATTTAGTTTACTTAAACCAGGTGAGGCAATACGTACTTCACCTCGAGTGAGTGGCCCGGCTGTTTGTGTATTTTACCGCATATAGCCCTTGGTGAAAAATGTTAAAAAAAGTTTAGACACCCCTGCTCTAGAACAATAGAACTTTCTGCAACAATGAAAAGGCTCTATCTGTGCTGCACAAAATGGTAGGCAGTAGTCCCGTGTGGTTATTGAGCACTTCAAATGCAGCTAGTATGACTGGAGAATTGTTTTAACTTTCATTTCAATAGCTACATATGGCTTATTGGACAGTGCAGCTCTAGAATCTATACTTTGAGGATGAGAGAGTAATGAACATTTATCAAGTGGAGGAACATTTATCAAGTGATTACCTTGTTTTCAATAGACAATAAATTTTAGATTCTTAGGATGAAATGGATGTGGTTTTGCTTTATAAAGAGAATATAATAAAATTCTTAATACATGAATTAGTTCCTCTTAGCTAATTCAGAATTACAAGCATTACAGAATTTATATTTACCTGCAACTCTCAGATACATTGACTAAAATGAAATACTTGGACTAGCCTAAGACTGTTAGTGTCTTACTAACTAAAATTCAAACTGAAATTACAAAATTTCATAATTATAATATATAAAAATGGGCCAGTTTTAGGCACCAAAGCTTCTGGATTTATGTGGTGCTAGAGAACATAAAGGGTTTAGGTGAGTGAAGCGTTTAGTTTCATTGGGCTGGGTAAAGTATGTGTGGTGGAGAGGGTTGGTGGGAATGGAGTGAAGTTAGGTGTGGGTTGAGGTGAACAAGATGAGATGAAACTAATTGGGCTCAGTATGGAACTTCATTATGGAAGGAAGTTTCTCTTTTTCTTTCACCACCTCCCAACTTACTTTTTTGTTTTCTTCTAGCCTTAAGGTCTGGGTATTCGTAGGAACTGAAAGTAAGAGTAGACCCATGGTCTGGAAATTTTGTGTGTCCACTGCAGGCCACTGGCTTCCTTGTGGAGTTCTTGATGAAAATGAAGATGTTTCTTCAAAGCAGCTTTTTGCCTAAGGAGACAACCCAACCCACAATCCCAATACTGATTAAGCAACCTAGAAATTTTCCTTAGCAGCTAGCAGTAATCATCAATAGACGTGGGGCTACAGATCTGGCATTTTAGTGGAAAATCATACAGTGTTCATTTAGTTACATAGGAGATTTAGAGTATCATGAGCCTCCTACTGGAAAAGTAAAAGGAAAAGCATAACTCACAGTTTTTAAACTCGTATTGCTGGAAGGGACTCCCTTATTGTAAAGAAGGAAACAGGCCAGAGAAGTTATAAAGTACATGGGCCCATGTCACACAAGATGAAATAGAGCCAGCTGGAATCAAGTTCTAACCCTTGTGGTGAGGCTCTGTCCCTCACACACCCCTTTATTACTTGGTTTTCTGCTTTCAGCTCCTTGCACTGGGAGCCTTACAAAATTGCTCAACTTCCCCTCATATGACTTGTCAGTATTCTTTTTGTGAAAAATTGGAAGCTTGCTTTTGGTCTCAATATTTACAAATGCAGCTTGACTACTATGATACATGAAAGACATAATTTTGAAATTGAACTAAGACATCACTAATGATCCATTTTGTCATTCACATAACAGATGAGGAAAATCCAGGAGAGGAACAGCTCAAGGTTAAGTGGAAAACCTTGAAATAGAGTTCTGGCTGCCTTCTTTTTCCCGTCCCCTAAAGAGTATTAGCCTAGAGCTTAGACTCAGCTTCAGGAGTCAATTAAAACCATATTACTCAAGAGATTCTATTATCAGAAAGATGCAAAGATCGTTACTATTGTATGAGAATTAAAGGGGAAAATGCCATTGGCCCCTGATGACTGATTCTGTGCCTCTTCTAACAAGGCCCTCATGAGATCTGGTTTTAGCCTACCTCTCTGATGTTACCTTGTGACTTGTTCTCTTCATTCCAGCCAGGCTGACCTTTTATTCTTCCAACAAGCCACTCTCATTCCTTTCTTTGGATCTTTGCACTTACTGTTTATCTGCTGGAATATTTTTCTCCCAGATGTTTATATGGCTACCTCCTTGTCATTCCGGCTTCACCTTATATATCACCTCTTCTGAGAGGTCTTGCCCTGGCCAACTAATCTAAACAGCCTCCTGCAGTCCTATCACATCTTTAAAATCTTTCTGTATAGCGTTTATTGCCAGCTAAATAAAACATGTATATGTGTGTGTGACAATTAAGTTTGCAAACTTGTTGCAACGATGTTGCTCACGTTTTTTGATATCAGAGGGATTATTCATTATAAATTTGTACCAACTGGACAAACAGTTCACCAGGTTTACTATTTGGAAGTGCTGAAAAGGCTGCCTGAAAAAGTTAGACGACCTGAACTTTTCGCCAACAATTCATGGCTCTTGCGTCAGGACAATGCATCAGCTCATACAGCACTGTCTGTGAGGGAGTTTTTAGCCAGTAAACAAATAACTGTATTGGAACACCCTCCCTACTCACCTGATCTGGACCCCAATGACTTCTTTCTTTACCCGAAGATAAAGGAAATATTGAAAGATAGACATTTTGATGACATTCAGGACATGAAGGGTAATATGACGACAGCTCTGATGGTCATTCCAGAAAAAGAGTTCTAGAATTGCTTTGAAGGGTGGAGTAGGTGCTGGCATCGGTGCCTACCTTCCCAAGGGGAGTAGTTCGAAGGTGACTATAGTGATATTCGGCAATGAGGTATGTGGCACTTTTTCTAGGATGAGTTCACAAACTTAATTCTCTCTCAATATATATATATGTATGCACATATATATGTGTATATGTATAGGTATATATATGTATACACACACATATATTGTTTGTTTAAGAGTCTCTTGCCATCCCTTCCACCCCTAGAATGTAAATGGCACGGTAGAAGAGATATCTCTCTCTTACTCCTGAATTTCCAGTGTCCGGAACAGTGTTTGGCACACACTAGGCACCCAATAAATACTTCTTGAGAAAGGCAGTGGTTCAGAATCAGGGGGCCTTTGATCTGGTCCTGGCACTGTCCCTAACTCACTGTCCGGCCCTGATGAAATCCTTGCCCTCTTTGGCACTGGTTTTCTTACGTGTAAACCAGAGAGCTGGGATAGAGGATCTCTAAACTCTCTTCCAGCTTCAATACGAGTTCTATAAGCCATGAAGAAATTTTGTGACATTTGCAGCAAAAGAATCTCTATTTGTTTTTTAGTTCTTCCAAATTATGCTCAGGGAAGTGGGAAAACTTCACTTGTCCAAAGGCAATGAAAGGCTAGTACTAGCACCAGGCAGTGAAACCCTGAACAATCCCCCCTATGGTACCTGTTGCCCAAATACCCAGTACCTGGCTAGTTCCTGGGTTTGTTTCATGGCTTCCTCCAGAGCCAGCCTTGCTGCTTCCTCTTCCTTTTGCCTCCTCTGTGCTTCCAGCTGACACTTCTCTTCTGCTTCCTCTTTCTGCCGTTGGTACTCCAGCCGTTCTTCTTCAGCCATTTCCATCAGGCGTTGGTGTTCTTCTGCTAGCTGCATTTCTAATTCCTTCTGCCTTTGCTTCTCTGCCTCTGCATAACCGAAAAGGGCTTGGCCTCATCAGGGGTCTCTTTACTGGAGAAAACAATTCTCTGATCCAACTCTCAAGTCTGCGATTCCCAGGGACTCCCTGGGAGAAATTTTGCAGCCTACCTGACAGCAGGCTGCCAGGTCCTCTGTGGGGATTACTTTGGGTTTAATTGACTAAAAGTCCTTTATCAAGCACCTACTATGTGCAGTGCACTGTGCAATTAACACAAAATTTGGGGGAGAATGGTATGCAGATGGGGGGTCAGATCAAGGTCTGGAGAAACTTGGTGCTTACTCAGCTGGACTGACCAATCTGAAAGAGTGTCATGTGCTGAAGTTTCTTCCTCAAAAGTGAGGCTGTAGAGATTCCATACATCAGCACCTGAAATGCTGCCCAGAAGCTATCCAGATGTTTGTGTCCATCTGCTAGGGAAGGAAGTAAGGAGCAGGGCTCTGCAATTTAGGCAGCTCCCGAGCAATGCGGAAGGGCAATGGGAGAGGCTGGGTCCCTGGTCAGGGGATGACTGAATTGGGAGCAGGATCCACGAGTCATCTCCACAAGTGATCTATCAACTCACTATACTCACACATATTAATTACTTGGGAACCATTAGCTTATACATTTACAGTGCTTCACACACTAAGGCCTGGGATAGGAATAACTCTGGGAAGATTCAAATGAACACCACAGTGGGAGAAAGATGTTTCTGCCCCAGATAGGCAGGCGATGCAAAGAGCTCCTGAACCCCCCTCACCGGCTCTCTCCACGTCCTCCTGCTGCTTTTTTCTCTGCAGTTCTTGCAGTTTCCTCCGGAACTTCTCCTGCTGCCGCCTGGCTCTCTCCTGGGCTGCTTGCAACTGCAGAGACTGCTTTCTTTCCTCCTCCTCCTGCTGCTGCTGTTCTTCCTCTCGTCTCTGTTTCCTCAAGCTGAGAAAACACAAGATGCTCAGGGAAATGGCGAAACCTGGGGCATCTTCATGAGGGAAAGCCCTGGTGGAGGCTTTGCAGGCTGCACACAGCACTGAGCACTTGGTTTTCCAATTGAAGGGCAGAGGCAAGAACATAAGGGGCTTGGAGCTAGAAGCCTAGCTCTGTGCTCTGGGGAGCTCCCAGAGCCTCATTTTAGATTCTCATAAAATGGATTTTAAAACTCTTGTCTCACAAGGTGGTTGTGAAGATGAAATGAGTCAGGGCCTATGAAAGGGCCCAGTGCAAAGGCGACAATGTGATTAGGGGCTCAACAAGTGTTTCCTGCACTGACTCTCAAAGCCCTGCAGGGAAGACCCCATGAACTTGGATCTGGAGTAACCCTCGTGGTCAAGACACTACGTCTTATCTTTGGTCCAGCCTGTTCCTAGGATGACTGAGGAGGGAGAAAAATGAGACTTGCTGTTTTCCTTCAGGACGTGAGCTTCAGAACCATCAGAACCAAACTGTGCCCCTCGTGGAGGTCGACCCCTGCCTTTTTCTTCTGCTTCCTAACATGGCTGTGTCCTCTGTGGCATCTCGCTCGACCCACCGGATCTCCTCTGCACGGCGCTGCTGCTCCAGCTCCAGCTCCTCCTTCATCTTCTCGGCCCTCTCCAGCTGCTCCTGCTGGAGCCGCCTCTGCTCATCCTGCTCCCTTCTCTTCCTCTCCACCTCCAACCGTCTCATCTCGGCCCTCTCTGCTCGCAGCCTGTCCCGGGAAGCTTTCTCCTGCTCCCTCTTGGCAAGGAGGTCCTAGGGAGGCAGAGAGTTCTTAGTGCCACGGACAGTGTGGTGTCAGGGGTGAGCCCTCCTCCACCCAGGCGATGTCTCTAATCCCTGGGTGATTCATGGGATGGAATCATGAAGTGGTTTCCACACTCTTCCACACTCTGACCACAGCTGCTTCCACTACGCTGCCTCCAGCTTGGGCTCAGGTCTGGTGGAGCTGGATGCAAGTCTCTGTCTTACTTGCTTCAGGATTTGGGGAATCATAACTTAATTTCTCTGTTACTGTCTTCCTCTTGGGGCGGTTACCAGGATTAATTGAAAAAGCGAAAGGGCCAACATAATGTTTGGTGCATTGTATGTCTGGAGCTTTGAACCAAGCTGCACTTTAGAATTGTGCAAGGAGCTTTTAAAAATTATTTGAGGACAAGGCCCCACCCAGACAATTAAATGAAAATATCTAAGCAGGAGGCATCTGTGGTTTTAAAAAGCTTTGTGAGTGAAGCCCGGGCTGAGTGCCAGTTCTGAGTAAAGGCTTTTTTACCAGGGCCAGTTGTAGGTATAGCTGTGTCAGACTCACACTTAATCCCATACAAACCCACTTTTTCCGTGGAAGAAGGTTCTCTCAGTTTATGCAAAAGGGTGTCTTAGCTTTCTTTTTCTCCTTCATGCCTCCTTTTCGGTCAGAAAGATGCACATAGGGGAAACTTGAAAGGCAACCCTTCCATGAGTACCCAACTTGGGGTGAAAATTCCTTGCTTTTTAGCCTTTGCAGAGGCATGGTACTATGAAGCGACTGTAAATCTAAGAAATTCTGATAATCTAGTAGGCTCAGAAAAGCTCTGTACACCGGTTGAAATATTCATCTGCTATATAGAGCAGGATTCCATAATCTAGGCAGCTGGGAGAATTGACAACTATAGAGGAAAAATCTTTCTGAAATCCTTTTGGAAGACCATGGCCTATAAAATAAATAAGCACATAATAATTTAAAATGGTGACAAGAGTTCTGATTTTTGGATTCAAAGGACTAGGGTTTAAATCTTGGCTCTCCCACTCGATGGTTGTGTAACTCTGGCAACAGACATTTAACTCTCAGTTTCTATATCTGTAAAATGGACTAATCATGCTTGTTTCACAAGTATGGCTGTAAAGATTAAATGAGATTCAGCAGAGATGTACTGTATGTATGTAGCTTATGTAAGTTTAACCATAGTGGTTTAACTGTAGGTGTGTTTGCAGCGTTTAAATAAATTTCTTTTTTTGTTTGTTTTGGTTTAGGTATAAGACAACCTCTCAATGCAGTTTAGCACCTTAATTTCAGTGAAAGAAATAGTGATTATTCCAACAGCAGAGGAATAAGTTGGCTGTGCTGGTCTTATTGAGAAATGTACCTGTATGGTATTATTTTTTGGTTAATTGCAGGAATTTTCAAGGGTAATTTTCTTTATACTCACTCAATTTTTCTCTTAAATAGTTGACATTGGACTCAAGGCCCCTGGAATAAAGTGACTCCTATATGCAAAAGCACCTTGCAAAGGCAGATGTGTGTGTGTAAACTGCCGCTTGGCCCGCTGTTGGCCACAGAAAAGCAGATTAGGAAAGGAGGAATTTCCATCAACTTTGGGAGGCAAGCAAGGCATGAGCTCCAGGCCAAATCAAAGATGCCTGTTTGGCTGACATGGCCCAAATCCACCCAACGTATAACTCTGAGGCCTCTACCCTTCACAGATGGGGGTCGCACAAACTTCCTGCTCTTTAGGGGGTAGGTACATGCCCTGGCAGTTTGGGAGATTCAGAATGCATCTTTCCAGAGGGGCTTTGCCACTCTCTTTGATCATATCTGGCCTCATCAAAGGGTCAGTATTTACCAAATCAGAACAAAGAAAACCATTCTGTAGGAGAGCTGTTCCTTTCACTGCAGTATAATTTGGGGCAGTTTTCCCATCTCTGCAGTTATACCAGTGAGGACAAAAATCCCTCTGGCTCAGGCAAGAAACGCTGGGCCCTACCTTGGAAGCATCCTTATGGTTTCTCTCTTCTTGAGATTCCGTGTTTCCCGTGTCCGTTACAATCTGGATGGAGGATGGCCGTCCATCTATTGAAACTTGGCTCTCCTGAGCATCACACCTGGGAGAAAGCCAAGGGTCCTCTGCAACAGAATCTGGAGGAAAGGAAGCTCTATCTGAGGTGTCCTGTATTTCCTTAGAGTCAGTGACATCAGGCCCACTCAGCACTGCTGCTCTTTCCAGATGCTTTTCCTTCTGTGCCCTTTTCGTTTTGGCTCCTGGTTTTTTTCCTTTGGCAATTAAGTCTGATTTCTTTTCAGCCTTTGATTCCTTTGACTTTCCTGGGGGAGAATAATCAGGGACAGAGTTATAGCTAAGTCAATGTGACCTCTGTGCATTCTTTTCAGTAACTTTGCAACTTTAGTGTGCAATGGAATCACGTGAGATGCAGACTGCGGAGCCCCACTCCTAGAGTCTGATTTGGTAGGAATCGGCATTTTAACAATCTGTGTTTTAACAATCTCTGTGTTTTAAGAAAAGTGGTCCCCAGACCACCCTTTGAAAAACTGCCTTATTCTATTTGGATCAACTGTAATTCAGCAATCTGGCAGCTGAAAAAGTCCCGTTTCACCCTGACCTATGGTGGGCGTGAAGACTCTGGAGGGAAGACCTGTAGACAGCTGGAAAGTCCTGCTTCCAGCTTTGTAACCTTGCAAAGTTTAGCCTTCCATCCTCTTAGGACTCTTCCTCCATTCGCCTGTGGGGGCCACAAGTATTTCCTTTTCCCAGTCCTGCCAAGTAATAGGCTACAATGGTGTACACTCAGCAAGACTTTACAAAGCAAACCTTGAAAATAAATCTGGCTCCGGAGACTACCTAATGTCATCCTTTCTGATAGCTTTCGATTTGTTGGGAGGGTCTTCTGAATCAAGAATATAGGTTTTAGGCTAAAGAAAGTCTTTAGGAGCATAGGGATCTGAATTCCTTGTGAGGTGCAGCATAGGCAGCCAAGAAGAAAAATGGTAACTGGGGTAATCATTCAGAACTGGTTACATCCTCCCCTTCCCATATGTTCAGACTACCCAAGTCTCAGGTTATGATGTAGTTACTAGCTCACAGAGGTAGTGGTAATAGCCTGTGTTTGGAATCAAATGACAGGGTTAGACCCTGGGTCCACCACTTTACTGTTTGATCTGTTTGATCTTATGTACGCGAGTCACCCAGCCTCTCTCAGCTGCAACTACTATATGGTATAATAATAGCTCTTACTTTCTGAAGATGTGGGGATTTCATGATATAATATATGCACAGCTTCTAATACAGTGGGTATTCAGTAAATAGGTGCTAATGTTATTATTATCATTTTCTCTCTCGGTGATCACAGGTTTCTAGGCACTCCAGTTTCCTGGATCCCTGTCTCCTAAGATACTGACATGAAGTAAGGCTGCAATACCATCTTAGCTGCGGTGGTCGAGGAGACTCAAAACAGTTTGTCCCATAGGATCCATGCTGATTCTCGGTGACACCTCCCAGCCCCCATTAGGTGTCTTCTTCTGGGTCATTCCTTTTGGGCACACTCGCTTACCGACAGCAGCCTTTGCTTCCATTTGGACCTTTCCTTCTCTCTCCCCTTCGGGCACCTTAGATTTGTCTGTCTTGGTTCTTTTCTTTCTCTTGGCTTTGTCAATCAACTCCATCTCCTCCTAAAGGTGAACAATTAAGGAAAGGGACCATGATACAAATAGGAAACGAGAAAAAAAAACCCATCAAAGGAAGATGATTATGATTAAGACAGAATGGCTTAGAATGGAACTCGTGTGGGTTCCAGATGAAGCAGAAGAGCAAATCTTAGAAAGTGTGGAGCTTGTGGGAAGAGCAGAAGGTTCTGCTTTTGATTTTAAATTGCTAGGTATAATTTCATAGGAGAAAAGAGGAATAGAATACATTTTGAGATCTGCCCCTTTTTTGATGCTAAATTATGGTCTACAGAGCTGGATCAAAGTGAAGCAGTTTTCGCCTTTGATAGATTGCTGTTGCCACGATTCATGGTTAAGTAATTTAAATGAAAGCCAGCTTTATTCACTGTTGCATCATTTGCTAACTTTCAGGAAACCTTAAGCAGATGACCGCAGCCATATCAGTCCTGTGGGCTGGGACAACCAGGAGGTTCCTTCTAAGAGAGGATGGCAGAGCAGGGCCACAGCTACCCACGAAGTCCCTGGCACAAAACTCCTAAAACCCTTGTACTTTCTGGAGCATAAAGACGAAGGGAGTATCTTTTCTTTTCTTTTCTTTTTTTTTTTTTGGCTAAAATGAAGTCTTTTTTTTTAAAATTAAATTTATTGGGGTGACAATTGTTAGTAAATTTACATAGATTTCATGTGTACAATTCTGTATTACATCGTCTATAAATCCCATTGTGTGTTCACCACCCAGAGTCAGTTCTCCTTCCATCACCATATATTTGAGGGAGTATCTTTTCTTATTCATAACAAGCTCCTTTCAACCACACCTGAGGTTATGTTAATGAGGTCACTTTTGGAAAGCCCCCAAGGAGGGGGCTGGTTGTCAGGGGAACCAATCAGGTGATCAGAGGTTTGGACCCATCAGTCCCATACCTCTGATCTCCAGAGGACTGCGGGAGAGGGTCTGGAGGTTGAGTTAACTGTCATTTGTCAATGATTTAATCAATCACACTTATGTAATGAAGCCTCCATAAAAACCCAAATCAAGGTGGCCGGTTAGCTCAGTTGGTTAAGAGTGTGGTGCTGATAACACCAAGGTTGCCAGTTGAATCCCCGCATGGGCCACTGTGAGCTGCGCCCTCCTTAAACCAAACCAAAAAACCCCCAAACCAAAGGAGTTCAGATAGCTTCTGGGTTGGTGAACACGTCCACATGCTGGGAGGGTGGCACACTCCAGATTCCATGGGGACAGAAACTCCTGTGGTTGGGACCTTTCTGGACTTTGCCCTATGCATTTCTTCATCTGGTTATTCATGTGTATCCTTTATCATAAACTTTGTGATAAATCAGTAATAAGTAGTAAGTGTTTCCTTGAGTTTTGTGAGTCATTCTAGCAAATTATCAAACCTGAGAGTGGTTGGTGGGAATCCTCTATTTGAAGCCTGTTGGTCAGACGTGCAGGTGACAACGCAGGACTTGCAATTGGCGTCTGAAGTGGAGTCAGTCTGTGTAGTTGTGCCCCTAACCTGTGGGACGTGTGCTAACTCTGAATACCTAGTGTCACAACTGAATTATAGGACACCCAGTTGGTGTCCAGAGAGTTGGAGAATTGGTTGTTGTGGGAAAAGCCTCCACACATTTGGTGCCAGACATGGTATAAGTGTAGAAGTGAAGTTTCCTTTTTAAACAGCTTTGTAGGAATTAGAAACAGGGACCCCGACTTTCAGAAGGATGCAGCCCAGTGCTGGGGTGCCAGGCAATCCACACACCTGGTACGTGGTAGCCCTGACGGGAGCACAGTCCACGTGGAGCCTTTTGACCAAGCTCCCAGGTATTTGCACTCACATGACTGATGTTGGCTGGTGTCTGCTGGGTGCACAGTCTTGGCTCAGTCTTCCCTTCTCTTTCTTTTGGAAGAAGAGATGTGTCTACAGGACCCAACCTCTCTGGGGACTCAGGCCCATGTCCTGGGAGTCCACTATGCAGATGGTATACATCATAGTCTTTGCCCCTTTGAAAAAAGCAAACCAACAGGACCAAACTAAAGAGAAAACCCTGGGGGACAAGGAAGAGGGAACGTGACTATTGACTGATCACGTGTTCTCTGTCAGGCACTGTGGTGGGCATTTTACACACCCTTTTTCTGAATAAGGGAGATTAGAAAGTTTGGTCTTCACTTTTGCGGTTGTCTCAGGCTGAATCCTACAACTTGGGGGGCAGGAAAAAGTTTGGGATCACAGTTTTATGCCTTTAATTGAATGACATAGGATTATCTAACTGAAATTTCTTCTACTAAATGCTTAGGTGAAAAATAAAGTGACCTTTAAGAAAGATTGTCTCAGAAGATACAACTATGCCTTTATTCCTTTATGCCCTCTGATTTCTATTCTTGATCAAATTCAGCCACCAAAAGCCCATGTGCTATGTTAGTTTGATCCCTTGTAGAATTGCTGTATGCCTTGAGGATAACTGCCTTATTTTCTCTGGGTAAAAATGTCACCAAGAAACAGCCATGTAGATTTCAGTAACAGCGGCAGCTACAGCTAGTATGCCCGGCCTAGGCATTTTATTTTTTTAGCCACATCAGTATTATACTTACTGTGGGGTGCTAGCATAGGGCCTTACTATAGAAACTTGAGAAATATTTGTTGAATGAGGTAAATGGAATTTCCTGTAAATATATGAGTCTTTAAATCATTCAATGTCACTCTATAAAAACCCCAGAAGAAGTATCCTTTAGAATTTAATGCTAGGAAAACATTTATTTCCCCTGAGGAACAGGTATGCTGCAAATGAGAACCGCAAACCTGATCGCGTTGCTTTTAATTTTTGCTTTCACATTCAAGAATCTCTGCATCAAGTCTGAAAGTCTGAACGTTTATCACAATGTCTATAATGACTTTTGTGTTGATGTACTTTTTTTTCCTCCTGATTTTTTTAAAAAAAGTTCTTTTTGATTCTCTCTCTCTCTCTCTCTCTCTCTCTCTCTCTCTCTCTCTCTCTCTCGTGACAGGGTTGTTGTGTTTTAAATCTATTGTGGAAAAAGATTAGGTATAAAAGATAAAAAATGGAATTCTTTAGATAGCTGCCTCACCATCCAAGTGCCCTTTTCCCTTTGTTGCTAGGGAATACAAAGCCTTTTTGACCCAGGAGGGAATCCCTATACCACAAAACAGGTGAGGGCAGATTCTCAAGTCACTGAGGCTGATGGGAGGTCACAGTAGGCTATAGTTCCAGATAGAGGTGGAGACAAAAGTAGCACTTAATGCATGTTAGCAATTAGTATTAGTATTATTAGTGTTCTTTATTTTACCCAGAGCTGAGTGAATGCTGAGAGGGGAAACCAAGGTTGAATTGAGAGACCGCAGCTTTCTAGACATGTCTGTAGATCTCAGATAAATGGACAAATGGAGAAAGCTGCTTCCACACTGTTCAAGTTAAACTTCACTCTCCACCCACCCACCCAAACAAGTAGCAAACACATCACCATATAATCCTCCCTAAGAATCTTTGTCTCTTAGATAGCAGTTTAGTGCTGGCTGTCACAGTATGCTGTCAGCTGAAACTCTTCAGAAAAAAACAGAAACAAAATGAGCAAAAAACAAAGACAAACAAAACAGAAGCAGAGAAGTCCATGTCATTACAACTTTGAACACATACGCGTTTTGGACAGTGTCTGCCTCAGGTGTCGGGATGTGCTCAGCCAGGGAAGCACCGAGAAGGCCCAGGGCCACACTCCTTGGCTCTGAGTCTGTGAAAACAGAGAACGTCCTTAGTCAGCAGAGGACAGCAGTCAATGATCCCAGATGTGGGGAAATGTCCACCTGGTGAGTAGTCAACAGCATGCAAATTAGAAGAGTGAGGTATGTTATACCTAGGCAATTAGTAAATACTGCAGAAACCAGTGCTGGCACGTGGCAAGTGACATAAAAATTAAGACCCTTTGGGAAAGTGATATGACAGTATATATCAAGAACCAGAAAAACGGTCGGGTCTTTCATCAGGAATCTCACTCCTGGGTATTTATCATAAAGAAATAATTCCAAAGAAGAAATAGCTTCTTGTGCCAACTTATTTATTACAACATTATTATTAATAATGAAAAATTTAAAAAAGCCCAATAATGAGAGATTAGGGAAGTAATTTATGATGTATTCATTTGACATTTAAAATTATGGTTAAAGATAAATAAGCAATATGGAAAATATGATATAATGATAAGTAAAAATGTAAACTATGGAATCCTATGTTAGAACTCTATAAAATATGTATCTATATATGAATAAGGACTGGAGGATAAAATAGAAAAAAAGAAACAATATGTTAGATTGGGAGGTTTATGTGTATTTATGTCTTTTCTTAAAACCTCAGGATGGTTATAACATTGAAAAGAAAACTGATTTAAGAAAACAAACATTATCCTATGTGAAGGCTTATGCCAAAGTTGTGACACAATTGGCACTCTTCATTGGGGACTCGGAAGACCATACTGGGTAGCTCTTTTAGAATGAGAAGAGTCTCCGGACTAAGACTTCATGTGGAACTAGGCTACATTGTATTGTAGTTAAACAAGTTTTTCATTATGGAATATAATTTCATTGCAGAAAATTTGAAAAACGTACCTAGTAAATCTTAAAAGTTCTCCTCATAAGACAAAAAATTGTTAACTATGTGAAGTGATGTATGTTAACTAAACTTACTGTGGTAATCACTTTGCAGTTCGTACATATATCAAATCATTATGTTGTACACCTTAAATACAATGTCATATGTCAATTATATCTTAATAAAACTGGAAAAAACCTCGAAATCATAGCAATATTTAATGTTTCAATGAAAGAAAATTGATGGCTGCATAATTTTAATCCTACCAATAATTATACAAAATTAAAATCTAAGAAAAAGTGAAGTTGATTAAAAGTGAAGTTGAAAAAATAAATTGTAATATTTAACACTTAAAGAAAGTATTTAATTGTACAATTTAGGTTCCATTTATGTAGGTCAATCATTTCTTAATAAAGCTGCGGAAAACGTAACCAAATATATATTAATATACATAAAGTGCCTAAAACAGTGCTGGCACTTGGTAGAAACATACAACAAGAACAAAAAATCCCTCATCCATGATCATCTACCCTCATACAATTACTGCAAACATTTACTTTCATGCATATATAAGAATTACACACTTATATTTTAATAGAATTGATAAAATACTGTATATATAATTTTAATGTATTTTTATATATTAGAATTTCCTCTATCATTCAATATTCTTAAAAACGATTTTAATAGCAGCATAGCATTTCATCATATGGATGCACCATAACTGACTAAAAACAAACATGTAACTTAAAATTTAGATTGTTTCAAATTTTTTCTAACTATAAAAAACTTTGCATTTAGATTTGAATGTTTTCAACTATTAAAAGTCTTACTCTTTATCCACATATATAATTATTAAAGGATGTAGAGTCTTTAAGGCACAATGTCTACTGCCAAATTGTTCCCTAGAAAATTTGTACGAATTTACATTCCAAGGAATAGTCATTCATTCCTTCATGGATCACATGTTTGTTCAATGCTTACTAAATGCAGTCATTGTGTTAGGCGCTGGGAATACAGTGTTGAGGAGGGTGGACACACATCCTGGTCTTAGGGAGCTTACTAACTTCTAGTGAGGAAATGGGATGTTAACACCAAACAAAAAACGAAAACTTAAAAACCTTGAAAGGAAGACACTAATATTCAATCCCCATTTTTCTCATTTTCTTTGAGCAGTAGATTCTTGACTGGATCAATTTAATTATCTTCCATTTTATTTGAAGTTATTATAATTTCAAAGAAAGATTTGAAAAGAAAAAGTTCATTTGTTATCTTACCAGGATTATTCCCTTAATAACACAGTTAATCTAGTTTTCAGTGTTCAGTTGTCCCATGACCACCCTCCCCACCAACCCCCATCCCCACCTCAGAGCCTCTTTGTAACTTGGGCTCCCTTCTGCCATTCCCAGATATTAAGGGTGGCATCAACTGTTGCCATACATCAACTGCCAGACTTTGGAGTGGGAACAAAACTTAATGCTCAAGGTGGTTGAGGAAACTGGGAAGGTTGATTGGGATGGTATCTAGGAATGTATTTTGTCTTGGATAATATTTAATATTAACAGAGTGGGAGTTGATTAAAGTATTTTCATGATGAGGGGAATTCTGTGAGGGTTTCGTTCTTTAATATGGTTGGCTCAGAAAAAGCTCTCATTGGACATTTTACTGCTCTTTACAGCTATTTTGAACTTTGGGATAAGGCATAATAGGACCAGCAGAGGGCGCATTTGTATTGACCAAAAGCTGAGTTTCTACATTGATGCAGTTTCACCATTTCGATTAGAATTCAAACACTGTCAGTTCTAGGATAGGGATCATAGAATGGTGATTTTTTTTTTTCCCTCTAGTAAAATAACATGATATTTAGGAAGTGTTGAAATAAGCTGAAGCAGTACTTCAAATGTTAACTTACAACTTTTAACTGCTTTAAAAAAATCTGTAAAATATTTTAAGAATTCAGAATATAGAGAAAATATTTCATAATGATTACCCATGTACTTTGCACCTACCTATGTGAAATCTTTTAACATTTTCCCATATTTGATTCATATTTTTCTAAAGGAAAAAAACATCAGAAATAGTCCAAGACTTCACTATATCACATATGATCCCATTTCCCCTCGCTCTTTTCCCAGAGGTAACCATTCTCTTAAACTTGGTATTTACTAGTTGACAGGGTTCAGAACATGGTATCCTAAAATACGGCGCCTTGGCATATTGAATATTTTAAGCTGAAGGAATCTGAGAAACTGCAGGTGCGGGAAGAACCCTCTGACCTTTCCCCTTCTTCCCCAAAGCAGGTCATTAGACCCTCATGAGAGAGGTGCCCTGCCCCCATACCTGGATGAAATGCACATCCTTATCTCCGAAGACAGAGGACCTCCAAGAGGGATCCTAACTGGCCTTGCTAGGTCTCCCTCAGTTTATTACTCTTAGCTCATATCCTTTTGTCCTATCACATTTTCCCATGACTTGTCATTCTTTATCAAACCTAGTATAAAATTGCTCAGGCTTACCCATTTCTTCAGGTCTTTATTTTCTTATAAACGCTGCTATGTCATGTAAAACTTATATTAAATACATTTATATTCTTTTCTCCTGTTAATCTGCCTTTGGTCAGTTTACTTTTCAAGCGCAGCCAGGAGCCCTAAGAGTGTTGAGGAAAAGTTTTTCCTCCCCTACACAATCCTCATGCGTATTTTTATATCTTTACCACATAAAAATGTACCTATAAACAACATATGATTTTATTTTACATATTAAAACTTTATATCAATAGTATTGTTTAGGGCCGGCCCAGTGGCTCAGGCGGTTGGAGCTCCAAGCTCCTAACTCCAAAGGCTGCCGGTTCAATTCCCACATGGGCCAGTGGGCTCTCAACCACAAGGCTGCCAGTTCAACTCCTCCGAATCCCCCAAGGGATGGTGGGCTCGGCCCCCTGCAACTAAGATTGAACAGGGCACCTTGAGCTGAGCTGCCTCCCAGATGGCTCAGTTGGTTGGAGCGCATCGTCTCAACCAAAAGGTTGCCGGTTTGACTCCCGCAAGGGATGGTGGGCTGTGCCCCCTGCAACTAGCAACAGCAACTGGACCTGGAGCTGAGCTGCGCCCTCCACAACTAAGACTGAAAGGACAACTTGACTTGGAAAAATGCCCTGGAAGTACACACTGTTCCCCAATAAAGTCCTGTTCCCCTTCCCCAATAAAATCTTAAAAAAAAAAAGTATTGTTTATATAACTTTTGCAACTTGCTTTATTTCGCCTCACACTTTGAGATTCAACTGTGAGAATACATGTCATTTCCATTCATTTATTTTAAGCAGCTGTACATTATTCTATTGTATAAGTATACCATAATTTACTTGTCCCTTTTGCTGTTGATGGCCTTTTTGTCTATTTCCAATTTTTTTTTTTTTTAATGTAACAATGCCAGATCCACCCTGACAGGCCTCCAGGTACCAACACAGCTCTTCATTCCGGAGCCTTTCTGCACAGGAACGCTGGACCTAACTCTGGAAGCACTGAGAGGGTAATGAGTTGTCTTTTTAAAAAAATTTTTTTTATTTCTGGTGCACAAGACAAAGTAATACTTAGATGTTTATCTTTTATATCCCTCACACTGTGTGAACCCCCCTCCCCACATCCACTATCCCTCTGACATCGCACAGAACCATTACATTTCCACTGTCTCTATTTCTTTTTTTTAATGTAAATTTTATTGGGGAATATTGGGGAACAGTGTGCTTCTCCACGGCCCATCAGCTCCAAGTCATTGTCCTTCAATCCAGCTGTGGAGGGTGCAGCCCAGCTCCAAGTCTAGTCACTATTTTCAATCCCTAGTTGCAGGGGGTGCAGCCCACCATCCCATGCAGGAATTGAGCCGGTCACCCTGTTGTTGAGAGCTCACGCTCTAACCACCTGAGCCATCCGGCCGCCCTATTTCCAATTTTTTATGATTACAAACAGTGCTGCAATGAACCTTTTTGTTTGTTTGTTTAAGGAGGGCACCGCTCACAGTGGCCCATGTGGGGGATCAAACCAGCAACCTTCGTGTTATTAGCACCCTGCTTTAACCAACGGAGCTAACTGGCCACCTGCAGTGAACCTTCTTTAGTGAAAAACTGATTGAATATTCAGTTATATTAAAGAAGAGTTCTAATTCTTAGGTGCAATACTGATACCACTACGGTTATGTCAAAAGAGTCTTTTCTTGTCTTTTAGGGATACATACTCTAGTATATCTGGGCAAAATAATATAAGCCTGGAATTTGTTTCAAAATAATATGGAAAGGAGGAAGGAGTTGGAGATGTAGCTGAACAGCGTTGACTAGATGATGGGAACATGGGATTCATTGTGCTGTTCTGTCCACCTTTGTGTATGTTTGGGGTTTTCCGTAACAATTATTTTGAAATTGCATTATAAGTTGTGCTTTATGTTTTGAAACGCTATTTTTTCCCACAGTTGATTTTTAATTATTGATTTATATTTAGTAATCTTGCTGATTGTTTTGGTCTTTAATAGTTTGTTTTTTAATAGCTTATCTGTGGAGGCCCTAAGGTATTCCATGTAAGTAATACTATTGTCTGGGAATAATGACAGTGTTATTTCCTCCTTTCTATTCTTTTACTTTTCCTTTCTTTTGTTTTCCCTACTGTGCTGGTACAATGTTGACATAGAAGCAATGATACAGGGCGTCCATATCCTAGTCCTGTCTCTACAGTGAATGCTTCTACAGTTCTACCACTGAAGTGTGATGTTTACCGCAGGTTTTTGGTAGACACTTTGTATCAAAATCAGGAAATCCTCTTCTAGTCCTAGTTTGCTCATTTTAAATCATGAATGGGTGAATTGTATAAATTTATTTTTCCTTTTGCATCTGTTGAGATGACCCTAAGGGTTTTCCCCCTTTAACCTCTCGATGTGAATTACATAAACAGATTTTTAAATGTTAGATCATCTTTGAATTCCTGGCATAAAATGAATTTAGTCATGGTACGTATATATATATATATATATATATATATATATATATATATATATATATATATATATATATATCATATGTAAGTGATATATATCCTAAATATAAGCTTAAGGATTTGATTGGCTAATATTTTATTAGGAGTTTTACATCTTTGATCATAAGTGAGATTGGTCTATAAATTTCCTTTCTTATGTTGTCCTTGTCTCTAGTTTCAACTGCTTTTTGGTTTTGGGGAATTTGGGACTAAAGTTAGAAATGAGCTTTACTTACTGGAAGGTGAAGAGAAATTTCAGGATCAAGGGGCAATAGCTGTGTTCTGGGGTTCTGGGGGCTTCCCTGGGGTTTCCATACTGGGCTGAGTAGAGTGAACCAGAAACATTCTTAAGGACACACAACTTCCCACTATGGAGGAGAACTTTGAAATACTTTCCAGAAGGAAAAATAAGCAGTAATTGAGTGTGTAGCTTATCTAGGCTGCTAAGAATTAGCAGACTGTTCTGAACTCAGTACTGGGGCTCCAGACAGCAGAGCCTGGCCGTGCACAATGACAGGGAGAAATTCAAGTGGAGCCGACACCATGAGGCGGCTCTTTGCAGTGGTACCACCTTCCAGGGTGTAGATTCTGGGGCAAAGGCCTTGCCTCCACTACTGGGCACACACTTTTGGTCTCCCTGTTTTCCCTTTAAGAGAAACTTTTGCAACACTTTCTACTCCTCCCTTTCTTTGCATAGGATGGGCAGTCTTTATACTTTTTTTTTCTGGAGCTGTTTATTCTTGGAGCCAGGAACTGGCCCTGAGGAAAGGCCTTGAAAGCTAAACCAAATTGAACTAAACTAAACAAAACACCCACAAACACACTGAGTTAGAGACTTGGGTTACCTTGGTTTTAATAATTGACTGCAATTTTCATAATTGTCTTGACTTCTAGACCTTGGGTTCCTTTATCTATAATATAATTTCTAGAGATTCTAAATAAACTCCCAGACTCATGCTGGCTTTAAAAAACTGGTGCCTTAATTTTGTGATGTTTCCTCGACTTTGTAACTATTTCCTAATCAAAAACACATCAGAAACACAATTGTACCTCTTTACAACTCTTTAAGAGCCAAGGGCTTGGAGTCATAGAAACCTAGGTTCTTATATCAGCTTTTCCACTTACTGGCTGTGTTACTTTGGGCAGTTTACCTAACCTCTCTGATCCTCACTTTCCTTATCTGTGGAACAGGGATAATGCACTTTACCTCCTAAGGTTGTGGTGAGGATAAAATGAGATAAACTAATACATAAACTTTCACAGAATACAGATATTGGTAACACTGCTTTGTTCAGATTGGGTCTGCTGCCCACACTTGGACTTTAAGCAAAAGAAAGACTTACACAGAGGACTCAGTCCCCCTAGAGCAAACCCTCCCCCATTAAGACTCATTTAGAAAGTAAAGAAATCATCACGTTATCAACTTAGAACAAGTCCCTCCTGACAAAGTGCAAGTTATGGCTACTAAAATTAAAGTTTTTAAGAAATAGACCAACAGCTAACCTTTAGTGAGAACTTACTCTGTGCCAGGCACTCTTATAAGCACGTTCCATGTAGTAACTCCTTTATGTCACACCACCTCATGAAATAAGTGCTATAAGTATCCCCGTTTTACAGATGATGAAAAAAGATGACCAGAGAAGTTCAGTAACTTACTCAACGCCGCATAGTTAGCAAGTGGTGGAGCCAGGATTTGAACCCAGAGAATCAGACTTGATAATCAGCACTCTTGATCACTGTGATGCTGCCTAAAGAGTGCCCTCCGACTCCCCCACCTCCATTATTTTTAAAAGATTTGAAATCCTT
The DNA here is from genome assembly GCF_964194185.1 of Rhinolophus hipposideros. Lineage (NCBI taxonomy): Eukaryota > Metazoa > Chordata > Mammalia > Chiroptera > Rhinolophidae > Rhinolophus > Rhinolophus hipposideros. The sequence continues at coordinate 71,985,544 of NC_138052.1, read as the reverse complement.
TTTAAACATTAGCATTTATCATTCAGGACAGGCAAATGCCTTCTTTAATTTTCTGCAGTGACACTTCACTGCATTAAAGGCTGTGTGAATAACCTTTATGGAACTTAGCTGGAGCCTGTCCCTCTGTCATGAGACAGGAAATCTGTTTTGACTGACTTGGTTATTGCTTAGATTTGGCCATGTTCTGCGCTGCCTAAAACCTCCACTGCACTTGGCCGAGACCTTGGAGCCTCGTTAGTGCTTACGTTCTGCATATGTAATTTATGATATGGAAGATCTGAAGGCTGGAGCACATTTCCCTGGCTATTGTCACTCATTGAAAAAGGAGGCAGCAGGAGACTTACGTCAGCCGAAACCCTGCTTCAAAACTTGACCAAACCCAGGGATTGGGCTACCATCACATTTTATTTTCTGATATCCAGAAGTAGTGAAACCTTTTAAAATGAGTATAAAAATCAATTATTCTTTGTTCAGAATGTCAACTGAAAGAACTGGTAAAAGATGTAAACAGAAAACTATCAAGTTGAGAGGGAAATCCCAACTCCATGGCTTTGCCCATTGATCTCCAGTGAGTTCACCCCCAGGGGGACCAGGTGCTACAAGAACAATCGTCGGGTCATTTCAGATTGGTAGTCATTGTGATATCCAACTCGAGATTAGTATCCATTAAAGGACTACTGTACATGAATTACTTCATTTACTCCTCATGCAACCTTATGAGGGGAATACTGTTCTTGGCCTCAGTTGACCACACTGAAGCAGAAAGGTCAAGGTGGAGGTAGTCCAACTCCAGAGCCCATGCTCTCCGCGTAGCTGCTCAGATTGCTGTTGCTAGCCTAAACAGAACATATTATGTGAATTAGAGAAAGACGCTCCAGTGGAAGGGTCAAGTGGGAAAAGGAGTCCCCAGTGGGAGGACGCCCCCCGTGCTGGGTACATGGCTTAAGGAGTAGAGCACCGGTTGGACTTCAGCTCCCACTTGCCCCCTCTGCTGGACGCCTTTGTAAGCAAACTCCAAGAACGGTTCTGTCCAGAACTCCATCCATTCCTTGAGAATACAAGTCTCTCACACATCTGTTTCCACTCCTGCAAGAAGCAAGGAGCAGCAAGAACAGCTCTGCTGCCTGGGCCTAGCCCACTGCTGCATCGCACAGCACACCCAGGTACCACCAGGGAAGAGCTTGGAGTCTGGTTCAGGGTCTGGAAATAGGAACTATGCCAAAAAAGCCCAGTTCCGGGTCCAATACTTCCTAGAATCATCATCATTATCAAATGGAGCATCATTTTTGGAGGAAGCAACACTCAAGCAGCTCTGGTCACCCAGAATTGTGGTTGACAGGGGTTGGGTCTCTAAAGACATTGGTACCCCCTCTGTTGGAATATTATCCCTTTAGGCAGGAAACCTGAGCTCCCTCACCTGCATATCCAAGCCCATGTGAAAGCAGGAGGAGCAGAAAGGTGGAGGGGCCTGTGAGGCCACTTTGTACTGCCCCCAAAGTGCCCACTCTCTTCCATCAATCTGCAGCCACTGGCAGGAGAAAAATCTCTCAATAAGTCCAAGGACATAAAAGCATGCTATTATCAGTTGGCTTGTGATGCACTAAGAACACATTAGAGCCTGAACTCAGCACTTTGGTCCGTATTCTAACTTCCAACCCATGCCTGAGAGGAAATGGAACGGTCAGCCTCCATTAACATCTTTGAACAGGGCAAACTTCATCCGACAATTATCATGACAACATTACAAACCCCAACCCAACCTTGTCTACCTCGGGTGTCTCGATGATTCTCTCTGAGGGATCCTCCTGGTTTTTCCTGATCATCTCCACTTTCCTAGGAGATTAACACACAACAAAAGATACATAAGACAAAATAAATGCAAACACTACGTCTGTAGTCCATGCCCTTTGGTAAAAAGAAATCCACTTTTCTTAGTTGGTTCTTCTTCGTCAATTTAATTTTAACTTAAGTGTCCAAGAAGTCTGCTACCAGCATGAACAGCGCTGAAGAGCCAGGCTGGCTTAGCCACGGCCCTGAGCACTGGTAGGTTCTTAGTGGTCCTTCTCTTGTGGGAAGCTTGTCCCATTCGTCTGTGCAGGGCTCAGTGCCTGGCACACATAGGTGTTCACTGGGGGTGGGGAGAAGAATGTCACCGGCAAAGGCGAACTGGCAGAAGGAAGTAGGGCTCCTCCAGGACTAGAGGCATAACCAGTCTGATGAGGGCAGAGAGCAAGACAAGTGGAAGGGAGGGAGGACTCAGACCGCCAAGGCTGTGAAGGTGGGTAAGGTCTTGGGTCTTTGCATCGAGAACACACGGAAGGTTTAAAGTAGGGGAGCTGAGGGTTTAAAGTAGGGGAGCAAAAGGGTCAAAGTGGCCTTTTGTGGGGTTTCTAGGGTTATTATGGATTGGGGTTCTTAGCACATTTAATTCCCTCTTCCTTCTTTCTCTAAGTCATACAAACTGCTTGCAATCCCACCGTCCAGAAATCTCCATAACAGTGGTTCTCAACTCTGGCTGCACATTAGAATTATTCACGGAGCTTTAAAAAATATGATTCCCAGGACCTAACCCCAAACATTAAAATCAGACTTTCTGGAGCTCGGGCATTTTTAAGGCGTCTTAGGTGATTACACTATGCAGCCAGGATTGAGAATCAACAAATATTCTCTCAAGTCGGGGTGTCAAAACTGTTTTCAACGTTTTTTACCTAGGGCTATATGTGGTAAAACACACAAACAGCTGAGCCACTCACTCGAGGTAAAGTACGTACTGTTTCACCTGGTTTATTTAAGTAAACTAAATATATTTTTGGAATTTGCTGTGGGCCAATTAACAATGGATTGCGGACTGCAGTGGCCCGCAGGCCGCAGTTTGGACACCCCTGCTCTAAAGCATCGGAAGAGCAGCTCTTTAGTAGCCAGTGACGTGGCAGGTAGGATCAGTGACCCAAGTAAAGCCCTGTGTGTCTGATGCGGCCAGCTCTTGGCCTTTGTCACCTGGATTTCTGCTTAATCCACAGCCTCATGTCGGCTAGAGAGAAGGAATCTGGTGTGGAGAGCCCTGGAAGTCTCTCCTGGAAGTCTCTTTAGTGACAATCAGTTTTCCACTTTATTATCAAATACTTAAGCTGCTTTGGGAAGAGACAATTAATTATCTGCTAATTTGTTTGACATTCTCTTCTCACTCAATGGCTTTTTACCCTGCCTGTTTCTCACTTGTTAGCTTAGTGTTTGTAGCTGATGAGATATTCTGACATAAAAAAGCTAGGGCAGTTAAGTAATTTTCTTTCTTTTGCATTTCTCATTTTGGAGACAAAGCAGATTTGGCCTGATGCAGTAAGGTTTTAAAAAAAATACTGCAGGATAAACCTGTCTCAGTCATAGTAAACTGCTAGGTTAGAAGACTAGAAAAGAGATAGATTTAAAAAAATTCCTGTTTATGAATTATTTTAATCTAACAAAAAATTGGATTAAAAGGGAGAAATAAGATTCCTCCTTTGGAAGAATTTTGAAGCCAAGAAAGGTAAACCTTCAAGCTTAACAACATGTAGCTATGAGCCTTCAAGGGCAAGAAATATTCTCATTTCACATATGGGAGATGGAGAGAGAGAGAGTCAGGGATTTGGAAAGAATCTGCTGGTGAGTCGCTGTTAGAAAAATAGTCTTAATTTAAAATTTTGTCTGTTTCTTTGAAAAGTGTCAAAAAAGCAATCGTTTTTACATACATGAACACACATGTGAAATGACTTAAGGTCATTCATTGCAAAAGATTGGAAACAACTTAAATGTCCCATCGATTATGGACTCATCAAATAAATTACAGTAATTCATACAATGGAATACTATGCAACTGTAAAAGGTATCTCTTCATGAATTAGCATAGAAAAAAACTCCAAGATGTATTAAGTAAAAAATGTCGGACTGTGAACAATGTGTGTAATATGTTAAAATGTGTATAAACTATCTACCTATCTGTGTATTTATCTATCTGTATTGCTTTATATATGCAGACTACAACTCAGGAAGGATCCACAGGAAACTAGCAACAGTTGTGTCCAAGGGCAGGGAACTGAGCAGCCGGAAGACATACCCTTTTATACAAACACATTTTAAACCTCTGAGTATATTTTGGATTTAAAATTTGAATTAAAAAAATAACTAAACAAAATGCTATGTCACTTCTTTTTATAATTTTTTAAAAAATTTATTGGGGTGACAATTGTTAGTGGCTATGTCACTTTTAATATGAGTTACAAATGCAATGACTAAATGGAGGGATTGAAACATAGGTAATAATACTTGACAAGTGAGCAAAAACAACTGAAGGACTGAAAATTCAAATCCCAGCTCTGTTGTTCTAGCCAAGTCATTTGCTCTTCATCTGCTCAGTCAGCTCATGAACATTTATTGAGTGTATGTTGTGTGACAGGCACTGTGCTAGGCGCTGGGGGCTGAAAGATCTATTTGTAAGAAGCTCACTGACTTGCGGAGAACCGACAAGAAATCTCAATGGTTGCAATGCAGTGTGATAAATGTTGTGACAGGTTATGACAGGTTTTTGCAGGACCTCCTGGGAGGTGAAGCTAAATGAGGCCAGGGAAGGTTTGTTTACCAGTGGACATGGTGCTAAGTGTTGCAGAGAAGGGAAAGTAGGGCAGTTCCTGGCAGAGGAAGCAGCATGTGTTGGTTAGGGGGTAGTGTGAGGTGGCTGCAGTGTGTGGACAGTGTGAATTAGACATGGGCCAGATCTTGCATGTTGCAGTTTGGAATTTAAAATAAATTGCATTTGTTATATTTTTCTATTTATAAAAGAAATACATCTTTGATGCTGGGATTTAACTAGAAGGCCAATGGGGACACGGTAAGGAATCTCAAGCGAACCAGGGATATGACTAAGCTGTATTTAGAAAGAGAACTGGCAGCAGTGTGGTGTTGTAGGACTGGGGAAGGGTGTAGGTAGGCAGGGATAGAAACAAACACTGTGTAAACACAAACTGCAGCTCTGAAACCAGAGAGACAATTGGGGTGCAGGTCCTGGAATCCCACTGCCTGCACGGAAGCTCTGACTCCTACACTTCCTGCCTTACAGATCATGCAAGTTACTTAACCTCTGAGTCTTAGTTTCTTCAACTGACAGGGGCTGGGCTAGGTGACCTTAAGTTCTCATCTGTCCTGGGAGACCCTTCCATCTGTCCTGCCCCCTACCTTCATGCACAGCACCCATTCTGAGCATGGTACGTCTAGGCCCACAGCAGGCTTTCGTAAGGAACTGTGGGGAGGAGAGAGGAGCATGGGGAGCAGGGGTAAGACGTGGGGCTCCACATGGCTGCGAGCCAGCTCCATGACCTATTGTTGAACATAAGCCTCTCCATCTGTGAAATGGGAGTGTTAATAAATATTGTACAGAGTACTTAAAGCGCTGAACTAGGAAAATACTTTCAGAGATTCTATGTAACATACCATGTAACACATGCCTTTACATGACTAATTTCAATACCTTCTTAAAGATGGAAGAAAACCAGTATCTCATTTGAGAGTCTCACCTTCAAGGTAGTATAACTTTTCATGTGTATTAAAAAGATCTCATACTTTTTCCTTAATAAAGTAATTTATGAAAATCACAAGATATTTTGTGTTATTAAGATTAAAATATATTAAACCTCCATTCATCTCCCAGGTTCTGAAACCAGAACAAAAATGTACAATTAAATTCTTCATAGGCACAGAATAGATAGACCTCGTCAATATCAGGTATTATCAGGTATTGTGGGTTTTGTGGCTTTGAATCCTAGCTCCCTCTGCTGTTAGGCATGTCACACATCGTCATCTCATCTCACCAATCCTCAGTTTCCTCATCTGCACAGTGGCAATCTGCACACTTACCAAGAAGGGGGGTGGGCGGGTAGGGGGTGAGGGGGAAAATGAAATAAGGTTCAATATGTGAGGGGCCTGGCCCTTAGCAGGGATCAATCAGGATTTGTTCCTTTCTCCTTTATGAATTGAATCCTGTACAGATGTGCACATTCTTTGACAATTATTATTTCATATAATTCTTGCCCCACTGTTGACAGGTAGGTATGGAGGTCCCAGTATTATTATCTCCATTTTCCTAAAGAGGAAGTGGAGTTCCAGAAGTGTTACAAGGTCACTGAGAGTCAGGGAATATCCAGGGCTTCCCAATTCCTGGTCTGATATTTAATATCGATAATAGTGCACTGTTAATTCTGGGCCTCTTTCTTTTGGAAATATTATAGACCCCATGCCCTGAATATTTTTCCTGGCAACATAACTATTCAAGTGTCCTGGAATCGTATCTTGAAACCAGCTTGTGATACCTCTATAGCTCTCCTGCCAGAGGCCAAGAAAGCATGTTTAAAGGACTCTGGGCACCAAAAAACTTTTTTCCTGAGAGGCCTGCTCCATCTTTGGACAACGTCTCAAGCCAAACATCATTCCCTGTTACTTGCACTAACTGAAATCCATGCTGTCCCTCCCATGCATGACCACAGGTTTCGGTGGCAATGGCTGTCTTTCTCTGCCTGGTAGGATGTGCCCACACCTGCCTGCGTAAGTAAAACCTGGAGCTGGCCCCAAACTGGAGGGGTGGTGGTGTGTGTGTGCTGCTCAAAGTCTGGCACCCCATTTCAGGCGGGTTCCTCTACCTCGAGTTTGATTGCACCAAGTGACAACTGTCTGTGTGATGACTGTTAGATGGCGCTTTTCCCCATTCCCCACACCTGCTCGGCATAACATATCTACCCTTTGATGTCCATGTTCAGTATAAGCATATTCAATGCTGTATCTAGCATTAATTGGTATTATTGCTATTTTCTGCCTCACTACCTAACCTTGGCAATTGATTAAAGTCCTTGGGGGGAAAATTCTCTATCCCAATTTATTCATCAATTGCCATTTCTTTTTCAAAACTAGATTTAAAAAAATTAGTGTTCAATTTTTATGTGAACCCAGATGTACTCTGGATCAATCATGTTTAAATCTAAGCCTGATACAGGTTATCTTATAAAATGGGCCAACAGTGTTGCCTTCAGTGTTATAAGACCTTCAATGTTATAAGGAGCCTCTTAAATCTGAGGAGGATTCCACATGTAATAACCAAGAGATGAACGAGTCTCCCCCATAGCAACCTGGGCCTGCCTCGGCCACAACTTTGTGCTGAAAGTCTCTGTTTATTTTCCTTTTAGCTTATAGGCTCCTTGGGAGGCCAGGGATGGAGATGACTCATCTCTGCATTCCCTGACACACGAAGCATGCACAATATATTAATATGTTGTGTGAAGGGAACAGAATGATCATTGGGAGAGAAAGTTTTACATTGGCTCAACAGAACGCAGTGGGAGTGAGGGGAAAGTCAGAGTCCTGTAGGGTCAGAAAATCTTCCTGTAGCAAACTGGAAGAGTGCTCAGGGATGGAATTTTCTAGAAGGAGCTGTGTTAGTTTCTTAGCTAACCTGGTAGTCAGTGCTTTTGATTAGACAGGACTCAGTTGGGGTCTGCAGTGAAACTTTATAGAGGATGGTTGAAAACATGGGTTCTGGAGCTGTGCTGCCTTACTTTGAGTCTTGTTCCTGTCATTTACCAACTGTATGACATTTGAGAAATTACTTAACCTCTCAATGCCTTAGTTTTCTCATCTGTAAAATGGGATTATGTTACTTATTTCTTAGATTCATTTGTGAATTAAATTAGTTCTTGCATATAAAACTTACAATAGAGCCTGGCACAGAGTAAGTGCTCAGAAATATTACCAATTGCGATTATTTGCATCTCTTTTCATGCCCCTTTTCTGCCTTGATATTTTTATCTCCTACCCTTATTCCCTGAAATGTGCAATGCTTCCTACATGCGCCAGGCAAAAGTGATGGAAGTATCCTGTGGATAAGCAAGAAATGCATAAATGAAATGTGTAGAATGAATTAGTTTCTATATAACTCCAAATGCTGAGGACAACCTGTGTGTTTTTCTCTGTTTGGACTCACTATCCTTTTCTATACAACCCTAAGATTTATGTCTTTCCATAAAGCAATCCCTAAGAATCCAGGTGCTCCCATGTCAACAAGGAGAAGGTCTACCTAAGGAGAGCTGTTAACACTGAACATTCCCAAGAAAAGTTCTGGTTTTTTGGGCAAGGGACTGGCCTGAGAGTCAGAAAGCCTTGTGTGTGTTCTCTGAGTCCCCTGAGAAGTAGGCTGAATTACAATTTCTGTGTTTTGAAAAGGGTGGACTGGAAAGTGGGCCTTCGGGATAATAATGCCTTTCCCTCTATAATATGGTATATTATATGGGTATGGTGTATCTGTGAATGTGTATGGTATATGGTATATAATATAGTATATAAAAATTTGGTGCCAAAATTGATGACTGAAAAGTGTAACACAAAAGCATTGTGGACACTAAACACAAAAAAAATTATTGTAAAATTCCCCACTCTGAATTCTGCAGTTTCTAGATGCTCCATATACCTTTATCTCATTTCCATAGCAACGATCACCTTTTAATATACTATCCACATTGCCTGGAGCAGGACAAAGATCTCAGTCTTTTTTTTGTTTGCTGGTGACATGTCCGAAATGACCAGAAAGTGCAGTCACATAGTAGGTAGTACATGCTCACTATGGGTTGAATGAATGAACAGTGATAATGATGATAAAATCTCATCCCTGGAAGTACTAACCACAATACTCAAGGCCGAAGGGAAGAACTAAACTATTGCTAAGAAAAAAAGTTTAGTTTCGTTAACTTAAGTGTTTTGGGCTGAACTGTGTTCCTCCAAAATTCATATTTGAAGTCTACCCTCAGTATCTCAGAATGTGGCTGCATTTGGACCCAGGGTCTTTAAAAAGGTAAAATGGGGTCATCAGGGTCGTTCCTAAGTCAATATGGCTGGTATCCTTATAAGCAGAGATTAGGACACGGACACACAAAGGGAAGGCCATGTGAAGACACAGGGAGAAGGTGGCCATCTGCAAGCCCAGGAGAAAGGCCTCAGAAGAAGTCAACCCCACCAACACCTTGATCTTGGACTTCTAATCTCCAGAACTATGAGACAATAAATTTCTGTTGTTTAAGCCACTCAGTCTATGGTACTTTATTATCATGGCCCTACCAAATTAATCTTAAAAGTAAAGAATCAAGGTAATTATTTTGAATGTCTGGAGGAAATATCTTTTGTTTTGCGGTCCAGAATCATTCTCCCTTATTCTGGTTTGATGTGTCCTGATTTCCTTTTGAGACACCCCTCCGCTCCCCACTCCTAGTCCCTGTGGCTCCAGGCTAGGCCAGACAGGGTATTCCATTCTCCTGGTCATGGTGATTCATTTGGGTATGGGCATGTGACTCACGTCGGCTCAATGGGAGTCAGTTCCAGAATGATCTGGAAAAGAGAAGCCCACGGTGGGAAAAGAGCCTATCTAAGAGTAAACAGAGGAAAGCAGAGCTCAGCCATGGAGAGAAAAGATTTGGGGCAAATACATGACTCCTTATCAAAGCTCCACCTTGCAGAGCTGAGACTGGGGTTCCAGAGGTGTAACAGGAGAACTCTGGATTTGCTGAGGTTAGGAGGGTGACCCTCATGACCTCTGAAGTTCCTGCCCGTCTACCTCACAATTATTTGGTTTCTTCTCTTCTGTTCTGTCTTTCCTAATCCCTTCTTATCAAAGATCTGGGATTTTGTCCTCCAGGGTAGTATGAAGGATCTGAGATCTTTCCATGCCAAAGCTTGCTTTGTTCCTGAGCAGTTTCTTTTACTCCATGATCCTTTGCTTCCAGTTCATTCAGCTCTAAGGGGGGAAAAGATGGGTAGGAAGAGGTCCCTACGCCAGAGGGCTGTGGGATAAAAAGGGCGGGTCAATTTATGGAGCATTTAGTGAGCACCTCCCATGTGCCAGGCGCTGTGTTAGGTGGCACAGAAAGGAGTATCGAAAAGATGGAAAAATGACATCCCCACAACTGAAACTCTCAGTACCCTTAACTAGAGATTCAGCTGAGCTTGGGAGAATAATGAACTCTTAGAGAACAGAAAGCAAGGTCAAACATCTGGGAGCGGATTTGAAATTGACTTATAAATAGTTAACTCAAGAATCAGTCTTCTCTACACCAGGAACAGCTTTACCAAGTTACAGGCATACAAGAGTAACAATTATTTTAGCTACTGTCAAGATAAAATGAATTATATTTGCTTGTTTTATGAGGTGGTTCAAGGTTATTCTTCCTCATCTCTGTTCCCTGTCCCCCACCATCCAAACCAGACACCCAGCTGATTTGTCCCTGATGGCTGGCTGTGATTACTATCCTAATTTGTTCTTTCTTCGTCTGCTACAAACTGCCTATTTTCTGTGCCTTCTGATAAAGCAGGGACTCTGAGGGACTTCTGAAGCTGTTTTTGTACCATGCAGAAGTGTATTAACTGGAATGCCTGTGTATGTGTCTATAAAACCCCTCTTCTTCTCAGTGTGAGATCACCTTCAGGAACGGCATCATGTCGATGTACAGCTTGCGTGTGTAAAATTCTCTTCTGTTTGAACATATCAGCCCTTTATTTACACAACTTTGAGGCTCTCCTGTCTTCTGAGCTGCTGCCTCCAAGGACTGCTGGGCTTCCTGTAAAGAGAAACAGAAAGCCCACCTTTCATAGTAATGATACACAATCCGACAAGAGCTAGTCCAAATCCCCAAATATTTATAGAAAGTAGTTTTTCATCGTTGGAACACTAATAGTAACACCTGTTTTCACCATGGAAGACAAAGGGGAACCCATATGTATACAGAATAATTCATTCATACCTGGAGTCGGTGTAATGGGAAAGTGAGAAAACGGACCTACTGTGTTCCAGGGTTGCAATCCCTTTATTTAATCCTTACAACAGCCCTGTGTGTGAGGCAGGTATTGTTATTCCCATTTCACAGGTGAAGAACAGGAAGCTCTGGGACGTTAATTAACTTGCCCACAGCCATACCGCTGGTAAATGGCATAGATAAAGTCACTCTCTGCCCAAGACTCCTTTTTTGGTGAGATTCTTTTGATCCTTCTATAGCTTCCAGGAATACATATCAAATCCGCTTTGCAGCAAATAAAGTTATAGCAAGATTTCAGTTTATTTCCAAACTTAAAATGTATTTGCTGTGAGGGGCAGCGGCCCTTTTCCAGGCCTGCCCTCTCTCACCATCTAGAGAGTGTACTATCCTTGTAATAAATCTACTGCTTGCTTGGCTGAAAAAGAAAAAGTATTTGCTGTGGTTGGAAGAGTAATTTGAACAAATCTAGCAGAGACGGAAGGAAGAATGAGCTAATGGAGGAGTCTGGGGGGCCCCAAGGCTCTCCAATCTTGTGGGCCATGCCTTCTCTTGTCACCACAATATGCACATGGTGTCATGTTTCAGAGGACGACAAAGTTTCATCTGAAGTTACTTTCCAGCCCATGCCCCATACTGCAACCTGGGTGATCTTCCCAAAATGCAAACCGGACATCACTCTGCTCACAACCTTCAAAGGCCCTTACCCTCAAGATGAAGGCCACCCCCTGATAAGGTTTACAAGACCCTTCTTGCCTGGCCTGGACAATCTCTCCTGCCTCATTTAGTCATTCAACAAATATTTATAAGAGTGCCTTTTCTATGCCCGGCAAAGCGAATACGGCAGAGCAAAAGGCAGACAGAAGTCTCTATCCTCATGAAAATTGCATATACATTCCACTGAGAGGGAGGAGATAATAAGCAAGTGGAACATAAGTTATGTCTAAGGTTATTTGTGATACAGAGAAAAATACAGCAGAGGGGAGTGAGGGGTATCTGGGAATGGCGGTGGAGGCTGCAACTTGAAGCAGGGTAGCCAGGGAAGGCCCCACAACAAAGCAATGTTTAAGCAAAGCTCTGAAGAAGGCTAGGGAAGGTTCTGTGGGGCTTCTGAGGGAAGTGTCTACCTCACTGCGGGAATAGCAAGTACAAAGAGCTCCCATCAACACTGACATTTCAGTTCTTGGAGCAAGGCCATCACACGTGCCCTTCCTTCTCCTGGGAACACACTCCTTTCTTCTGATTCCTGTTTAGCCATCTACCTCCTCCTCATCCGTCAGGTCTGGCTCATCTGTGACCCCCTACGGCATCCCAGAGCACTGAGCACTTCCCACCGTTGCTCACAATGAAGCTCGTGCTTGTGCAGCCACCTCTCCTCCCCACTAGACTGTAAGCTCTGTGAGGGCAGGAACCAGACTGTCCGGTTCCCCTGTAACAGAAGTGCCTGGTACAGGGTCTGGGTAAATACACACCTGATACATATATGCTGAACAAAAGAGTGACAATCACGCTGGGGCATAAGCTACACGTGGCCCAACTCAGGTAAGATGCGGAGGGCCTACGAAGACATCTTTACAGCAAGTACGTGTTGACCTCCAGAGACCTGTCCTCTGTGTAGCACTGGCTCCTCATACCCAAGAAGAAAAGTTATTTGTTATTTTTCAGGGCTGATGTGCTGGGGTCACATATATTCGTGTGCCATGAGATCACCCTGGGTGTGGATTTGATCATTTCCATATTTTCTAGAAGACTAACTCTCTGAGCTGTCATAAACTCTCCCTCCCATAACATTTATATTACTTTCAAGTATTAATGATGAATTAACAGTAGGTGGGTCCCCACAAGCCACCATCATTCCAATGAACACCCACACCCTTTTCCTTTGTTTTGAAACGTGGCTAGAGATAAAGTCTTTTCTGGACAAATACATATCCAATTTTATTTTCTGTCATCTCAGCCATATATCTGATTAGCTTCTCTGAGTGAGAGACTCCCTCCCTATTTCTAGATCAAATGAAACATTTGGTCCAAACTAGAATCAGACAAAGCTTTTCAAGCTTTCTAGCTTCCAAAGTCACGCATGAATCACTGAGTGGAATAATAGAAATCAGACAATATTGATTTGAGGGAAATTTCTCCATTACCTTCAACAGACATTTTCTTTTTAGGCCAGAGGACAAAAGGCATAGCCAAGACCAGTTCCAATGGCTGGAATTACTTTAACTCCTTATGTGGGGTTCAGATTGAAGAGTGGGGAGTTGAGCATATTTGAGAAAAGTCCCTCCAAATCACTTGACCTATAAATCTTTTGATAAAACAATTCTCTTGACTGTATGGCTCCTCTCCCTAATATTTAGGGGCCATCAATTTTAGCTTGATAAAATGTTTTCTGTGAAGGCTGTATAGTCACTGGAATGAGAAGTACTACTTTTGCTTATTATGCTCAAGCGTTCTAACAAGTAAATGATAGTGAAAAGGGGTTTGGGAGATGAGAAGAAAGACAAGATTAAATATGTAAAGAGAATTCTGAGGGGTAATGAGTAGAGCAGAAAAAGTCAGAAAGTTGAATCCAGGAAAGAAAGCCATGCATTGGGGTGGTTTTTCATTTAGTCATTAAACTGATATTTATTGAGTGATATTGTATGTGTCAGACAAACACAAATAAGTAGGATGATTTTAGATAGTAAAAAATCTATGAAGACAATGAAATGGTGATAGGATGAAGGTTGATGTGGAGAGGGTGGGACATACCTTTGGGAGATCTGGGAAAACATCTCTGAGGAGGTGACATTTGAGCAGAGGGCTGGGTATGATGTGAAGGAGCCAATTATGGAAGGATCTATCTTTAGTAGTCAGTGTATCTGATTATTTAGAGGTAAAACCAGGCAAGCATTTTTTGAAAATAGAATTATAGAAAATAGAATTCCTGATTTCTAGGCCTGTTCTGCCCCAGCCTTCTGGGCTCCATCCATCACCCTGTGAGGCACTCTTCTGCTTTCTGGGTGACAGAGCCATCATAATTGACACTTGCAGCTCTTGGACTATTTTGAGAGCAAAGACAGCAGAACAAATAGTGAACAAGAGTCAAGGTCTCTGAAAGTGCAGAAGGGACATGAAAGTCCATGGTTAGACAGAAGGGAAGGAAGATGGGGGAAGAGGAGAAAGAAGAGTTGCCTGATGCTTTTTTGTTTCTTTTATGTGTATACTTTAGTGGGAATGATCACAAAACTGATGGAAAGGTGAAATGTTTAGCAGAAAAATCAAAACCCATTCCTTCACCTGTAAATACTTTAATATTATGCTCTGCTAAAAACACCTGGAAACCTTTCTCTTTAATAAATGAAACAATAAAGATTAATGAGTTAATTTGGTAAAGCTGATTTGAATTGCACAGAAGGTGTTGCGTAAGTACTTGGCATTTAAAACGTGATCTGACATTTAAAAGAAGATGACTTAATGAATTCAAGAGCTAATCTTATACTCCGACAGACTGAGCCATGGAAAACCCAGGATTATTATCTTGATGTAAACATAACGTGATTTGGTTGAAAGCCAGAACAAAAGAGAGCTATCAGATGTATACAAATATCCATACACGCACATATATAAAGTAGCAAAACTTACAGAGGATGTCCGTTACATTAAATAAATATCACTTTCTTTCTTACTCTTGGGTTATAATATCTTGGGCTACAAACTGAAGGAGAAACGCTTCTCCCCAATATTTTTTCCTCCTCATTTCAGCTTGCGTATTTGGAAGGTTCACTACCATGGGCTGGCTCTAGAGTTATTAGAAAGTCTTACTTTAAGGGAGAAATGAGGTTCTAAACTCCATCAGCTAGATCTCCACTCATGGGTCCTACAGAGCTACCACAGATTTGGGTCTGTCCTCTTCACTTCTCTCTCTCCTTTCTAATTGGGGTTCCCCAAAAAGAGCTATTGTGTCTCATTAAGGAGGCTGCAACCCTTGCTGTCTAACTGCCTCCCACTCAGCTCACATCTTCATTCTGCCTGAGAGCAAGCTGCCAAGAGTCTCTGGGAACCTGTGGGCAAGCTGATCTGGAGGAAGAACACAGAGGAAGGAGGGCCTTTGTAGCCAAGATCTGAAATGTGCTGGGGCACACACCCCACCATTATCTCAATGCATGGAGAGCGGGTTGGGAGGCCTTTGCTGAAACCCTCATGTGGTCTATCAAGTTGTCACATCAAAACTCTGTGCACACAGGGCATTTGTCCCCTCCTGTGAACAAACAAAGGGCAAAGAGTCAGTCTCTCCTTTGGACCACTAGGCCCCCTACTTGGCTGAGAATCTGTCTTTCTACCTCCCTGGGGGATGGGGGATGGGATGGGGCTCTGAATTTTAGTGGGGATGGACAGATCTGAGAGATTTAGTTACTGGAGGTTGAGGGAAAGGAGAGCTGGGATTCTGAGTACCCCCCTAGCCACATTCCCTGCTGGGTGGTGGGGGCCAAATCCTGGAAAGGGCCACTCCTGCCAGGAGCTATGGGCTGAAGGGCCTGGGAAGTTTCCCTGCGCTTGGCCTTCTTGGGCTGTTATTTCTTGCCCATGGCAGCCTGTGGAACTAAAAATGGGCCGTAGGAATGGGGATACAGATGGGGCTGAGTGGGGCATGGAACTCTACAGGGCTCCCTACAACTGGGCTGCCTCGAGGGATCTGAGTGATCCAGGGGTTTCTTATACTCTATCGATTTGGAGAGGACCTTGTTTGTGCAAGGCCAGCCTCCCTCGCTACCCCCAGGTCCCACCCTGAGACCTTGTCTCTGTCTAGCTTTCCCCAGCCTGAAGGCATAGGAGACCTCTAGTCTTCAGGAGGCCAGATGGAACAGCAGGATCCCAATTCAACAACCCGCCTGCCTGCATGGCCTCTTTGAGGAGCAGAAAGGACACCAAACCACAAAGTGGTTCCACCCACCACAAGTCTGCCCAGTGTTTCACATGCTCCTGGGTTCATCATGCTTCCCGTGGCCACCTGACATCATGGCCCTCTCTTTATGTTCTAAGGGCAATTTCGTGCTGGTGAAATGGGCCGAGAGGACAGTTTTAAGAGGGCTCCACAAGGAGACATGGTGGAGACACCATTTGGTTGCAAGCCAGAGAAGAGCTTTTTTGTTCCTCTCCTGTCATGAATTTTGGTCTCCGTCCACGTTTTTTACACCTCGACCTGATAGAAGTTGTGGTTAGCAAATTAGCCCAACAACTAGCAAACAGACTAGGAAGAAAACACCAGAATCTCTGGTCTTAGCTTTTGTGAGGGACTCATTTGGTGACTTTTGCTGTCATTCAGCTTTCTGTGCCTCAGTTTCCCTACCTCACTGTTTTCCTCATGGAGCTTTTGTATAAGGGAACCCAAGACACTTTAAGTCCAGGGCTTCTACTATCTGGAAATAAGTCTTATCTGTGAATTCTAATTGATATTGTCCTCAGTTTAATTAAGTGCTTTGTTGACACCACAGAATCATTGTTTATCTAGCTTCACAGAAGCTAAA
Organism: Rhinolophus hipposideros; assembly: GCF_964194185.1. NCBI lineage: Eukaryota > Metazoa > Chordata > Mammalia > Chiroptera > Rhinolophidae > Rhinolophus > Rhinolophus hipposideros. Next base: position 71,969,229 of record NC_138052.1, on the reverse strand, counting down.
GGAGAAAAATTTTAAGCCAAAATAGTGATGTCTTCTGCCCCAGGGGAGGTAGAAACTAGCTCGTTCTGTGAGGGGGAATCTGGCTATATTCAGGCTGGAACTTTGCCTGTATTTGAGAGAAGACACATCCTATTTTAGACTGGGAGATGGGAGGTGATGGTATGCAGAGTGGGAAATCTGAACAAGTCCCTGGTTCCTTTTAACCCCAAACTTTAACCCCAAACTGTGGGACTTCCTTGTGATGTTGGCTCTGATGTGACTTTTCCCTTCTGACAACTGAGAGATAGTGAATCTCAATTTGCAAATTGATTCAACTATGAAAAGGTTATTTTAAATCAGTCAATTTTCACTAGAAAAAGAAACGTTACTCATGGTATTTTGATTCCCACACTGGCCCACAAAAGCTTATCTAACCCACAATTTAGCTGGACTAAGAAGTTGAACTAGACCTGGCAATGCTGGGACAGCAGAGGGTTGGAAGCAGAGAAAAAAAGATGTCCATTTCCTTTCTTTCCTGACCCCTTCCCCTCCACTGGGCCCTCTTGTTCTCTGACCTCTAAGTTTTCCTCAGCAGCCAAGTGCTGTGGGGGGGGATGGGACCCTGCTGGATCTAGTGCTTCCAGCTCCAAAATTCCCTGCCCTTCACCTCCCCCTTGCTTTTAGCTGCGCTCCTTTAGGTGCAAGGCGGAAAACAATTTTCAAGAAAAGTTCACAATGAGATATGAGAAACCCAAAGGAATCTTTAATAGGCAGAACTGCAAGCAGTGAAACTAAATTCCAGACGGCATGGAGACTATTTGGAGGGGGCGGGGTGTTTGCGTTTGGGGGTTGGGGAGAGGAGGTGGGGGAAACAGTTGGTGGGATTGGCTCATAGTCCTGACTTTCAAGCTTCTCTTTTTCCATGTCTGAACCCTTAGATTGTATACAAGCTCTAAGTTTTGTTCAATAATGGTTTCTAAGGCAGAGGGCAGGGGAATAGAATAATAATTACTATTATAATTTATTGGGATTGCCTAGTGACAAACACTGTGCTAATCCCTTTCCATATGTTGTCTCATCTAATCCTTGTCATGACACCATGAAGGAAATATTATTATCCTTTACAGATGAGGAAATTGAGCCTCAGAGTGATTAAATAAACCGCCTATAACCACATGGACAGTATGGAAGAAGGTGGGATCTCAGTGCAGCTTTATGGGATTCCCAAACCAGTGGGCCTCTTGGCTAGTGCAGGCCGCTTATTAAATGGGGCCTTGTCTATTGTGACATCAGTCTCCTCATTTACAAAATGGACATAATAACTGTACCTGCTTCACAGGGATGTTGTAAGGGTTAAGGGAGATAATCCTAAACCCTTCATATAGTAAACCTCAAAAACATTGGTTGTTCTTATCGTTGAAAAAGACCCTCTCAAGAGAATGGGGAGATGACTATTGAAACTTATGATAGGTACATGGAAGTTCATTATGTATTCTCTTCTCTCTACTTTTGCAGGTGTTTGAATTTTTCCATAATAAAAATACAAAAGAAAAAGAAAAAAAGTAACTAGGCACATATCATGGGTCTGGTTGAAACTAGCAGCCAACAGATCAATACACACAGGCTTACTGGAACAAACGATAGTCAAAGTGAAAATGCAACAAATACAACTCTTGATTTTTGAAATTAAAAACAAACCCTTGTCGTGCAGGGTCTCAGCTCCCACTCCCCACCCAAGAACGCAGGACACGGTAAGGCCAAAAAGGAACACCCACGGCCAGTCATAAGTAGGGGAGTCATAGCACTATATTCTCGCCGGCGGCATCCACCTCTCTGCAATCTGTTCTTGCTAGCCCCCATTCTCTGCTAGCGTAGCCACAGCCGTTATATTAGTGGCCAATGGCTTACGGGTTACAGCTGACGGCCAACTAGCCACAGCTGATGGCCATCTGATCACAGTTGATGGCTATTTACTACCCTAGCCAGCACCTTTCTATGTGAGGCCGAGAGCCTGGAAACTGTTTTTGGGGGCTTTGTCCCCACAACCCTTCTTAGTAAATTATCCTTAAATTGTCATTGGAGTTTTTGGGCTGACAAAGTAATCCTGTGAGTAAGGTTGAACCAGAAGATGAAGTTTGCTTAGATCTTCAAAAAGCCTTTGCAAAGTTCTATAACCAAAGCTATTTACAAAACCAGGGAGAGAGGAGGGAGAGGGAAGGAGCCTGGAGCTGGGGGAAATGCTGTGCCAGGCCTTTAGACATGAGAAACAAAGGGGGGAGGGGAGTGAAGAATAGTTCTCTAGATGGATTAGTCTAGGCCCAATCTTACTTATCACCCTCAAAAAGGTCCCCAAGAAAGATGCCTAATGACGTCTTCAATCTACACACACCCCAAAGCGTTTCCTGAGAGTGAAATACCAAACTATGGCAACCAACAGCAGGAAGTACCTAGACATTGTATGAATTGTTAGGAAAATATCAGCAGAACTTCCATATCATTCTCACTGAAATGAAACAAGCACAATCTCTGAATCTGATTTAGAAGATTAGGGGCTTTTGCTACCCAGGACCTTAATAGCAACAAAATATTCATCTGTCATCTTCCCCTTCCCGCCCCCCTGCACCTTGTGTAGCTACCATGTGCCAGGAATTGTGCCATATAAATGGGATACAGAGGCAAATAAGGCAATTAAAAAATAAGAAAGAAAGCCTGTCTTTAAAGAGAGTAGTAGCTTGTTCTTTTAGATAACAGCCCAAAAGTTCAACAGAAGGCAGGATATAGCTCAGAAGGATACTGAAACAAAAGGTTATCTTTGTACCCTTGTACAAAAACTTAGTGTGTCTACAGGTGTGTGTGTGTTTTTCCTTTGTCCTGAAAGAGGAAGGCTGAAAGGGGATATGAACACCATCTGTGAAACCACCAAGGAAACAGATGGGGTAAACACAGGTTTATTCAACCCAAATCCCAGAGTGCTAGAATTACAGGCTACTCTTTGAAATCCAAAAGAGGTAAATTTAGGACACATAAAATCAAATATGAATTTATAATGTCATAAACTCATGAAACCTGAAGTCAAGAGACAACATGGGTGAAAATAGAAGTGGCTTTGTGAAATGGGAAAAAGGGACATAAACCCAGTTTAACAGGATTTTTAGGACACAACCAAAGTTCTAATCCCTACAAAGCAACAAAACAAAACCCAAGATAAAGCAAGTGAAAAAGGATGTTTGCTCTCCCTAACAAAGAGAGGGACCTGACAATGTGAAAACTGGGGAGATGGTTTCTTTCTTATTTTAAACAAAGAGATGCAACGATTCTCGGGAAATCTAATTAAGGTTTGAGCTTGTTCTTTGATACTCTTTACTGACAACCCCTCTGCCCTGACAGCTCTATAAGCCAGTGGGCTCAGAGCCTCTCTTGTCCCAAGCTTAGATGGATCTGGATGGACAAGAGAGTTTCATACTTTGACAGCCAAACGTTTCAGACAAACAGGCAAATTCATTGTTCCCAAAGGTCTAGGATCAGAGGGATAAAATGCTGAAGGGGACTGAGATCCTAAAAAAGGAGAATTCTGATAGCCCTATCCAACAATCTAATAAAAACCTAATTAATGTTAAATAATTTTTACAAACAGTAGTTAAAAAGTAATGGCGCTGTGGTGTTGACCCTTGTTTAGCTTGCTGAATACTTGTTGTTTACTGTGACCCCGAGATCATTTTAAACCATGAATAAAATCAGGTATCCTCATAATCTGTTTTACCTTCTTACAGGGAACATTTCCAAAAAAAAAAAAAAAAAGAAAAACCAGGAAGGCAAAATTAAAACAAAAAAATTCAACTCATCCCTAATTTCAAACTAGCATGACTGTACATTTTTGCATGTATTATTTGCAAGTCTTTTCCTAATAGGTACACGATTTTTTTAACATATTGCAGTCATAGTTGACGTCACTTTGATGTCCACTTTTAAAATTAACTTGGTGGTTCTCATTTTGGGGGTGATTTTGCCCTCCAGGAGATATATGGTAAGGTCTGGAGACATTTTTTGATTGTTAAAACTGGGGTTGAGTGGGGTGTGCTCCTGGCATTCAGTGGGTAGAGGCTAAAGATGCTGCTCAACATCAGACAGTGGAGAAGAAAGCCCCCCACGACAAAGAATATCTGGCCCCAAAGGTCAGTGGTGTTGAGGTTGAGAAACACTGTGTAATCTGTTAGTATTAAATCACAGTTTCTAGTCTGAACAAGCATCATTTTTTAATGTCTGAATGACATCCGTCACAGGGGGTATGTCATAATTGACATTTCTCTGATATTGGACTCTGAGGTTCTTTCCAATTTTTCTCTATTATATAGACAATGCTGCAATGGACATCTTTACTCACATTTTTTTTTCCTCTGCTGAATTTCCTTTGAATAAATTCCCAGAAGTCAGAAATACTGAATCAATGGGTGTGAATATTTTTCATATCTCACAAGTCATATTGTCATTTTGCTTTACAAATGGATTGAAACAAATTACAATCCACCAGAAGTGTATAAACTCGGCGGTACTTAACCTCGGCAGTTCTGGGTGTTACCGTTTAAAAAAGTGAGAGGAGACACACATCTCAAATATAAAATAGTATCTCTAGTTTGTCTCAATTTGCATTTAAATTGCTACTCAGAAGGAATATTTTCTCCTACAGGTTTTCTATTACTATTATTTTTTATCTGAATTGTTTATGCTTTTGCTTATTTTTCTAACTGGTTCTCAATGTTTTTCTTTTAAAATTGAATGTGATCTTTACTGCGTGTACATAGTAATGCTGTTGTAGTCAGTGCAATTATTTTTAAACTTTTAAACAAAAGTTTTCCTTTTGTCCCCCACAGCACAGATATATGAACGTTTCGTCCTAGAATTTTCATTTACAGTTTTAATACTCTTTTTAGGGGCTGGTCACCTCACCTAACCTGCAGCCTCTACAAGGAAGGGCCCTGGGGAAGAGGAAACGCTTCCTTGGCGATTGATGTCAGAACCGCGGTAAGAGCAGTACTTGGGCTTGACGGTTATTCTAGGATCGAATTTCCCTTAATCAAATGAAAGGCCTTAGGAGGAGCCACAGGCAGAAAGGCAAATAACTGTGTAGGAGAATATCATATTCAATGAGGAGTTTGAAGGACCCGCATTATAAAAGGGCACCATACCTTTAGGACTTCGGAACTCGCAAGGCTCCATAGAAGCTATTATTAATATGCAAAAAAAATACCTTCATAAATACTTGATTCAGTTCACAGTGGGGAAGCAGTTCATTTGAAAGAGGAACCGGGAGCTCGGAGTTGAAACGTGTTCGCTTGTCTCCTTTTTCTTTTTTCATTGCTCTTTTCATCTCCACATTTCGCCTTGTAGTTGTCTTCCCCCTCTACCCCCGACTCAGCCCCCTCCTCCATCTCCTAGGAAGTGGTTGATGTCAGCTGCTACCTTCATTTCTATTTATGGATCTACCTCCGAGGCCTGCTCCTCGACCAGGTGTAGAAGGGGTGCCTCAGGAGCTAGTCCCACGATTTGCCACCTGTGCGTTGGCAGCAGGAGCCCTAATCCTTTCTGGTCCCTTCCACAGCGCAGACACCGCTTAGGAAACGCACAGCAGAGGTTTTACAATCCAACCAGTAGGGGGCATCCGGAGGCAGCTTCCGGAACAGGGTAAATCCATAAACTCAAGTCACGTCTGCAAAGCACCGTCTGGCTTTCCCTCTTATCCACCCGTCAGAAACCGTTTTCCAAATCGAGGTCTGTGACTTCTCCTTAAAGCATGGTGATGCCAAAATATTGCACCTTTGGGTTCCCCCCACCTCTCGCAGCTAGCACAGTGATAGAAAAAAGTGAAAATATTTCATGTGACTGAACTCCTAATATGGTCAGACCCCAATGAAAGGAGAGAGGAGGGGAGTCAGTGGGGAATTGACAGAAAGGAAGAGCAGAAACTGCTGATGTTGATAAAGATCAATTTTGTGTGCTATCCTAGGCTGTTTCAGAGTGGGAAGGTGACAGTGGAAGGAGTCCACTGGATTTGCCAATGGCCCATCAAGGTAGGTAACAAATCTGCTGCGCAGAGATTTGTGTCTAAATCCTTTCCAGATGCTTTATAGTAAACATGAAATTAGTCATTTACATGGTGTAGGTTGAAGAAGTAGTTAAAATTGAAGTCAGTGATTAATTTAATAAAAGGCCATTAGCCTCAAGAAGTAAGGGGGTGGGGGAGGCAAGGAAGATACCTCCATCTCCCCCATCCCACCCGTTTTCTCTGTGTGGGGGCTGGTGGGGCTCTCTAGATGTTTCCTTAAATGGCTTTCCTTTTGGGGGCTACTTCTAAAGAAAATAAAACTACTGTGACTTGAACAAACCTACAGGTTCTGGTGGGAACAGCCTCTCTCCTTTCATAAAGGAGGCACGTGAAGTTCTCAGAGTAAGCTTGTTTGCCACAGCTTCACAGGGGAACCCAGGATTAGAATTTAAGACCCTTGGTCTGGTGTTCTCTTTCTGACTGCAAGGTTAATAATTCAGTCTAGGACTTAATTTGATGTGACGGAGCCACTCTTTTTTTGCAGGTGATGTTAGTTCTCCTGAAATATAGCTATGGAGCTGTGTGAATTTGGAGTGTGTTTAGGGTACATAAGGTATTGGCAAGGCCTTTGGAGTTGGGGAATTATTAAAATATAGCATATTATATTTTCCTTAGTCATAGACTCTCTTAAAAAAAGACAAGCTTCTAGATCCCTTATAAAAACCGTTTTCAAAGTGGGCATGTAAAAAAAAAAGCAAACGTTGGTTCTGTAGTTCCTTAGTAGCAGGAAGTGATGTCTCAGCTGTGTTTTACCTCAGCTGAGGCCTGACCCAGACCTGGGGTTCTAACAGTGAGAGTTCAGGTCCTTCCACAGAACCCAGCTAGGTACACAGATGAAAACAAAACTACTTTTATTATTATTGTTTTTAATGAGTGTGAGGAAAGAGGAGAAAGCCAGGCTGTGGCAGGAAGTTGGAGATAAGGGAGAAATAGAGATCTCCCAGGTTGTCACACGGTAGAGAGAGACCTGAGAATGCCCTTCAACTGTGCTGCTTCTGCTTCATTTCTTTGAGAACCCTGGTGCAGCTCTAGGAATTCCCTTGAGTTGTCTCTCTAAAAGAGAATTTGAACAGTTCCAGCCTCAAAGCTTCTAATGAAGAAACAAACAAAATATTTGTAAACATATGTTTTTGAACCACTTATAGATATTCCTAACCCATCCAGCCAAAGCATTTTTCTCCTTTCTTCATGGTATCCTTGCATTTCTTTCTTGATTGGTATTTGTGGGGACAGAGTCCCAGAGAGCAGTTTCCAGGCTCTCGGCCTCACGTGGAAAGGTGCTGGCTCGGTTATTAGATGGCCATCAGCTGTAATCAGATGGCCATCCGCTGTGGCTGGGTGGCCATCAGCTGTTACCGGTTAGCCATTAGCCACTAATATAACTGCTGTGGCTAAGCTAGCAAGCCCAGGTTGCAGTTAGCAAGGAGGTTGGTTGGCTGGTAGAAAAGAGGACTGCGGATGGTGGCTAGCAAGTGGGGTTAGCAAACGTGGATGGTGGATTGCGGATCATGTGGATCCTACTTCCTGTGTCTCGCTGGGCTGCCAGCGAGACTGGGGTGTAGGAAGACCCCTCATTGGGGTACTGGCGGGTGTTTGCTTTTGTGTCTCGACCAGCTACCAGTGAGAATATAGTGGTATGACTCCCTATCTATGGTTCTGTTGTTCCTTTTTGGCCTGACCATATCCTGCGTTCTTGTGTGGGCAGCGGGACATATTTCCACCACCTCCCCCCGCCCCATTAGAAATAAGAATTGGAGTGGAAAAAATGGGCCCATTGCTGCAAAGTCTTAGTGCCTGCAGCCTCAATGGGTGATACCTTTCTGTGTTCCTTGTTCCCTTTATGACTTTGCAGAAGTCAGGGAAAGGCCTATTCAACTCATTCACCAACGAAGAGCCAGACAAAACATTCTAAGTCTATGAGTTAAGAAACCTCTGTGACTTTCTAGTCCTTTTGCCTCATTTTATTGAGGGAAATCAAGGCCCAGAGAGGTGAAGAATCTCACCCAGGGTCACACAGCAAGCCAGGGCAAGAACCCAAAAATTCTGACTCCACATCAAATGCTTATTCAAAGTCAGTACCTGCTTCTCTTGCTTTTGGGTCAAAGGTGAGGTTTCATTAAGATTCATTTGAAGATTGGTTCCAGATTCAGTGTTTGCTATGGTAGAAATTAAAGAGAAAGAGATCAAGGTTGTCAGATCTAGGTCTCATGAATTTTTATATATACCATATACATACATACCTAGTTCATTTGTGTAAGATTATAAACACACATACAACTATGGCATTCATATTTACTCAACAAATAATACCCGTAACCTCTACTCGCACAATCTAAACACCATGTTACATATAGTAGTAAGACCTTATATTCAAATTTCTATTTTCTTGTTTTGGTTGCTCCCTAAAAGGAAAAAAAAATAAATTCTTTGTGCTACTAAAATTCAAATAAAGCTGAAATTAAAAAGGAAATATTGATGGAAAAAATCTGCTGATGCTGTTGAATATAAATTTTGTATGATCATACTTCACTGAAGCAGGAAAATGCTTCTGCAACCTTCCAGATAGAGAGAGCAGACTTCTCTTTTCCCTCATAATGTGTAGGGGCTACAGGAGAGATGGAAACATGACACCAAAGTAGGGCTAGCAGGGTAGGGTGGTGGTGGCGGTGGTGCCGGGAGGTGGAGCCGGGTGTAGAGCAGGTGAGGACTAATGGAAATCATGGAGCTCACCATGAAGCAGGGGCTGCAAAGATACTGTTGGTGTTTAATCCACACAACTCGGCCTCCACGGTTATACTGTTTATCACTGCTCTGCACAGGTGTGGAAACTGAGGCTCAGAAGGTAAAATAACCTACCCAAGGTTGTGAGGGTTTTAGTAAGGATTTGAGCTCAAGACTGCCTGACGTAAATGCCAAGCTGCAAAAGGATAGGATTTATTTTATTTTTTTTCTCCCCTAACAAAGTAAAATTAATGTTTATTAAAGAATGTTTATTTAAGGAACAGTTTTAGCCAGGCACATGGCTCCTCTGACAAGGATTTTAGTCTCTCGTGTGGGACCAGTGTCCAACAAAAAGTCCTTTCCATACTTGCTACTCATAAGTAGCTCTTTTTAGAGTCTATGGCCATGTGTGATTCTGCATCTTTGTCTCTTTGACCTGAAGCCTCTATTGATTCCTTGTGGGCTGACCTTTCCTTTTCTGTTGTTTCTCAGCTGTCCTCTTCTATCTTGTTTGAAAATAACTTCTGCATAGATTTAAAACATTTTTTAAAAAATTGAAAACAGCTGGGGAAACTGAGGCCCAGAGAATGGTATTGTATGATTGGCTCAGGGCCATACCTTGAAATAGCGCAAGATCAGATCTCTTAGCATCTTGTACTTTCTCCCCTTCATCACACTGCCTCCTGTTAGCCTCACTTGAGCTTGTCGCATAGCTGCTCGGCCTCTGGACCAATCCAGCCCAGCAGAATTGTGTTGTGACGAGGTTCACTTCACTGTGGCTTGAAAGGAACCATGGGTCTCTTAGAAATGAAACTTATAAATTCTAAGGCATAGGGAAAGTTCTTGTAACACCAAGAGAATGAATCAGTCAGCCAGAGTTCAAGAAATGTAAACACATTTTTAGATAGGAGGCTGAAAAATCGCTTAAGACTTCTCCATCTCTTGGGTCAAGACCCTGGTAATTTACTGAGGTCCAAGCTGTCAAGTAAGAGACACAACTCCAACTGCATTCCTGGAAGATAAAGCAATGGGGGTGGTAAAAGTTCCTCTATGAACAATGTGGGAAGATCTACCCCTGTTATCAAGCCGAAGAAACTGACTAAATCATCCACCAACACAGGCAACTGGCTGTGAATACAGGCCTGATTCTTTTTCATCATTTTGGAGCTGGTGTGTACAATCACGACTACAAACTGCACAACTTCCAGGCCCTCCTGAAACTGGGAACTCAGGAGCTTTCTATGATGAACATTTCTGTCACTAAAGAGATAAACAGAAAACACATTCCTTCCCTGGCTGCCCACCATCAGGCCTGAGCAGATTTTCAAACGCCAGCATTAATCTAACCACAGGCTTTTAGCAAGGAGATAGCATTCCCACCAGATAATCCGGCCGTTTCAGAGATGACCCTTACTAGATGGGGTCTCATCCCAAGCCTTTTCTGCCTTCTTCAAATCATAGGATCCTTCACCAAACACTCAAAACTTGAAAAGCAGGAAAGAACATCTGATTCTTGCCTGGAATAAGGCAACTTAAATTTTCTTCTATTTAAACCTATTAACTATGCTTAATTCCCAAGTTGTTGTTATTCATTGTTTTGGATAAAAATGAAACAGTCATAGTTACTCCCACTGCGTCAGAACACTTATTTCCCTTGATGTAGGGTGCTCTGGTGGGCCCCATCTTGTATCAGAGTAGAGACTGAACTCCAGCAAGTCACCTTATCAGGCAGAGTGGGCCACCTGACTCCTTCATAGATGCGTGTCAGGGCTTGGGAAAGAACATCAGACCCACAGGCTCCAGAGTGGCCAAACATTCTGTGGTCACAAGGGCAGTAGCTTTTGGAGGTGCAGTCAGGAGTCTTTCTATGTTTAGAGCCTTCCCCACACATGTAAATTCTGAGGCATGAGTCCCCTTTGAACGTTAGTGCGCTGTCATGGAACTTCCCCCACAACTTGTAGTGGCTCATCACTGAGGAGGGGTACATCCCTTGTCAAACAGATTTCAGAAGGCACCTTTGTCTTCTCAAAGCTTTGCACATGGACTTGTAGCAGAAACCAATGGGAGGAGGCCTAAAAGTCAGCCTTTGTACCTTCATGGTTTTATGTTTTTGGTCAAAAATGGAAAATGCAAAGGCAAATTCCAGATTATTAAAAAAAGTTCTTCTCAGCATAAACTAAACCATAAAAGGAAGGACAATTCTCGTCCCTTTATATATCTCTGCTGACCTTTCCTTAAGAATGATATCTAAAAATACTTTATTTTATATGATATGACTCAAGATGCCTATGATTTATGGAGTCTTTGTTGTGTTATAATAAGTTTTGAGTCGGTTTGTTTAATGCAGGAGACCAAGACTTAAGATGGCCTTTTGGTATTGTCATTATCAAATTCTTGGGGCAAAATTTAAGACCTTGTTAATGCTACATGTTTTCTCTTTAAACCTTCCTGGATGGAGGAGGGTGAGATGGGCATATCAAATAGTTGCTCAAGACCTGAGAAAGTCTCCAGGCTAAAGACATACCCCAGGGAGCTCTATTAAAGGAGCCAAATAGACGGATCTAGAAGATATGAGTCAGTCTGAATTTAAATATGGAAATGCCTAGTAAATGCAGTGCAATATTTTTCTTCCAATTTGGGATAACAGATTTTTATTCTTATATCTTCTTAGACCAAGGCTAGCTCAGTCTCAAGGGTGTGGCTTTAGCTTTGGGAACACCAACTACTCTCAAAAGCTCATAAATTAATTTTTATGGAGAGGTCCAATGGTATATGGCAGTTTACCAAGCCCCAAATGGAAGGCAAGCTAGATGATGGAATTTAAATTTAACTTGTGTAACAACAACAATAACAAAAAATCAGCTACATGAGAAGCCCTCCAATCAGGATACTACATCATAAGATTAATAAGGATACCTGTGGTGGATGACTTGTATGAAAGAAAGGAATTCAAAAAAAGAGGCTGCATGTAAAGTGGCCAACCAATTCATGTGGTGGTCTTAATTCTGCAGACAATATTGTTCTCGGTCACTGGCTTTCAAACAAGTATAGACATCTGGTCTCCTAGCCTCTAGTCTTACCCAGTTCAATCCATTCTCTACATAGCTGCGAGAATCATTTCTCTAAAATAGAAATCTGGTTATGTCAATTCCTGCATAAACAGGATCTCAGAGCCTTTGGGATAAATTCTTTAGTTGCTACCTACAGCCCTTCATGGTATAACTCCTGTTTACCCTACCAGCTGCATTTCTTAAACACTCCCTTCCCTGCATGTGCCCTGGGGTTCAGACATTACAAGCTGCTTACATTTTTCCCATGCACCATTTTCTCCCATCTTCACATGGTCTCTTTCTCTGGAACATCCTTTCCTCTTCTCCAATTGGCTAGTTCCTACATATATCCTTAGAAACTCAGTTTAAGTGTCCTCTTCTTTCAAAAGCCTTCTTAATCTCCAGATAAGTCAGCCTGTGCTCAGTCATAGCTCTAAGCACACTCTACTATTATGGATGACTTTAAGTCATGGACTTTGTCTCTCAACTGTATTCTTGTGTCTAGCACAGTATTTGGCATTAGTAGATGGTCAATTAGTATTTGTTGAATGAATGAATGAATGAATAAGCAATCTTTATGTGCTCTGTAAAACAAACTCACTAATTCTTTCTACTGGACATATTCTGATGCTGGTGTCTTCGTTAATTTTCAAATGAGGAATTTTAGAGAACGAAGACAACAGGAAATGAAAATCTTTAGACCACAGGCAGATGTGTGAAAGAAGCAAGAGAAGAAAGTAGGAGGAAAACACATCCTTAAGGAAAACCTCATGCTTTTTTATAATCTTTTTGATGAGAAGGTAATACAAATGTCTAAAGGATGATGAAATAGAAAACAGTATTTATGGATTACCAGTTAATGAAAGTTGTAATTTTTTGATCACTCTGATGGAACAAAAGTTAATAGTCTAAACTTTTTTTATAAGTTGAGAAATATAACTCTCTGTCTCTCTGTCTCTGTCTCTCTCTGTCTCTCTCTCTCTCTGTCTCTCTCTCTCTCTCTCTCTCTCTCTCTCACACACACACACACACACACACACACACACATCTTGAAAACCATACCAGCCTTAAAATACATTGTAAGTACTGCTTCACTGAGCAAGGCCCTGATCTCTCACACATACCATACATTAAGTGAGCAGCAGATCTTGGCTACTTTGGGAGAAAGACGTCTTGAGAATTTCAAGAATCCTTAGATTTGTGAATACCCCTAGTGCATATCATATACCCAATAAAACTAAAGTAGAAATGAAAAACGAGGGGGAGTTCTTTAGACTCTTGATGAGTCTATAAATGAGTCTATAAATAAAGGATAAGAGTACTTTACACAGCTATTTTTTGGCAGAGAATCATCAATTTGTTAGACCACTTCACTTTCTCTTACTTCCGTCACCAGTCCCAGCAGTTGGCCTTCTTTCAAGGGCCATTAAAAAAAAATACACACACACACACACACACACACACACGGTACCAAAAAAATGTATACACATTTTAAGAAAGGAAGAAATTGTATTAAAATTGTGATACTCAATATATACCAATAACAAAAGATGAATACAAGTCACGTGTATATATTTTTTTGGCGTCCCTGGTATATGTATATGACTATATACATATATACATATGGTTATATGTGTATGTGTAAATCAATGTTCTTCTTTTTAAAAAATAACTTCACAAGAGCTACTGCAGATGTTACAATGAGTATAGACCACAACACAGACAGGTGCTTGGTGGTAGGGTAGGTGCACTGACTGGCTTAGTGGTAGTATTCTGTCTCCCCGTCTCATGATGTCTCTTATTTGACTTCACGCCTCTGTAAAATGACAAATTGTATGTGTCTCCAACTCCTGACGTCATTTGCAAATAGTTTAAACTGATCTTCAAGTCCACAAATACCCAAAGTCCACCGTCTGTATGTTTTTTTTTTAAATCCTATCATTTTTATCTGAAAATGTTCATTAAAACCAAATGACTAAAAAGAAAACAAAAAGTCGTAAAAGCTCTATAGGTAATTTCCATGAACAGGTCTTTTAAATTGCTCTTTGAACTCAATTCCAGGGGATCTAAAGTATTTTCAGAGTAATGTTGTATCCATTTTCTTAAAAAAAAAAAGGGGGAGTGTTAAACACAAAGATGTCAGAGTTGTTCATTAGGGTCTTTGAGCAAATCAAGGAAACAAGTTGCCTATATGCTAAGCTCTGAAAGAGGTCTTCTGTGCTTCTAAGAGCAGTCCCATTGTAATGCATTTATTTTCTTGCAAAGACCATGCCCTGCATGGTAGTGAGACTCCCAAGTCAATGTTAAAAAAGCTTGTTTAACCTACATTGTAGCTAAAATCTTTCATTCATCAAATACATGTGAAATACCTACAGCTGGTGTGTGCCAGCTGCATTCTACCAGGTTCTGGTGGTACTAGTGGGTCCCTGCCCTTAGAAAGCTTGCAGTCTCATGGAGAGAAAATTCTAGTAAGACAATTCTGTGAGAGGAGTGCTGTGATGGTTAAGCACCGGGGGCAGTGTGAGCATGTGGAAGAGGCCTGTCACCAAGTCGGTGGAGAGGACTGGGTGGGGGGCACAGAAAAACTGCCTGGAGGGAGATCGACTGGAGAACTAAATTGGGAACTGAAGGGTTAGGAGTTAACCAGAAAAAAGGGTAAAAGTTGGGGGATAACAGAAAGTAGAATGGTGGTTGGCAGGGGCTGGGGTAGCGGGGAGAATGCAGAGGTGTTATTTCATTGGTATAGAGTTTCAGTTTTGCAAGATAAAAAGAGTTCTGGAAATTGGTTGCACAACAAGATGAATTTACTTAACACTACTGTACTGGTCCTTAAAAATGGTTAAGATGGCAAATTTCATGTTATGTGTATTTTACCACAATTTTAAAAAATGTCGGGGTGTAGGAGGAGATCAGGAATTTGTGCTCCAGGCACAGGGAACAGTATTTTCAAAAGCTTGGAAATAAGAAAGAGATTTGCATTAGCCTAAGGTCTTTTAGTTATTAAGAGTAGAGAAGAGAAGGAATAAAAGTTTTCTTTCCCTTTCCTGGATATAGAGCTTGTTATGGGGCAATTCTGAAATAGTCCAAGTTTGTCTTTGGACTAGTTTGTCTACCATTTCTCTTTCTATACTTTTATTCTTCTTCTGCCTCCTTCCCCATATAGCTAATATTTTCTGTTCATCTAAGCCCTCCGGGTACCCCACCAGTCAGGTATGAAGGGTTGAAAAACCCTTAAAACTCTACTTATCCCAAAGTTACCCACCTCTGTTTTTACCCCTATCAGAATTTGTAGTACCTCAGAACAGCTGTTCTCATCTAGGTTGCCAGAGGACAGGCATCTGATTAAATAAATTTTTACTAAAGTGTGAGTGACTAATAGTTTCTGAGTATCAGTATTTTAAGAAAGTACTTCTGAATCCAAAGGGAATCTATTATTATTGAGATTTAAATAGTAGAATAGTAGAGGTGAAATTATACCATTTTTGGCCATATTAGGAAGAATATTTTTGGTCTGGGGAGATATCCCTGTAAATAGCCCCGTCTTGCTTGGAAATCTATCTCAAGAGTTTGGTTCTCCCAAGCAATTTCTTCGTTTTTTTCAGCTTCTCCCCTTTCCCCATATCTCTAAAAGTTGTGAGTAATTTTCAGTGTTACCCACAAAAGGATGTCTGGTGCTGCTTAAGAGGAATTGGAAGGAGAAAAGAACAACAGAAGCTATTTGTTTGTATGGGTCATTTTTAAGTCAGGAACTTCCTAAACTCTCACATATTATCAGATAGAAACGTGCCTATCTTGATTGGCATCACCACTAACCAGGCATAGTGGTAAAAATGCAGGTTCCTATGGTTCAAAACCCAGCTTCAACACTTAGCTGTGTGACCTTGGGCAAGTCACTTAACCCCTCTGAGCCACATTGTCCTAGATGAAAACTGAAGATAATAGAATTCATCTTATATGATTGCTGTGAGGATGAAGTAAAATAATTAATCTAAAGCACTCAGCACAATGTTTGGCATAGCAAAGATAGATAAGAATGGT
The DNA here is from genome assembly GCF_964194185.1 of Rhinolophus hipposideros. NCBI lineage: Eukaryota > Metazoa > Chordata > Mammalia > Chiroptera > Rhinolophidae > Rhinolophus > Rhinolophus hipposideros. Next base: position 71,953,341 of record NC_138052.1, on the reverse strand, counting down.
AGCTATCATTATCATCATCATCATCATCATCATCATTATCATCATCATCATCCTTTATTGGAGGGCTCCTATTTAAGAGCAGCTTTGGCTCAGTTCCAACCAATGAGTGAAAATGAGCAGAACTGACACTGAAACTTCCCACCGTGATCAACATGTCCACCCCAGGAGAATGGCAGGAAATGTAATGCAGAATGCCAGGCTTCCAAGTATTTCTCTGCTTACAGATTTTGAGATTGGTAAGCATATGATTGTGCCTTTTTTCCCTTCTAGTTTTGCAGTCTCTGGCAAAAACAATTCCCTCCCCCCAGCTCTGGCTCCAGCCCTCGATCTGTGGCCTTTCTTCCTGTTACTTTAGCAGGTCCCTCACGCAGGATTCATTGCTGCCTGCCCCAAAATAAGCAGCAAGAAAGACCACACACATTTTCCCATTAATCAAATACTATTTTTAGGAGAGAGAGAAAGTCCCTACATAATCATCTTTTTCCCCTGGTCTGAAGCAGAAGCAGCAATAGCTATGGGTGGAAGATGAACAAAAGTCAATCTATACTCCTAGTTTTTGCTTATTTCTCCATGAGGGAAATGAAATATAAAAGGAGGCTTGGAAAAAGCAGAACTGACCTCAGTCTTCCATTGAAAATACAAGGCTGAGAATCTTTTCCTCTCCGAGAGCTTGTGGCTGTGCAGGCTGAGCTGTGCACAACTCTAGTAGGAGTCAATGTCTACCTCATTATAACGTGAATTGTGCAATGTATGACATGTGGAACCCACAGGACGTCCCTGCAAATTCTCCTTTCTGGGGCCAGCTAAGCATAAGCACTTGGTTCAACTCGACTTCTTTTCTCTCCTAATATTTGCACTGAGACCACAACACACAGGGCTGCCCCTGTGTGGACACTACATTTCTCAGGCTCCCTGAGAAGTGAACCCTCTTTCCTACTTCTTGCTATACGAGTATTTGGGGAGAAATTGTGTGTTTCTGGAAGTCTAGGTATGAAATAATATGTACGTGAGTCAGAGGACATAGAAGAGTAGAGGTGACTTTTTGAGGAAAAGCTAAACGTTTAGGAAACATTAAATGCTAGACCCCTCCTTTTTCATGGCTGATATTTGAACTGACAGATTTGTAGGTTGAAAAGCAATAAGGGTTTTTACATGAGAACATGAAAAACTCAAAAAAGAAGCCATTTTCCTTCCAGGGGAAAACACAAAGTGGATGCCTTGATGCTTTAACCTCGTAATGAATTGGATGGTTTTGAAAATTCGTACATGGCTATCATGGAGAGAAGTTTGACTTAGGATTCAATAAGTATTGAAGAAAATAGTGCTTTTGTTTAAGATGTTTAAGGGCGGAGCCCTGCGGGGACCATGATGCTAAACTATGAGAGAGAAACTTTTGACAGAGCAAGAACATGAAACAGTTAGTGTTTGACATATGCTGTGAAGAGATGCCCAGATTTGAACAGCAGATGTGCTGTGGGGCGCAGTGCATGCAATGACGGGATGACAGGCACGGGATGACAGGAGCCCCAACCTCCAGATGTAGTGCAAATACAAAGGTTGGACCAGGGGAGACACGAGGGATTCTAGCTCATCGGATGCCAGGCAAAAAGACAGACAGGCTTTTCCACAAATGATGTTTTTTTGTGATCTCTTAGTCACTGTGGGTGAGAATTATTCTCCTAGCTGTCCTTGTCAGTCAAAATGAACACTAGTTAAAACAATGCTCTTTTAATGGCTGAAGAGAAACAGGATGACAGACCAGAGAAAGATAGTTAAGGGAGATGTAATAAATTGTAAAGAGGTCAGAGTGGATCTGAAATGAAGGAATGTTTTTTAATGGGAAATTTTGTGTGAGTGTGTGTGTGTGTGTGTGTGTGTGTGTGTGTATGAGAGAGAGAGAGAGAGAGAGAGAGAGAGAGAGAGAGAGAGAGAGAGAGAGAGGTGAGGTGAGGTGAGATGAGATGAGATATCAAGGAGATAGCAGAAGGAAGGAAAAAGTCAGAGGGAATCATAGAAAACTCCAACTAGAAAAGATTTCTAAATCCTCTACCCACTCAAACACATTTCTAAACACATGTATGTATGTATTTATTTATGCTTCATTGTCTCATTACTGATAATAACTATATTGGAGAGGTTGCCAAAAATGAATGTTTGGTTTTATTGATTTGCCAAAGTGTGGTGGGGCTTGGAGAAGCCTGCTCCTTGGTACTTTTCCACCTCGGTGGGCATACATGCAGCCCCATGCATGCACATAACTTAGGCTGCGGGGCAACATGGGATTCTGAGAACCAACACCGGAGAGAGGAAAAAGCCATAATTAGTGTTAATTGTTGACCCTCCAGTTCAGAAATAGATGCTCTGGAGAATGGGAAATGAGAACAAACATTAATTATTGAGTAAGGGACCTTGGAGACAGACACTCTGGATTAAAAGGAGAGAGATAAATTGCATAATGAATGTTAATTTTCCCTCAAAGAATTGAGTGCTCGGTGGTTGGAAGGGAAAAAGAAGCTAAAACAATCATGAAAGAGAAACCTCAATGTGTGTCGGGGTGAGAGGGTGCAGGGGGGTTATACAAACACTTTCCATCACTGCTTACCGCCTTTTGCCCTTTGCTTCACTCACAACTCCCAAGAAATTTGCTATCAGGGTTTTCCTTAGAACTCTTAGGAAGCTCCACCACTTCCCAGAGAGCACGTAAGCCAGAAAACAGCCACATTGCATTACTGACAAACTTAGTGGTGTGTGACAATGGAACTTATTTTTCATGTGTGCTGGTGGGAGTTTGACTTAAAACGAGGGAGATGGCTGGAGCACAGTGCCGGGCAGGAGAGGGTTGTGCCCTGTGGGGGTGACTCAGGCTCCGGGGCCTTAATTGTTGTTTTATCTTAATTAAAATACACGACACACACACATACACCCTCTCCCCAAAGTAATCCTCTTAACCGAAAGTAAAAACAGGAGAAGGTAATTTGAGTAGAAAATTAGAGATAAAAACTGTAGCCAACTTTGTAAAGAGGCTCTACAAACATGTCACTGGCTGTCCCGATTCAGAGCGCTGGTTGACATCCCCACATCTAGTGGGTTGCCCTGGGATCTTTCCTTTGCAACATCTCCTGTATTTGCCCACTGCCTCATCAGCTGTTGTCTAGATGATTCTGCAGTAGCCTGAGCACTCAGCCTTTTCTTTTGCCTGTTTTTTTCATGCTGGCACACACGTTGGGTTGTATGATATCCCTCCTCAAACATCTGTGATTCCTTGTTGCCTAAAAAAAAGCAGCATTTCAGCACTATCCTGGCACAGGAGGCCTTCTCTGGTCTGGCCCTGGCCTGCCTTTCAGCCCCATCTCCCCCCACCCTGCCCTTCCCACCTTCCCTCACGAAGCCCCTCCCAGTCCGTTCCCCCAGTCTCCTCATCATCCCATGAATACCCTGCTTTCCTACCTCTGTGCCTTTGTTCATGCTGCTCCCTCAGCTGGTTATGTCTTTGTCTGTCTGCTGTTTGCCCACTTATACTGTTTCTCGGAGGTCAGTGCAAATGGGGAATTCTCTGCAAAAACCCTTCCTCATCCCCTAGGTTAGAATTAATTGCTCTTTCCTTGAACACCCCTAACTTGTATTGTTTAGGCCTCTATTATAGCACTCATTTCATACCACCTCGTGGTAGAGTTAGTTGCTTGTGAATTTCTTCCCACAGGGCCCAGTGTCGAGCCACCTTGGGGAGCGAGGTAACGAGTGCACAGACCGGCCTGGGCCTGAATCCTGGGACTGAATGCTTTCCAGGTGTTATCAATGGTGCAATGGAGTTAACCTCCTTGTGTTTCAATTTCCTCACCTATGATATGCGAAAATACTCGCTTCATAGGATTATTGGGATGATAGAAAGAAATAACATATTTGAGAAATAACTCTCAATTTTAATACCTTTCCTTCTCCCTTGCACATGGTGGGTGTTCAGTACCTTTTATCCAAGGAGTCAAACACATACATCTTCCCTCTTTTAGGTCCATGATATTTTATATCAGAATTTTACTTAATACTTTACAAGATATCCTGCAAGTATGATCTGGTTTGATTCTCACAAAGCACTGTGAACTAGGCTGGCAGATACTATTATAGCTGCATTATATTAGTTACGGAAAGTGGTAAGCTGCTGTAACAAGGAGACTCCAAAAGATCAAAATTTCTTTCTCTTTCACCTAGGAGTCCAGAGGGAGGTGGGCAGCCCAGGGAGTCTCTGCTCCCCGGCGCTATCTGAGCACCTTGGTTCTTTGTATCTTGTAGCTTCATTATCCCATAGAGTCTGCCCTCTTCCAACTGGTTGAAACTATTTCACCACCACAACCAAGACGAAGGGGAAAGAGTAACACTAGATGCCTACATTCCCTCTGATTCAGAACTCATGTTTGGAAAATGAAAATAAACACAGTCGTGAATTATTGAATGTCTGAGATGATCCTGCTGCAGGATTTAGACAACAGAAGTGCCCTTCTGAGAGACGCTCCTTGGGAAAGGGATGTTTACTTTGTAATAGAGCATTACAGCTGGAAGGAACCTTAGAAATCATCAGTTTAGCATTTTTCTAAAGTGTGTTCCCAAAACTTGATTGTTTTTGCTAAAAAACAATCAAGTATTCAGTGGTCAAATAAGTCGGGGAAGCTTTGCATATCTTCATCTTGAAGGTCCATAATTCACATTATCGTCTTAGAGGCTCTGAAGTCCTGCAGTAAGGAATCTGCTTAACTTCATTCAGCCCACTGGTTTTCCAACCTTATTTGGCCTCAGCACCTCTCTTTTGAAATGTAATTCTTGTGAACTTTATGAGGAATTGGAATTCTACTGGACATATGCTGGGAAGATTGATTCAATCCCAACTCCTCTTTTGCCACCTGAGGAAGCTGAGTTCCAGAGCAGTGAAATTGTTTGTGCCATGAGCACAAAAATCGTGGTGGTAGAGCCAAGACTTGGAACATTTAGTCCAGAATTCTTTCTTCTTCCTCATGCTGCCTCATCTAAAGGACTTCTCCTTTAAATCTCCAGGCAGCTTCACTGAGGCAACAGCTGGTAAGAGAAAGGCTACTCAAGGAAAATCATACTTTTTCAAATATTCCACCAACATGGAAAGAACCTTTTACCCATGGGTGCCCACAACCAACCTTATCACAAATGACAAATGGGGAGAACAAAGAGAAAATCAACCACTTAACATATGTTTGCCCCCAAATAATCAGTGTTTTGAGACCAGCTGGGATATTCCTGGACCCTTTATCTTTCTGTTTACCAAATTGCAGACCATCAGGAAAGGACACCAAGTGCATTATCTATTAGTGAAAACAAATTACCCCCAAATCTAGTAACTTAAAACAATAAACCTTTATTATATCTCACACAGTTTCTGGGGGAATCTGGTAGTGGATTAGGTGTGTGATTCTGGTACAGAGTCTCTCATGAGGCTGCAGTTACTAAGTCAGCCAGGGACGCAGTCATCTGAAGGTTTTACTAGGGCTGGAGCACCTCCTGTTCAGGTAGCTCATTCACAAGCCTAGAGAGTTTATTCTGGCTGTTGGTAGGGGGCTCCGTTCCTTGCCATGTTGACCTCCCCATTAGACTGCTTGAGGGGCCTCATGACAGCATGCTGGTTGGCTTTCCTCAGAGTGAGTAATCCAAGAGAGAAAGCAAGGAGGAAGTGCCTTTCATGACCCAGTCTCAGAATTCACCCACTATCACATCTGTTATGTACTGTGTTTACAAGAAGTGAGGCACTATGTCCAGCTCACACTGAAGAGGAGAATTGGGCTCTCCCTTTTGAAGGAACACGTGTCAAAGAACGTATAGACATATTTTCAAACCACCACACCAACAAGAGTTGCAAGAGAGACGGATGCTAATTACATTATCAAAATAAGACACATTTAGGGGGTGAAAATCCATTTAGCACAAGAACTAGTGCTAACTGGAAACTCTGAAAGAGATCAAGAATTTAAATTTGCATGAGACCCAAAAAGTCCTAAATCATTGGCAGAGACATTCTTGAACGTCTTATAGTAAAAAACTTCTGAACAAAAGAATTCCTGAAAGAAAACTTCTATAGCTGCCACTGCAATTAGACTAGATAAAGGATTCGAATCAAGGATAAGCAATTTAGAAAGCATATCGAATGTTTTGACTTGTATCGTTCCAAGTTAATTTTTCCTTTCTTAAGCCTTTGAATTATTAAGTGTTGCAATATCCTAACATGACCAAGAGTGTCAAATTCCAGCTCTAGTCTTCACATCTTTTTTCTCTTTTTCTGAAGTTTTATATTCATTTCTCTATGCTGTCTGAACAGCAAGATATCATGATCTAATTGCCTAAGAATTTATTTCCAAATAGATGTTGACAAAGTCTGAAAGTCTCAGAAAGATCAGACAGATCGTATTCCCTCCTGTACTTAAGTGTTTTTTAAGTTAAAACAAACAAACAAAAAAACCAGCTATGATCCCAAAAGAACTTTCCTTAGTGGCACCTGGTGTATTCAGTCAATCAACAAGCGTTTCTTGAACATATGATAAAAATAAAAGGTTCTCTAGGACTCATATAATATATTTGGGAGCTAAACAGAAAACAGATGCAGATAAATTCAATAATCACAAAAGTGGGAGTGAAAGGAATGAGCTGAGACTACATCTAGGCAGTTCTATGAAATGAGGTGGATTTATTAAGGAAAGTGTCCCAGAAACGATAAGCCTTCCCCTATTGTAAATATTTAGGGGAACTTGGGCAAAGGCTGAGAGATAAGAGAAGGAAGGCTGAGCCATCAAAGAGGATGAGAAAAGGGTGAGTCTGAAAATAGTGGGAGATCAGACTGGAAGGGCAGGTGGGATGGTGACCAAGGTGGATTTGAACAAACTGAGCTGCAAAGAGTTTGATGTGGTTGGAGCAAATCCTTTGCAAGAGTCAAAAAATTTGTTGTAGTATACTGCTTCTCAAAACAAAATAACAAACATTTCCTATTAATAGAGACTCTGAGAAAGCTACATCTGTTCTGTGGACCCTTATAGGGAGATGTGGGTTTCAGGTCCTGCCTCACCTTCCAGGGCACCATCTAATAACCATCAAGACCGAAGGTCTACCCACTGTATATGGTGGAAAGGCTAGAGAGAGGCCAGTGACGGACTGACTCATTCATTCATTCATTCATTCATTCATTCATTCATTCATTCAACAAGCTCACAGTGAATGCCTTTAGGTTTGAGAAACAAGTAGGATTAAATATATTGTTCAGGGAACTGGGACAAGATGGCAGACAGTCTCTATTCAGCGTAAGTTTCATCTCTCTCTCTCTCTCTCTCTCTCTCTCTCTCTCTCTGTTTTGTGTAGAAATGATTGATAGATTTTCAATGAACATTTATCGTGATCCTGCTCTGTATGTTTCAGGCACTATTGCTAGGGCCTGGGTATAGTGAAATGACCGAAACCTCAAATCAACAATGTGGCAACAAACTTAAATATTTGACTTAAATATTTTCTGTTATGCTTCTGGCTTTCATTTTGCCCAAAGGAGAGCTACTTCTCCTGGAACAGAGTGGACAAATGTGCAGCAGGTGAACGGAATCGTATTTGCTTTCCAGCTGTTGTACCAGCTGTGTCACACTGACAGTGGCTTCCACCTGTCTAACTCCTGCTTCTGCCAATTCAGAACCAAGTTATTTTTATACTGGTATCATGGTATAACCCAAGTGGTGATGGAAGTTCTTTAACATTGAATTTGGAACCAAATATAGTCTAGTTTCTGGAAGCCCACGTACTGGGTGATTAGTTCAATAGCAACAGACACCAACATGAAAAATGCAGCAGTAATTAAGGAACTTCTCAGCTGCTGGTGGTAGAGGAACCGATCCCCTCATTTCAGATGGGATGAGAAACCTTGGACACAGGGAGGGACTTACCCAAAGTCACTGACAACTAGAGGACAAGCTGGAGCTACGCAAATCTCCAGGCTCCAAATCCATGCTCAGCCAGTCATGATGTAACCCACCAAACGAGCATAGATTTTAATCTCCCTCAGCAAGAGGCCTGCTGGCTGTACGACTCAGACTTATACATCCTGATGGTTCCTGGGTGGTTGACACTCATCACCTTCTGATTTCATTCTTTTTTTTTTTTTTTCCTGTTGCAAAATGGCTGCTGCCCAGAGCCAGCATCTCTTTTCCAAAAAGTTAATGTGCCAGACGGGATTTTGGAAACTGCCTTGAGGTCTGTCAGGAGCCAGATGATTCACAGCCATGAACCAACGCACATAACAAGGGTACCTGATTGGATTACCAATTAGCCACCTCCACCTCTGGAGGTTGCTTGGAAAGAAGAGAAAGGGCGGTATTTAGTTTGGGCAAATACCAAAAGGGCTTTATCATTCTCATCAAGGCATCAACACGGCACATTAGACCTCCTCTAAGCCATTCCACGGGACCTTCTCTCTCCAGATGCTCCAGCAAGAGTAAACTTGTTATGCAAACATTGGGTTATTATGTCTGAGCTACAGAAGCACCTTTGTGTCAGCGAGAAGGGAGAAACTGGCTGACTTGCATGTGTTTTTAATGATGCCTCTGCTGCTGGGAAGTTTTCAAAGGTACAGGTAAAATCTTCCCCTATGAAAATGAGGCTGACCTGGGATATATCATCTTACCTTCATCCGACAGAAGTTTCTTGGTTTGGGTAGGTGCTGGGAGGTAAAGGCAGACTTTTTCTCCATCTGCACCCAGCAAGAAGTGTCCCAGTGTGGGGTCTCTGGACTCTTCTTGAAAACAAGCACAAGCGTGGGCAATGTTAGTTAGCAGCAGTGCAGGGAGGGAGGCTGAACCTGGACTGAGCTCCCTGACTCCTAGTGGGGAATTGCTGGTGTGCTCAGGGCTTTGCCGGACCAGAGGGTCAGTCCTATCCCTGGGATTCGCCAGAGCAGAGCCATTATTTAGGAGGTTAAGGTGGGATGACCAGAGTGGAGCTGCCACTAGCTTATACCATGATTTTGTGAGAGTCTGGAAGAGGTGACCCGTTTGGGTTTAAGCAGTCCCACAGGGGCCAGGGTAGGCTGGAGAGGGGCACCTTATACAAAGGAAAGGGAGCCCCTTCCTCTAGGTGAGTGTAGCCCTGGGTGATTCTAGCCTCTGCTTTCCTTCTCTTTGTGCAGTGCTCTGCCATGCCCTCTGGACCAAATGCTGGGACTGTTGAGTGACTCCAGGGGGCTCAGGCCAAGAAGGAAAAGGAAGCTATGTCTCCCTCAGTTGCTTAGAACAATTGAAGGTATTTGTTTAACTTTACCTTCCCCATCTCCAAGGCAAAAGGATCAGGAATAGAGTTGGTCACCTGCGAAGAACATGTTTACAAGTACACAAACTCATACACACACACACACACACACACACACACACAGAGGCATGATATGCACACATGGACACACGACTCACATATTTACCCAGAGATGTGCACACACATACATGTACGTATGCACACCCATGAGGCAAGCATGCACAGACATGCACAGCCACACACAGGCAGGTGTCTGTGCATGTGCACACACATACCAGATGTGAACAAGGACACACACATCAATACAGGTGCCTTGTGTGCAGATATGCGTGCATACCTGCAGTCGCACACATGCATACACAGTGTGCATGCGTGCACACCAGCACAGACATATATTCACATCGACATATAAGCGCACACATACCCTTACACAAATATGTGCCCTTCACTTACACACCTTCACTTACACACACCCAACCTACACACTTGAGGTTTCAGGCTGCACTCTTGTCATAGTCATGGCCCTGGTCTTCATTCTAATCAGATTCTCCCTTTATAAGGATGGCTGAGTAAGAAAGTGAGTGTGTGTGTGTGTGTGGGGGGGGGTGATTTGTCCTGGATTAGACAACCTCCTAGGAATGCCCTTGGTGCTGTCATGCAGTAACTAAAGTTTGGTTCATTTGTATCAAAATGAAGAGAGCATTATTACCATGCAAGGATAAAAGGGAAGGGTTTGTCAAAGAAAGGTTCTGTCTCTGGAGTGATTTACACAGAACAACGAACCATGATGTCTTTGGGGGAAGAGAGAGAGAGAGAGACAATTAGTTGGAAGGAGGGAAGAGGTTTAATTTTGACCATTTCAGCCTTAAACAGAAAAGCTGCCAACACAATGGAGTTACGTGTTTAATTGTGGATCTATGTATTTAACTTATGCTTACAAGTCTTCAAGTATACATGTTTGGAGGGGGTGTGCAGGGCAGGGGGGGGGAACTGATTTAAATAGTGAGGCATCCGTCTGTGAGTGAGCATGAGGTGAAAATAAAAGACGTGATACCTGTTGTCTTCTCAGTGGCCCTCAGTTCCCACGAGCCTCTCAGTATTTCTTGCAGCCCTGAGTGTGATTCTGCTGTTAACAGATACTTTTTTCACGTTGTCTGGCTCCCAAACACACACCATCTCCTTCATCTGGTGCTCAACTGGAGAAAGCAGCCCAAGACTCCAAAGAGGGAGGAATAGCTGGCTGGGCTGCACTTTCTGGTCTGTCTCCAGCATAGCACCCCCCATGGGATTTTCAGGGGCAATTTGGACTCGAAGCAATTTTAGCTTTATGAGCTGCTTTTAAATCAAAGTCCCCATGGAAGCTGTTACTATACTGTCTTTGCATTATTGCTCTTGTATAAGCATCTTACACTCCTCCTAGACTGTCAGCTTTTAAGGATAAGAAGGGGCTAAGTGAGGCTAAGTTATAGAGGGTGTGACCCTTAAGTAGAAATCTGGAGTCCTTCTCTCTCTGTGAACAGCCTCAGGCTCTACCCTGGGCTGGAGGGTGACTTCTCTCCTCGGCATTTCCTATCGGTAGTGTCTGTCACCAGGCTCCCTTGCCCCAGGAGGGTTATGGCTCGGAGTTGAGTCTGCCTGGAGTTGAGTCTGCCTGGTAAATCCATTAGCATGTCTCCCTGCAGAGTGCAGGGAGCTGTGTCATCACATGCTGCTTCCAGGCGTGAGGAAAGCACAGAACAGCTTGGCAGAGCGTGTTGGTGCAGCAAACCCTTAAAACATGTACTGACTCTTAAGGAATATGCATGGTGAATAGTAATCCCACTGACATCGTCGGAAGCACTGCCGCTATCCCCTTTTCAATGGGGTGGCTTTCAGACAGCTTATACGAAGGTTGCCTCTTGGCTCCAGAAGATGATTAAAAGGAGCCCAAAGCCACAGACAAGCCAAGGGGAGTTCACCTCAGGGTGATTACCTTGTCCTTCTGCTGGGAGTGTTCCCCTGGACTGTGTCTCATTCAGGATGTCTGTAGGGCTGCTGGGGCCTGACTTCCTGCAGCCCCTCTGGCCCTCTGAACTTTTTCTTTCTTTGATCAGGGACAGTGGTGGAGTCACACTGTGGGGTGGGACATCATTATCTTCAAAAGCAAAAGGAGAAAAAGCATGAGTGAGAGAACTTCTGTATCAGTAAGAAGGAGAAGGAACCTCTTTTCTAACTTGGTTTATGGTTCTTAGTGTGTAGGATGGCTTATTCCACTCATTCTCAAGTTCATCCCTCTTTTCCAGCTCTACTAAGAGCAGAGGCTAGTTATCTCCCATGGCCAAGGTGACAGTTTGCTTGGCTAGAAGAGTGCTCAGTTGGGGAGCCTCCAAGAACTGGGAGGAATTGAGCTGTGATGGTTGTTCTCATTTTATTGATGGACTCCTAAGATACAAGAAAGACTAGGGAGGCTGCAGAGTCCTTCCAAGGGCTCTAACTAGGGGACCCAAGCTTTAGAACTCATGGGATTATTGGCTACAGAGTTCCAACCACAAAGCAATATCTGTAAGCAAAACCAATGATTACATGGCTCTTCAAGGTCACATTACCTCCTCCTCAAGGTCATAAAGTTCAAAGTAGCACGCTGCAGATAGTAGTCACAAGGTAATGGCATTGATGATAAAGCTCCACAAAGTCGGTCCTTCCCTCTACCTCTGTTCTTTCTTTCGCTAACTCTTCTCAAAACCAGAGGGGACTGTTCTAGGGAGGGTGAAACCCAGTAATCTAAGTGATTGAGACCTTGTCCTAATCTTATTCAGAGAGAGTGGTCTTTATTTCATGTTCAATACACTGTTGCTCTTTGTGTTTAGAAGATGGTTTCCCACACAGTCTCAAAATATCACCGACTACTTATTTATTACAGGGGGGAAAAAAGTATGTTTATAATGGAGATATTTAGCAGATACCACATTTAGCCAAACAATGAAATTTAACATCACCTATAATGGAACAAGTTATCACAGATGAAATACATATAAAGGGATATTTTGTGTCCCTTGATGTGATGTGCTGAGAAGGACACAACCTCACCTATCTGCTATTCTTGCCAAAAATATTTGATCAGAATCTAATCACAAGGAAACAAACACATCTAAATTGAAGGTAATTTTGTAAAGCAACTAGCCTATCCTCTTCAAAAATGTCAACGTCATGAAAAACAAGACTGGGGCACTGTTCTAGAGTAAAAGATTCTAAAGAGAAGTGACAACTAAACGCAATGCATGATCCTTAGTTGAATTTTGGATTGATTGGGGAAACAAACTATAAGGAAAAATATTGGCATAATTACAGAAATTTGAAGATGGATTATGTGTTAGAAAATAGCATTATGTGTGAATTTTCTTGATGATGATCATTGCATTGAGGTTATGAGGGAGAATATCATTGCTCTTAGGATATACATGCCGATAAAGGATAAAATGTACATAGTCCACAACTTACTCTCAGATGGTTCAGCAATAAAATAAAATGTGTATGGGCATAAATAGAAACCGGCTTCATTTTTATGATGTTAGAGGTGAAATAATCCAGGTCTGTGCAGCCTCTGAGGCAATAGGACAGTCCTGCTTACCAGCTCTAAGCACCCTTGTTCCAGGGACCTCTATATGGAAATCTTGCCTCTTTGGACTCCTTTCTTTATGCATTTCCTACTAGGTGGGTCACATACTGACCTAACTCACACCAAGGTATTAGGGTCTCCTTAGACTAGCTTCCGCCAGGCAGGTGGCAGAGGATGGACAAGCTCGAGATACTCGGTCCCTGGGGGACACAGCACTCAAAACAAGTGGAGACAATACCCAAGTGTGAGCGGAGCATACCCAAGACGAAATTCACCGCAGTTGCCATTGATCTCAGTGGCTCAGGCTGTGCTCCTGGTGTCATGGCCCACAGGTAGAAAGCTGCGTTCCTACCTGTTTGCAGACAGAGCACCCTTGCCCATGTCCGATTTTTTTTTAAAGGAATTTTCAAAGTCTTTAGGATGATTAACTCTCACTTAAAGATGGAGTAAATAAGCCCTTGACTTAATAATCAGAGGAAGTTCTCAAAACCAAAATGTCCTCAGAAGGTCCTAATCTGGGTTCAGATTCTGGCACCAGAGGGCCTGAGCTCCAGTGGCCAGCTGGGCCAGCTGTGTGGCCTCAAACAAATTACTTATCTTTCAGGGCTTCAGTTTTCTGATCTGTGAAATCAGGGTAGGATTGTTGTAAGGAGGAAATGTGATACTATGCGTTAAAAATTAAGGACAGTGCCTGGCACAGAGGCGGAACTCCTTAAATACTAATGCTTGTCCTTCTGCTTCTGATTACCAACGGTCAGAGATCACCTAACGTCTGTGATACTGTCATCTTGCACTTGTCCTTTTGGAAAAGAGGTGTGTTTTTTTTCTTTCTGAAAATGGGGAGCTTTCTAAGTATGGTCCTTTATCTTCAACCTATCCAACACATATAAATATACACCCACATGTATAATTTCAAATGCACATGCGATGTTTTGAAAGATTGGAGTGAGGGTTTTTAATCGATATTGTGGACTTTTTTAATGAATAAATACATATTCCTAAACAGATTAGAAATGAAATTTTGTTGGTTAAAAATGTAGAATAAACTGTGGGGCATGCAGTACATTTTTAATAAGTTTGGTGCTGTTTTACATCTGCAACTGGAAAATATAAGTGGGGGATGATAACGAGATCTTATGAGCTAGACACTAAGCTGGTTTTACTGCAGCACCTTGGTGCAGGCAGCTGCTGCCTGGATAAAAGCCATCTTCAAGTGGCCAGGGAGGAGCTAACCTCCCTTCCAGCCTCCTTTTCCATTGGTGAGGACCCTTGCGTGTCTTGCCTTGCTCCCCTTTGAGGTGAGACTCCTGTGGGACGCTGGAGAGGGGGAGTAGCTACCTTGAGGTGAGAGCATGTCCCTGTCCGAGTCCACTGTTAACTCCCGCAGCTTCAGGGGGGGTCTCCATAAAGGACTGGCTTCTTCTGTTTCTGGTCCTGACTCAGGATGTGGAGCACCTGTGAGTTGAGGAGAAAGCAAAGTTGTAGTAAATGTCTGTGGTTTTTGCCAGCTGCCTCTTTTTTGGGTGGTGGGGGAGAGGACTCATCTCTTTCTTGCTTACGCCATATGGTTTGGGTGGAGCTGTGTCCATTCCTTGACTCCAGGGACAGGCATGTGGCTGAAGCCAGGCTAAGGAGTACCGCATTGCCTTAGCCACAGTGATTGGGTCCAGGCTGTGCACATAACCCAATCAGAAGCTATTCCAGTACTTTTGCAAGAGCTTTCAGAGGCATAGCCTTTCTACTGGAGTTCACAAGTAGGAGGTTAGCATGACATTGCAGGAGACCATCTTTACCACCACATGGGGATAGGCTGCTTGAGAGGAAAGCTAACAGAGCTGAGAGACTTATACAAATGGTGCCCAGATGACATTTTCTGAGGCCTGGCTCCAACTGGGTCTGGAGTTAGCTCTTCCTTGCACTACCCAATTACATCAACTAATACATTTCTTTTTTACTTAAGACATGTTGAGTTAGTCTTCTGACACTTGTTACTGAAAGAATTCTCACTGACATACAAAAGTAGAAAGACCTCAGTGGATTCACTTTCTCTGTACTTTATTCCTGTTTTTCATTTGGCAGTGTGTTGGCAAGCTCAGGGTATCTAATAGCTTTAAGAATCTGGTTCATGATGGCCAGGTGGTCTTCCCGACCTTCTTGCCAGGGTTATCATGCTAAATAGTCAGGATTTTACCTAATCCCATTAATAGTCTTGTTTTGATGCGTATTATGCATATCTTTTTATTCTGATATCTCGGACCTTACTAGTGAAACTGTCCCTCCCAGTGCTAGCCAATTCCTAGAGATAATAAAGGACCACTTATGAGCATGACTTTCATATGCAAACCAACCAATCCGGAGCCCCTAACCCCAAACTACTTCCTTTATGGAGCTCTTACACTCCCAGGCCACTATCCATCTGCCCTAAGCACCCCAGGGGTCAGGTACCAGACCATGAGGGATGACCACTGTGCCCAGAAACCACCAAAACTATTCAAACTTGCCAATCCGAAACCTGCTTAACCTGCTTCTCTTGCCTCACTGCAAAAAGAGGGAGATAAAAGTTCCTTCTTGCAAAAACTGCAATAAAGACTCTTGCCCATTCCCATTCCCCCAGCCCTTCTGCCTCCTAACCGATCTGGTGCTTTCCCATGTGGCCCTGCATGGCATGGCATAACACCTCCTTTCAGGAACTGGGAGGAAATGGAAACTCTCTTTTCAATGGCAATTGTCTCCTGATCTGTTGCCCGCACCATACCTGAATAAGAAATAATAAAACCTACATTTAAAATACTGTGTATTTTTTTAAGAAGCTAAATCATTTTTTTTGAAGCACAAAATCTACATACAATGAAATGCACAGGTCTTAAGTGTACAATTTAATGAGTTTTGAAAAATGTATATATCCACACAACTAGCCAAGATTTAGAATACTTTTATCACCTCAGAAGTTCTGTCATATACCCTTCCATTGACTGGTCTTTTAAGCTCAACAATTAGGCATTCTTCTTCATAGTGAGAATTTCAAACAGCCTTAGAACAAAACCTTTCTGAGAAATCAGGGAAAGTGTTTGCTGAGAAAGCTCAGAACTAAGACCCCCTCAAAACTGGAGTCAGCTGTTTAGTCACCTTTAGTCTCAGGCTGCCCAGAGAAGTTCCAGCAGTGAGAATGTATCTTAGACAAGGGAGCTGTGGAATGATTTGTGAAGGTCAGGAAGAATTTCTCCTTGGAGTGCAGGGTTAGTGTTCTCTCAGAAGTCTCCTCCAAAAAGTCTTCCTAAATCCCCACTTGGAACTGATTTCTCCCTTAACCATACATTCTTAACACTTTGCTTACAAGCACATTTGTGCTCTGACAAGGATCTTAGAGATCATCTAACGTTATTTAATAACCTAATTCAAAATCAGGAAAATGGTTGTTCAGACAAAGTTTTATCTTTCTTTTATAAAATGAAGCTCCAATATCCAAATATCCTTTTTACCTTGGCTGCCAGGAAACTCAATTAACTTTGGTGCTTACCCAATGCAATGAATTCATCCCAGATATCTGATAACATCTATTTTTCTCCTCCTTTTAACCTGTTTTGTTTTTGGTTTTGTTTTTTGCTTTCCATGTTAGTTGGTATTGTATTTATTTTTTTATAAGCTGCCAGAAAATTCTTGTACCTTTATAACACCTGTGGTGCATTGGACTTATTTATGTGTATACCCATCCTTCTTTCTCTTTCACAGTATAGCAAAGTGCACTGTTTAAAGAAGGACTCAATAAATATGTAAAAAATTGAGTTGACTACGACCGGAAGAGACCTACTAGATTTTACCCTTTTTTCTCCTTTTAATAGAAAGTTCTCTAAAAGGGATGACTCTGGAGAGGGTCAGCCATGATTTAGGAGAGGATGGCATTAGCAGGACCCACATTCCCATCCTTCCCTCAGGAGCACCCATCCACAGATGACCTACCTCTTCTTTGTGCTTTCTTTTTTGGGGGGTGTTGGGTGTGGAAATTAATCTCCACTGGGAAGATGAGAAGGTCTGCTGGGGGCTCATTGGCTTTAAATCGACTCCTCAGGGGGTCCAGGACTCTGGGTTTTTCTTCTGAGATAGGAGGTAATTTCAAAGCCTTTGAAGCCTGGAGAAAATTTAAATACAAAACAAAAACCAACATGGCAGATATTCAAACCCTGCTGCCTCCAGGGGACAAACGACATTGTATCTTACTGTATTTCTAGTACCAAGAGCAGCTGGGTGTAGCTTCAGTACCACTGCGGGGAAGTAAATCTAACCAGCCGGGCATCTTACTAGAGTGGTTCTGCGTTGCTTGGGACCTTGGCTTTTCCCCAGTTAATCCAGCTTCTCATTCTT